>NW_020837955.1:4140569-4486681 GCF_003676395.1 Aethalodelphis obliquidens | reverse complement strand
CAAAAAAAAAAAAAAAAAAAAAAAAAAAAAAAAAATCACATTATGAAAAATAAAGACCTAGTCTTAACATTGTTCTACCAGGAAAGAATAGTTAAGGGAAGTTTATGTTGGAAAAAAACCACACACACACATACAGGGATGACCAGCATCACAAGACCATTACCAAATACCCAGCTGTGACATCTACACTCCTTGTGGCCTTAGACATATCTCACCCTTGTTTTTTAACCTCTCTTTCATTACTTGTAAAAAGAATTTGCTAGTAAGAGGTATTCTAGCTCTAACAACTCTGACTGTAAAATTAAACATGTAACTCATGAAATGTGTTTTAATTTTATCTGAAACATTTTGAAATAATTAATCATTTAACAATACACAACTGTCTAATCATATTCTGATACAGTGTTGTATTCTCAATCTCTTTTCACTTCCCTGTTTTCCCCAAGACTCATGGAGGCGGGCAAAGAATATCAATGTGTAGTAATTCAAATTTTCTCATTCATGAATCACTTCAGCAGTGCAAAGGACATTAAAGCTATTTTCATTGCATTGCTTCTTTCACTATACCCCAATTAACAGTAAATTCAACTAAATCACGACAATACCAGCACTGCAATTTTTAAGAAACTGAAGACATAAGACTACTATCAAACTCAATGTGTCCTTTATCTACAATGAGAATGGTCATGAGTCAGCTCCTCTGACCCTCTGGCCAGCTTTCTACAGTCACAGATTCTCAACCTTCTAATTGAGTTCTATCTTGATATGTGAGAAACAGCTGTGGATGAGCCATTAGAGCACGGTTTAAAAATTCCTGGCATTGCAATTCACGATTCAGCAAGTTATTAACCCACAGAAATCTGTCCACAAAATTCAGTGAGGTAAACTAAGTAAAAAAAGACCTATATCAATAAACACTTGCTAAATTGAAATTTGTAATTTTAGCATTCCATGTCTTTACAAATTTGAGAATCCTTATCTACTCAACACATATTTATTGAGTTTGCAGGATATGTTTTTTAATGGAAAGATAAGAAATAATAAGCAACAGTGACTGACAGGGAAACCTAGAGACACAGAAGCAAGAGTAGATTTATTGATTAAAGAAATAAGCTTGAGGTAGAAGGAGATTAAAGCTTAAATGAGAGCATAGAGGGGGTTCAAGAGAGAGAAACATATATTTCCCTCCATCTACTTTCAACATCAAGGGAATTAATAGCATATTCAATGATGAATATATTAATCTATCATGGAAAATTTATTAAAATGATGACCTCTCAGGTCCTAGCAATATCTATAATAAAAACAAGTAAAGAGGGGTTGCCCTGAAAAGTGGTATTAAATTTTCCTGCATGTTTGTCTCACTGCTATATCAGACTTCAGGGCCATGTACTTAGGTAAATTCTTCTTCTAGCAGAAATTTCTGAGGTGTGGTATCTGGTGGACTGTGGAAATCAAGGGGTCGGGTAAGGAAGAAAACCAGGTTCTTTGATCTTAAGATTGACTACACTGGACTTGGGATCTTTGAAATCTTGGGTGAAAATAATGCATTCAACACTACAGAAAGTCTTGGTTATACAATAGGTAGAAGCTACAACTCACTTTTGAAGGTATGATATTCTTTTTAAAAAGTACTTTAAAGATCATTTGTTTATGGAAAGGAATAGTAAAAACCCAATTCTGGGACAGGGAATTTCGTCATAATTATGGATATAGTCGCCTGCCTTCAGAATGAAGTTGCATCTCTGCAGATAGTTTTATTTTAGAAAAACAAAATGTTTTTTGTTCTTTAACTAAAGTGTTGGAGGCCTAAACAATAATGAAAAACACACACCTAGTCTCTGTCCTCAGAGAGTTTAAATGTCTAGTAAGAGACTTGGACATTAAGCAAAGAATTGCACAATTAAATATTTAACTGTTCCTGTGGTAAATACCAAGAAGAGAAAGCCCAGTTTATTAGTTTTTGTCTTTGCTCTTGTTTTTTTTTTTCCACCAAATTTGTAGTAGCAAAATACTATTCCCAAGTTTTATCCTGCACCAGGTTGCCTGTTATCAGCTCATCTCTTCCAACTTCTAAAGTATTCTTGAACTGTAAGGGAGAAACGTGGCAACTACATTTCCTAGGATCTCAAGGCAACAGTTCCAGGAGAGATTATGCTAATGAGGAGTTCTAACTGAGATGCCTGAGGCATAGATAAGAGGGTTAAGGCATTTTTCTAGTAATCTCCTGTTGGGTTTGACAGGTACCTGAAATCATTGGTAACAACTTCCCTACAATTCTTGCATTTCTGGTTTCATGAAAATAACAGAATTTTTTTCCTTTCTTCACCCACACAGACCTTCCAATCATTAGTTAAGATTCCAAATCCCTATATTAAACACCTTTTTTTACTTGAAATATATGCTGTGGGATATTTTTCTGATATAATTTTGCCTGCCTGATACATACTCCTAGCTCTAAATGACTTCATACTCATCACCTGAAGTACCTTGGGAAATAGGATTTTTTCCGGATTTGATGGTGGAAAACATAGAGAACTATAATTTAATGAACATCTATGTGCCAGGACACTTATATACACTATTCACGTAACCACACAGATGCATCAACAACAAAGCTCGGCCCGTGAGCCGTGGCCGCTGAGCCTGCGCGTCCGGAGCCTGTGCTCCGCAACGGGAGAGGCCGCACAGTGAGAGGCCCGCATACCCAAAAAAAAAAGAAAGAAAGAAAGAGTCTTCTTACCTGGATTAAATGAGGAGGCTTGATTTGTTTTTCTCTGATTCTTCTTAGGCCCTATATTTCCATAAATAAGCTAGGGCATAAAATATTAGGTATAATGATACAAATGTCAGTTTTCAGCTCTTTTCTAGCTATATTTTTCTTCCAGAGAAGTTGCCTGTTACTAAGGACTTGACTGTAATAAGCGTAGGGCGGGCACGCAGCCGTGAGCACGAGACCTCTAGCACGCTTCCCTTAGCGCGAAATTGTTATCGCGAGACTATTAGAGGTCCTGCTCCACCAATAGTCGGTCACGCAGGCGTCCTCCGGGCAGAGAATACCGTGAACGACGGATCTCCGCCTTCTTCCGGGACCCTCCAGGCCCTACGGACTGAGGCTGCCCAGGGAGCTGGGGGTCCAAGGACGGGCTGAGAGCTGTGTCCTGCAGAGTTCCAGAGCCCTCGCCAGGACTGCCCACTGGCGGGGAAAGGCCTTGAAGCAGGGCCAAACCTCTCCCCCATCCCCGCCTCCGGTCCTAATGGCGGTGGCAGTCTCCATGGGCCACATTCCGTGGGACCTGGCCTTTGTTTAAGAGGCCTGGGGATCCTGAGGTCTGGCTGGGTCCTAGCGCCTGGCTGCCTCAGTGATGATGCTGGGCAGGGTCTGGAGACCTGGCCCTGAGTACACCTCCAGCTGAGATCTGCTACTTCAGCCGGACTTGGGTACTGGTGGGAGGACTCAGACTGGGTGATGGTCCAATGCTCCCGGGCAGTGTAACCAGCTCGCGCAGGGACCCCCGCCTCCTCTTAGCCAGAGCCTGGACCTTGGAGGGTGAAAGTTGAGCTTTGGGACCTTGCCCTTTCTCGTCAGAACAGAGAATAACATTCGTTTTGGTGGAGGTTTACAGGAACATCATGACCTGACCTCAAGAATAGAGGAGGATCTGACACCAAGAAGTTTGCAACAATTAACCACGCCCCTCCTTTACCCTTCCTATAAAAGGGCTTTGTTGAAAGCTTTTGGGGAGTTTGCGGCTTTTAAGGCATGAGCCACCTGTCTCCTCCCATGGCCCTGTGATAAACCTTTCTCTGCTCCAAACTGCAGCATTTTGGTATCGTTGGGCCTCACTGTGCTTCAGGTACACAGACTTGCACTTGGTAACATGACTATTAACTACATGTCAGTACTTCAAAATCCAGTTTGTAAACTGATATTGAGCTACATCCTTTTATATCCAGATATACACTGAACTATTTCCTGTTGTATTTCTAGGCCAATATTTACAAAAACATTATTTTCCTCTAAACCTTTTTCCTTTGTCAACTTTCAAGATCCTACAAAAGATACCACTGTTTATTCAGTTATTTATATTTAATTGTTTTAAACCATATTTGACTTTTTTCTCTTCTTTATTCACCATTTCCTGTTATCTCAGCTTTGAGATTCTTCCCATTAACGTTTTATAAAGCTGTTACTGAGGTAATCATTGGACAGTTATATGCCATTTGAATAAATCAGAAACATGACAGCTTATAAAGGGTCAAGTGGTAGTAATAGTCTACAATATGGATTTAATATAAATATTATTTCTTAGCATTACACATAGAGATAATATCACTCAAAGTCTTCTAGTCTTGAACTCTTGGTTAGTTAGATTTCATCAAATCATAGAAGAATAGTCAATAAATATTCCACATAAATTTCTGAATGATTTTTGATTTGAAAAATAAACACTATAAGGACAAAACCACTATTATTCATGAACGACCTGATATGGAAAGATATATCCTTAAATTAAAACTTTGAGAAAGTACATTATTCAATTTCTCTCTACAGATATCCCATATATAGTAACTAATTATATTTGAGTATAAAATCTTTCTCCTTGAGAAAATTAGATTTTATTCAGTTTTGTAATGTTAGAGTATCTCTTCTCTAATATACAAAATTTCTCTGACCTTCAAAGAATACTGTCTTCTACTGTTCATGATAATTGGGCCACATGGAAAACATGCATAATTAAAATATATCATTTATTATTTCTCCTTTTAAGAGTGGCATCTGCCTCCTCAACCTAAACTCAAACTATGGACTGAAACAGGTAATAAAGTGTTTTGAAACATTATTGTGAGTTAATTATCTCTTCTATCCTCTAAGTCAGTTATGAGATGTGACATGCCCAGAGGAAGGTAATCAGAGGAGGGAAGAGAAGAAGCCAGGTTCTGGAGTGTCCATTAAAAGACTTAGATGTTTAATCACTTTATTACTTTCTCAAGCAAGTTGTAGGGTTGCCAATATCATAGAATTATATACATGCCAGTAATCAAACATTCAATTTTTATTTTTATTTATTTATTTTTTTGCGGTACGCGGGCCTCTCCCGTTGCAGAGCACAGGCTCCGGACGTGCAGGCTCAGCGGCCATGGCTCACGGGCCCAGCCGCCCTGCGGCATGTGGGATCTTCCCGGACCGGGACACAAACCCGTGTCCCCTGCATCGGCAGGTGGACTCTCAATCACTGCGCCACCAGGGAAGCCCAAACATTCAATTTTTAAATTGGTGGGTAGGGGCAGATAAATTTTAGAGCAGATTAATAAAATCACCTCTAGCCCCTCCTAGTGTCCATAATTAGGAAGAACCTAATGGAAAACATAAGTTTTAAGGTTCTTATGTTAAACAATAATCAAAATCTTAGGAAATCTCTTATATTAAAAAAAATTAAAAATTAACAAAAAAATTTTTAACAAGAGAGGAAGTTTTAACCACAGAATTTTTTTGTTAAAACTGTGTTACAACAATATTGTCTCTGCATGCTGACTGTAATCCTCTTTAATCTTCAAAGGCAAACAGGGATAGTGACAATCTTTTCATGCACTCTTTTTTCTCTGAAAGGCTAGCAGATGTCTTATAGGAAGCACTCATACTATCAGTTAACCAAACCCAATTTCTATTCCTCTTTAACTGATCAGTGAATGGATGCTTAGTTTCTCTGGAACAATGTGAAATTCTTAAGTGTCTAGAGTGATAAAGAGTCTTACTGCATTGTTGCTGTTGACTGATAACAACTTTCAAGCCCTCCCCTCCCCCTTTCCCCTTGGCCTCACATCTTGGTGAGTGATGAGAAAACCCCTCTGTTGACTATGATAGGGAGGCTCAAGTCATGCAAACCCAGCCCATCATGGGGGAGAGGGGTAGGCAGAGGGAGTAACTTGAGCCCATCCCTTAACTACATTAAATACCAGAACCATTATTTTTCACCAACTGTTATGAACCAACTGTTATGTTTCACTTCTCATTGAACCTGAGCCCTTTTTTTCATTGAAAAAATCCTTTTGCTGCTTACTGTGTAATACAATATGAGTAATAAATTTATTTCAGATCCATTGTGTCCTTTGAGTCATTCATTTTGATACCAATAAATTCCTAGGCATAGTGAGGAGGTTTTTCCTTCTGACCTTTCAGTGCCTTAGTTTACTCAATGACATACTTATAGTAACACATATTTCTTTAGGTTATTGTGAGGAATAAATGACTTAATATATGTAAAGATCTTAGAACTGAGACTGACATGTAGTCAACGTTTCATGAGGATTATTCCTGGAAACAAGGAGTGAGGGACAGGATTGAAATAAGGGAAAGAAATATAATAAAAAAATTATTTCTATGAGAGAATAATCCTTTTGTAAGTGGTTATAGAATTCCAGTATTAGAGAGATTTCATGCAAAACCATTTCTAATCTGTTGATGAAGAAACTTAAGTGCTATAATGACACACAAAAAGTTTAGAAGCTAATTTAGGATTAAGTCCCTATTTCAGTGGTCTCTTCACCCAGACTTGAATAAAGTATTAGTATTATCCTTGACTAAAATCTGAAATATTTTTTATTTATGGCAAATCTTACTATTAATGTTTTGGGGCATTTTATGACATTTCCTTGGCCACTTGGTTTAGCTATCTCCATTTACCTCTTTATTTTACATGTATATTATAAGCCTGCATTGAAATCTTTCAAAACAAAAAACATTGAAGAGTTGTTCCTTTTCCATAGATGGCTTGGGAAATAAAGGTAGAATAATACAGTCTAATCTCAATATTGAGGGAGACACCTATTGAACTAAAATAGAGGAATAAAATGGGGTATGAGGCAGCCTAATAAGACACTAATGATTCCACACTGAACTGTTTGGGAATTGTGATTTCATGAGTAGTTTCATGCATTCATTTGTTTAATAATTTTTTACTAAACACTTGGATATGCCCAGCTCTGCTGTTCATCAAAACATGATGCTTGAATCCTGGTTGTGGCAGAAGAGAAAGAAAGCATTGAGCAAGACATAGTAGGTATAATAGACAAAATGTCCTAATGTATTTAATGTGGGAGATGAGAGAATGGGAGGTGTCATACATGACTTTCATCTTTCTGGCTCGAGGAACTAGATGGTGGTGGCATTAATGATATACCAAAACTTAGATTCTTAGAAGTCAAGGAAAAAAATAGCCTCAAATCAATCTGTTTCACAGATGAGAAAAAATTGGATCAAAAAGATTAAGTGATTTGCCCAAAGGTGCCCAGGTAGTAATTTCAGGACCAGAACAAGGACTGGTGCTTCTGGTATCAAATCCTGTACTAAAGCCACTAGAGCAAGCTTCTCCTGGGTCACCGAGTCATCTATATGAAAGTAGCTTAATTTTTCATATGATCACCAAGCTTGTTAAATCAAACCAACCCTTCAAGATATTCTCCTTTCAAGGGCAGGGTTGAGCACATAACAGGTTCTCAGGATAGGCTGCTGATGAACAGACAAAGATTTAAAGGCAGGCAAGAAGGAAGAACATTCCAAGACTGAATGATATAATGAACCAAATATTATCCACAGGTATTTCTTCTGGAAATAAATCATTTATTAACAAAAACACAAAACAAAACATAAACACCTCTCAAGCTACAAATGACAGATAACTGAAATTCTGACAAACTTTATAAAATAGATTACAGAACAGTTAATACTGATTTTTATAGTGTCCCCAGTACTTCATCAGTGAAATAAATTATTTAAAAGTGTAAAAATGAATTTAATTTTCTTTTTCAGGTAAGCCCAACCTCTTTACATGGAGGACAGTATAAAATTAATCTTAGACTAGTATGTTTTCACAACTTTAAATAACTTTTAGAATGTTTTAAATATATAGTATTTACATTTTGGATTGGAATACTTACAGCAAGGAACACAATGTTTTACCATATTTTGTTTTTCAAATATTTGGTGTAAATGTTATTTAGTTTCATCATGTAGATTTAAGCTGTATTTCAGCAATTAAGTTAGCTTGGAACCATTGATTCTATTTATTTAATATTTCAATAACCATTAATGCCAATGATTATTGTACTGTATGGAAGTTGCAAAAAATAAATTATTGCAATATGCACCATTTCTTTTAATTGGAACCTAAACTTCATCTAAAGATGTGACCAGCTATCTAAATTTACTTCCTAAATCCATCATTATTTTATTTTATATATTTAGACAACTTAATATCATTAAACCCTAATATCTTTATCTTTACAATTCTGAGAAGAATTCCTACCTGCACGATCCTTACATACATTACAGAGAATACATGTAAAGCACCTAGTGAGGTGTTTGGCACATAGTAAATACTCAATAAATCTTAATTCACTTGCATTCCATTTTACTGGACCTATAGAGATATTAAAACATCATAGCAATTACACAGTATTTTTTCCTGAAATGTATTTTATTTATACATACGTAGATAAGCAAATGTAAATCAATTAGCAGAAACAAAAACCACGGTAATTAATTACCGTTTCTGCATTGCTTCAAAGAAGAAGAGACTACTAATAAACAACTGGTGTCTGTGAAATTTGTGTGCATAGATGCAAGTAAAGATGATTATTATTGTCAGGGACTATCATGGGAATTATTTCAAAAGTGGTAATGAACTTTCATTGATCCATCTGTGTGTACACTGTCAACAAGTTCTCTCAAGGCCACATCTTAACACAGTGCTATACACAAAGTGATGAAATTTTTAGGGCACTTCCAAGGTCTGTGCTAAATGCTTTAACGTTTTCAATCATAATGTATTATATGTTCTTTACATAATACTGTGAGGAAGCTATTGTCCCTACTTAGACAATGAAGTGCTTAAGGAATTGATCCAAGATGAGTAGCAGAATGATTTCATAAGTAGGCAGTCTGACTCCACGGTACATACACAATACACCGTATTGGACTGTGTCCCTAGTTCTTTTGTCTTTGTATTCTGAAACCAGTGGATGGTCTAAGGGATCAAGAGGGAAATTTTTCTTCCTTCTTGTGGTAGACTCCAATGTTTTTCGACAATTCAGGTTCTTTTCAAGGTCATCTCTACTTATCATCTGGTCTGTGGCCATCTATGAATGAACAAGCCTACAGGTGCACAGTGGTGCCGAACCTGTGATCTTGGTTCCGTCATCACTCTTCTCTCCCATCTTCAGTCTATCATAAAATCCGACATATTAATATATGTTAAATTTGCATACTTCTTTCTACCCTCGCACCGTCATTAATTTATTTCAGACACTATTTCTCTTGCCCTAGTTTCTGTAATAGACTCTGACATTTTCCCTTGCCTCTAGCCTAACTCATTTAATCTGTTCTCCTTAGTGCTCTCTGAGCCTTCAAATCCGCAAATAGGGTCATGCTAACCCCTGCTAAACCCTTTGCCTGGTTACTTTCATGGTAAGGTGGGGCCCTTCATGATTCAATTCTAACTTATTACTCTATTCTTATCTTCACAGTTTATGCACTCAAATACTACATTACAGTCTGTATTTTTCTCAAAGCACTTTCTGTTCCATTTTTCTGAAAACTTTTCCCCTTCCTCACACACCTCCTCTTTGGAAAACTCCTACATGACCTGCAATTCTTAGGTGAGAAATCACTTCTCTCAGGAAGCCTTCCAAGTCTGAGTCCATTGCTTCTATTAGGTGTTCCTTTTACTTTTAGTATTACTATTCCTGTAATAGCACTCATCGAATGTGCTTAATTGCATCTTAACACGTGTTTATCATTAAACAGAGATCTTTGAGAACAGTGACTAAATGTTTTGCTCATAGAGTGTAGCCTAGAGCCAGTTGCATACTAGATACTTGTAAAGTACTTGTATTGAATGAATGAACAAATAAAATACAGGAAAAAAATGAAATGTTCACTTGGCAAAGATCACTACTTTTATACAGTCATATCTTCCTTAAAGCCTGAGGCTAATTTTGGATACTGAAGTTCATTATCATAGATTTCTGTATTTTTATTTCTGTAAGGGACATTAGAGGCAGGCAGGTTCAAAAGGTCCAAATATCTAGTCACCTTCAAAATATTTCCAGCATTTTACAAAATCCTAAAGATATTGACCATTTATTTACCAACCACTCCCCACTGCTCACCCAAAGCTACACAGATCAACAAAAACATCCAGCTTCTTTGCTTGTAGCAATGCTACTGATTGTCTCATTTTGACAAGAAATTCTGATTGGCAGGCATGTAGATTTGAAAACATTTGAAAGAATAAAATAAAACGTTTTAAAGTATTAGATCTGCAGAGTCAAAGTAAATCATGTCCTACGAAGAAAAATATGGAAACTAGCAAGCTAGTAAACTCCGAAAGTTGTAATGAAAGCTAGTAGCACCAAAATCTAGTTTGTTATTTACATTTATTTTTTCCAGAAAGGAAAAATATTAAACGTATGTATTGCCAAGTTTGAAATATAGAGATCTAGCTCACTCCTTTAAGCCAAATCTTCACAAGAAAAAGAATTTCATCTTCAAAATGAAGTAACACAAAGCCCATATTTAACGTAAAAATGAGCATTAGCCAAATTTCAGGAGAGTACATTAAGTAATTGGTATAAGTGATGTTTCACTCCACATTCTCTTTCCATCATCTCGTCTTTTCCATCTAAGAGCAAACCTAACAAGCAATTTTTAAATAATTGAAGAATTAAATCCTCATCGGTGTGTCATCTTCTTCTTGTGCCTGTCTTCAGACTTATTCTAGCAGTTCCATTAATATATATATTGCAAAAATATAAAAAAGAGAGAGAGAAAAAGCTGTGCAAATGGCATATTATAAAATTAAATGGTAACATATTGTGTTGCTTGGGATCACAGTCAAGTCCAGAGGCAAAATAGAAATAACAGATGCAATATAAATTCAGAGTTATCATGTATGTCACACTGAAATCCAGGCTTACAAAATTAGCACAATATGCTCTACCTGAAGAAAGACTAGGGGTAAAAAGAGAGAGACGGATAAAAAAGGAAAATTGTGCTAGCAACATAAATGGAGAAACAGCAACATTTTAATCTTGATTTGGTAATAAATTTGGAAAGACATTGTATACTAATTGGATTTCTTATTAAAATTTTAATCAAAGAAAAATTTATTTTATATCAATATGGGCCTGTAAAATGTTTTTTTGATTGTGAGATTTTTAACAATCCATTAAAGTTTAGTGAATTTACTAGTTTGAATGGACCTAGTTAAATTTTAACCTAAAGCTATTCATAGATGAACTTCTTTATTTTATGCCTTATATAATTTACTGAATAAATAATTCAATGTAATGTCACTAATGATATACTTTATTAATCACCAAATTGGTGTGTGATTAATATAGAATTATGTAAATCACTAAATGCCTGAGTTTGTTTGGGGTTGTAATATAGAAATAAATGGTTGTTATTTAAGCCACCCAATCTATGGCATTTATGTTATAGCAGCTCAAACTAAGACAGTGGGTGTGAAATTCTTGGGTTCAAAGTATAACTGTGAAACTTTCATTAGTAGTCAGAACAAAAGTCACTATTAAAATCAGCTCTAAGAGCAAAATGAATAAGTCCACATACTATTGTAAAGCACAGTTGTTTTGCTAGCTACTTGACAAAATAGCGATCAGGTAACTGGATGCCCGTTTTTTTTTTTTCTGGCTTAAAACAACAATTTAGTTTTTCTTAAGATTATGTGTGTAGGCTGAGCTCTGCTGGGTGGTTCCTCTCTTCAATATGGTGTTGACTAGGTCGTTCATTTAACTACATTCTGTTGGGAGCTCAGCTGGGCTGTAACATCATCTTACTTAAATCAAAGATCCTGAGCCTAAATGAAAGGGTTATTTACTACTCAAAATCCAAACAGATTCTCTTTGAAATATACAAAGAGGAGAAAGAGATCTTATCCCAAGACAAAATGTGTTACACTTGCCAAAACTTTACAGAGTCAAAACCTACATGAATGCAATGAGAGTGGTTATTTTTGGTTGTGTCCCATCCCCATTATCAAACCTAAATATAGGAATTCAAAGATAAGGACTGGAACTTCAAATTATTATTAGGTACAAGGGTCTTTCCTAAAGTTTTCTGGGACAAGTAATTGTTCAACAACTTAATAGAGTAAAAAGTAAAATTAAAACCATGACTATTCTGAAGATGAACATTCTTTATTCAGAGAAACATCAAAAGTATCTGTTAAGCATGAGGAGATGTGTTTCTAGTAAATATTTAGAAAATACTAGACAGTGATTTTAAACTTTTCCTCCTGACAGTGCAAAAATTAGATAAAGGTATAAGAGCCCTATATTGTCCATATCTGGAGACCAACATTCCTTACATAAATGTTTATGTTCTTTTCAACTCTAATAATGTATGAATCTATAATTTGATATTAAACTTAGATTTTAGTATCACAGAATTTCTAAATTTAAAGGAATTTTACAGTTTCCTGAAGATCCACTCATTCAATACTTGATTTCTTTCTATATAAACAGAATAAAATAATCATGTAGCTCATGCTTGAACCAAGTTAACATTGGCCTAAATATTTTTTGAAGAAACGTTTTGTTGCACAAAATTTCTTATATTGTATATTTTTATCTAAATATATACTCATTGCACTCTATATTTGTCTGGTTTTACAAGGAATTGTTTCATTTCAAATTGAATGAAAATTAACAGTCAATAATAGTGATCTGCCTAAGCGAACAACGGTTTTTATATAAAGAAATGCTGCTCATATATACGTATACCATAAAATTTTGATTAACAAAATTATTAAAAATACATTAAGAAAATGAAATAAATACAACTAATTATAAACATTTACAATACTATTATGATATTGTACATTTTTGTACCAAAAATTGCAGCTAGCAATAATAGCTAAAATAACACATTTTAATGAGTGCTCACTAATCAAGAGCTCACTCTAATAGCTGCCAACATACTGAAAGATTGTCCATATATTAACACCGGAAATTTCTGGATGATGCAACTGCATGGGATTTTATTTTTCTACAATGGATGCATTTTAAAATATGAATTTAACACATTATAAAAAGTAAATTATCTTATTTCTCTTGTGTTTTTATCATTCAATAGTTGTTAGTTTTTATACAAGCTATGGTAACCTAGTAATGGCACTTCCAAAGAGTTGTTAGGATTTGAATGCCTAAAGTGAGTTAGTCTGTATTACACATAGAAAAAGTTCCATCAATTGCAATTTAATGCAGAGGCAAATGTTAATATGAAAAAAAAAAATGAAACATCCTATTTAGGACCAGACTCCAAATCTCATATGGTATCAGAAAGATCACCGCTGCACTGCAAAAACAAACAGCAAAATAGCTATTTTCCAGAGTATACCTCATTGGGAATAAACCTATTTTTGGCAACACGATGCATGCACATTTGAGTTAAAAAAACAAATGTGGCAATCAAATTGAACTTCTAATACTTGTTAAAAAAAAAATGCTATTTAAAAATTTTGGAATTTTTGGTTGGAAATCTAACATTATGCTTTTTTGAGTTATTTGGAAATCATTACTAGAAGAGTCTCACTCAGAGGTGAAATTCTCTCTTCAGTAACAAAATAATGTTGAAAAAGGGAGGCAAGTGCAATGTTGAATACATCATAAGAACAGATGTTATATTCCAGACATGTAAATGCAGGCTGAAGAGATAAAGATTGATACCCCAGTTAAATTATAAGATTGCCCTGAAAATTAGCATAATTTCCAATAGAAAAAGGATATTTCCCTAAGCTTATTATAAGTAGAGAAGCAGAGAGTGTATTTATTCAGATGCACCCCACTGGTGTACTTGTAGTAATGCATGCCATTTAATATTCACTATGACTCAAAAATTATAATAAGAACACAAACCACTCACCTGGAAAAAAGTTCAACATCACAAAATTTTAATAGCCAGTGTTAAGATTCTATATATATTCCGGAGCACAAAGCAAATTTCAGTTTGGTAGAAATGTACACAGTGTACTCTACCTTTTATCTCAAATTTTTCTTTGTTTATAAAGCAAAAAAAAAAAAAAGAGTAAATTCACGTTATTTTTCTCATAATAAAGTACAAGTAGATAATAAAAATAATCTCAATCAACAAATGAAGCAAAACACTTTCTATTGAATTCCCAAAGCAATAACATGTTTTCTGTAGGTATGTATTATGCTATGTAATTAATATCTGATAAACAAGTTAAATATGGATCAAGGTTCAGAAAATACAGCCATTAAGGTGTACCTATATTAGGGAGTTCCCTGGCAGTCCGGTAGTTAGGACTCTGTGCTTTCACTGCTGTGGCCCAGGTTCAATCCCCGGTTGGGTAACTAAGATCCTGCAAGCCACATGGTGCAGCCAAAAAAAAAAAAAAAACAGTGTACCTGTATTAAAATCACAAATTTTATGATAGATTCAGATGCAGACTGCTGAGAGGATTATCTCCTTGGAGTTCCAGATAACATAAGGTATGGATGTGAACTTATCAGGACTTATTCCAGATGCCCTATCTAAAGGAATAAAAAGATCTAACTCACAATAACAAAGGGACTTGGAAAGAGATATTCAATACTGGAGATGTCAACAAAATTAAGGAATATTGGGAGATACTAAGTGTTTAAATGATTTAGCAGAGCTGAAATAACTGAAACCAAAGTAAATACCTAGATAGAGTCAATAAGAAGCAATGCTAGTTGCACCTCAATTTCTCAGAAAGATCTCAGGAACAGAAGGCATTAAGTACTTCAGCAGGCAATGTGGGTGAAGTTGGGATTAACGAAAAAAGATTAACTGAAACACTTGTAAGAAGATTTACACACTAGATTGTCTTCCCTAACTCACAGTCAACTGACTTCAGATTTCCCCCAGTCTGTCTATCCCCCATAACACAGAGATCAGAAGCAAGTATATACGGTTGATGGAAGAAGAATAAAGTGGAGAGATAAGGAGGTGAAGGTACTTAAAGTGTGGCAGAAGATGTCATCCCAAATATTTTCAGCTGTAGGCACTTAAAAATCAGCAAACACAGGCAGAGGCTGTTTCTCAACTCCCCTTATCTTCCTGAAGGAACTGTAAAAGGAGTTTTCTCCCCTTATTTCCAAAAGAAACTCAATTGTCTTAGATCCCCTCCCTCCCAGGGAATTTCATCCACCAGGGAAGATTGACTCATCACAGGACAGGAAATTAGAAGTTCAAACCACACTCAAACTTTATCACAAACTACCATACCTCCCATGTATTCTTCTTGGGTCCCAGACATCTTTCCTAAGAACAATTTACTCTCCCCTAAGAGGCCTACATCCCTCCTCCCCTTTCCCTATTAAGATGGCATTTAAGCCTGAATTTTAAGCCATCTTGAGGAGTTACTCATTTTTCTCTGGGTATCTCCCATGTTTAAAGGAGGTATACAGGTTAATAAACTTCTGTTTGTTTTCTCTTATTAATGTGTCTTTTATTACAAAGATTGCAGCTAAGAACTCTGATGGCTACAGGAAAAATTATTTTTCCTCCCTTCTGGTAGACCTTGGGGACAAAAATTTTTAAACATCTACTGTGTGTTAGTGAAACTGAGCAGGATCCTGTGGGGCTCCTGGGCACGGAATCCTTTCTGTCCTCTGTTTCTTATTTGTAGGGAACAGACTCCAGCCTCCATGACCTTCCCTGAGTTCTAAAGGCAGATTTGAACTGTCGCTAATCAAGGGAGGAACAGCCAAGAAACCACCTGAGGCAAGATTAAAGGAACAAGAGAAACTCATCGAGATTAGGAGACAGACCACTGGAGATGAGATTAAAGGAATGCAGGCTCTGCACACAACCTAATCTTATCAGCAACCCTACCCTTGAACTGTTACTATAAAACTCTTCATCAAATCCTCCTGGGTTGGGACACACAGTCTTTGAGGGGCATGAGCCTGCCATGTCCCCCTTTACCTGGCAAAGCAATAAAGCTATTCTTTTCTACTTCACCCAAAACTCTGTCTCTGGGATTCATTTAGGAGGCACTAGTGCATAGAGGCCGAGTTTTTGGCAACATTATGAGGTTATAACAAGGAAGTTGTATGGTTACTCATGATTCACAGATGAGAAAACAAAAGCTCAGGAAGGTTAAATAACTTGCTCTAGATTACCTAGCTAGTATGTAAGAGACCCAAACTATGCCGCTGCTTCAAAATTATATTATTTTCTTCTATGTCTTTCAAGCACAGGCTTTAGGACATGGCCCCACGTTTCTGGATAAAGCAGAAACAAAATGGAGTTCATCAAAGCATTTGGAATAAATGAACACAATGATTTTCTGGAAGCAGAAGGTCTGGGTTTATTGGAACAGCATATGTTTGTGATAGAACTTCACATGGACTCACCTGATTCTCCAAACATTTGTGACCCAGAATCAGAAATGTAGGAAGTGGACAAGAGAATAAAGCCTGGAGATTGGCTGACAGGGGTACTGCACAAAAGAGTAAAATATGGATTGCTAGGCAGGTGCCAGTATCAAAACAATTATAAGCTGCTATATATTTACTAGCTCTCAGAAACATGCATGACAGACATTCAAGATGGAAATGCAGGTGAATTAATAAAAGCATCAGCAATCAAATACCATAAAAAGAATCTAATAATAAGAAATGGTCCTATTTCTTTCAGCAACATCTCTTAGATTCCCACCTATGAAACAAACTCTTAATGAAAAGAAAGTAATAGAAGAATTATATTACCTGATTCTTGACTCTAAAAAATAGTCAATAGGAACACAGAGTTATGAGAAAGAGCAGCCTTAGAAAATGTTATTCATAGGATCTGTCTGGGGTCAAGTGAATTTTGAACTGAAATGTAGACAGAGTCAAATGCCTAGAGATCATGTTTGATGGACAAAGAACAAATTACATTGATGTGGGATTTTGAGCAACACTTTTACTGAAGGGAGAAGACTGAATATTAAATTTCAGTTAAATCTTCCCATTTGCAGGAATTTATGGATTTTACTTTTTAGGTGCTTCCACCGTGTTCTGTCAGCTCATAATTCCTTCCGTTCTTTGTGACTTTATTTCTTAACTAAATTCCAAGATGGCATTGCAATTGGGAGCCCCCCTAGGGTCACACTGGTGGGAAGGAGGAACAGCTCCACAAGCAAACTGTGATGTCTACCAGATGAAGGTGACAGGACTGCAGGAAAGATGATGCAAACAAATAAAACAAACATTAAGAAAAACAAATGGATGCTACATTTTCGTTCTCTCCAGTTTTCCTATTTTTTCCCTCACTTTTTCTCTTGAAAAGTACCTTTCTAATTCCAAAAATGTGGGGAAGGGAATAAATTATTTATTATTTTAGTTTTTGTTTTATGCCAGGTACTCAAAAAACATTTTCAGTTTAATCCTAACATCCACACTATCAAATAAATATTATGAATCTGTTTTGACAGAGAAGGAAATGGCATTTAATTGTTCAATTATGTAGCTAGTAAGTAGCATAGCTGGTATACACACTTGAATCTGACTCATTTGTAAAACCGTGCTCTTTCTGACATACCGTTTTAGATTTTAGATGATTCTCCTAATGTCCAAAACCTGTTTTCTTTTCTTTTTATGTTATTCACAATCTTCAGAAATGTTTCCTCTCTCCTTTAAAGAGGAAAAATAGCTTAGATGATCAAAAATTGCAATTTTGCTTTTGTAATGTAATCCAACAAGTGATGCTAGCTCTTTGAATTGAACAGAAAGGCGGTAATGATTTTTTTTTTATTGGAGCATAATTGCTATACAATGGTGTGTTAGTTTCTGCTTGGCAGTAATGACTTTTTTTTCTTTTCTTTTTTTTTGAGAGAGAGGAAAAAAAAAGAAAGAAAGAACACCTCTAGCATGTGAACAGAGCACAATATGTGACAGTTTGCAGATTGGCTGTTTGACTGTATCTGTGTAGAGAGGCACTGAAGTGTCCTTTTTTGAGAAGGAAGCAAGGAGATTGTTTTTCCTTCTCACTCCTCGAGACTCACTCAAACACCTAATAGTGCTTTTCCACCTTTAATGCATTCCTAATGGAGTTCCCCAGTTAGAGTGCTTTCACTTGCCTGAGTAGAGGCTCCAGCTGCAGCCTCTACAAATACTTTTTTTTTTAAATATATTGTTCACATGAATTGGAAGAATTTTCAAAGGAAATCTGGAATATCTCGAACGGGAAATTCACAAGTAGTAGCAGTCAGGAAGGCACTGAGCAGAAAAGGGAACAGTAGCCATAAATCAGATAAAAGTCACATTAATAAATTGAGATGTGTGAGATAAAATCAATTCCAGCTCCTCAGGAGGAAGAGAGGGTTTCTTTTAATCTTGGGATAAATTTAAAATCAATAAAAGTAGAATAGATTCATAACCAGAAATTACATAACAGTGTAGGAAATTAGAAAAACAAAAATATAAACAAAGAGAAAAATATATATATACCTCTATACTTCAACAATCTCTAAGTCCCAAGATGCGATTATTGATGGTGCTAACTTCATCCATGATGAACACATCAGTAAAGCTTTTACCAATATCCCATAAAACACTGTAGTTGTATGTGGACACTCAAAGAGTATGTGATGATACTAAAGATGAATGTGTGTAAATAGTGATTCTCAGGCCAAACATCTTAGATATAAAAGTCAAGACCACAGGGAAAGCAAGACTCCTCCTATGAAGAGACCCTTAATTGTAATAATTATCAGGTGAAGCTGAATCAGGGATGGGATTGTGAGATTCTACAATATGAGACCTTTTAATCTCATAAATTTTGCTCAGAGTATCCATTTTTAGAATGGAATAGAAGTAAGTCCTGCCAGTAATGCTCATGACATTCAGAATTTTTGATAATAAAATTCTTCTACATTTCTGTATGCCAGAATCTTTCATCTTCCTTGTTATCCCAGGAAATCAAAGGACCCCATTAACTGAAAATGCGTTCCTAGAAAGGGTTTAAAAAATATTTTATGTGGGAGTCTAGTTCCTCAGCCAAGCAATTGGACCTCTTTTCATTTTATAAGCAGCATATTGAAGTAAGGCCAAAGTTGAATATTGAGAAAGAAGTGATGGAGTCAATTATATCTAATGTTTAGGGAGAAAAAAAGTACAATTTCATACTGCTTGCTACATTTTATATTTGTCTCTTTCTAGGAGAGAGAAACTTTGGCTCTGTCCCCTGAAAAATAAAAATGACAAGCCACTTGGTTCTATTTCTCATGAAGTTAGATGTCAACCACTTGCTAGGCTTCACCTGTGATATATTCATGAGAAGAAACTAGCTGGAGAATTTCAGACTGAAGTAAACAGAACAGATAGAGTTGCTTTTTCACAGACCATGAGTTTTTCAGCCATTTATTTTTCAAAAGTCCAGTTGTCAGCAGGGAACATCCATATGCGTGTGTGCAATTCACATTCAGTTCTGAAACAAGACTGTTTCTCCATAAATTTGGCCAAAACATTCTTGAGGTATGCCCTGGCAACCAGGAGCTTGAAATAACTCTTAAAACTCTCTTGTAGTTCAATGACGTTAAAGGTTGGGACAAAGACAAAGCCATGAGAGAAATAGATCGTTATTGGTTATATGAGAAGGCATTATATCTTATCAGTCATATCAATTGTAAAGTTGAGTCATTGATTAGCACCAAGGGTAGAAGTTAACTGACTTTCAACTTCCATGAGTGGTCAGACCAATCAGGTAGTTAGTAATCTGAATCTAAGCAATACAGCATGTGAAGCCACAGTAACACTGGAACAATAAAACAGGGCTCAGTGAGTCCCATCCATGTCACAGACAAGAATCTGGTCAGCAATCTGGTCAGGTCCTTGCCCCACATTAGAGCTCCATCAAGCAAGAAGGCAACGGCAGACATGGCCTTGGGATGTCATTGAAAACACATGATACAAAAAGGTTCCCTTAATGAGTATGTGTTCTTTACCCTGGAAAGATTTAGAACCATGCATGTAGATATTGAAGAGAAACGTATTAGAGTAGTAATGTATGGAATCTATAAATATTTTCTATTTTATGTCCTTAAGATATTTAAGAAAATTTGGCCTTTTAGAGTAACATTTCTACCTGGTAATTCAAATTTAAAATGTATAATTAAGTAATTGGCTTACATTCATGATGTTAAACTTAGATTTAACATAGGTAATTACATGTGATAGAGGCCACTAGTTGCTACCAAATGTCCATTTCTCCCTTTTTCTTAGCAGTAAAAACTGATTTTATAAGTCTAAAAGACCATATAACCCTCCATTCCCTGTTCCAGTTATTTGTGACCTTGGGGTCAAGTTTTAACTACTTAGATGTAAGCGTTGTGCTGTGCAAAACTTGCAGAAAGTGTCTTTGGAGACACAGAGGGTTTGCTGTTTTTCTTCTTCTCTCCATTCTCTTTCCTGGAATTCAATGTGGTGACTCTAGTTCAAGCAGCCATTGAAGACCAGGAGAATAAGGGTTAGACGTTAGAGGTATGGTAAACTGGGAGGAGCCTGAGTTAGAACCTCAGAGAGCTGCAGGATTAGCTGCTTGCTTACTAAATCCAGGCCTCCTTTATAGGAAGCAAACTGCCATTCTTACTTAAGTTATTATTTTGGGATTTTCTGTTCCATGATACTAAGCCATATGTTAAATTAGTTTATCTTACAAGTCAGAACATTTCAAAGGTCTTAAAAAAATCACAACTTTTACTTTATTAGCCTTATAAGGGTTATTTAAATATACATGAAGTGGCGCCTTTCCGTCAAATTAATTACAAAAGAAATTATATGTATTATTTTTAAAGGTAATTGACTAGTCAAGTTTGTAAAAGAATCCACATATTAATCAAAGTCTCCATCCCCTCTTAAAATCATGGTCAAAAGTAGCTAGAAGGTACTGGGTGTATAAATATATAATATGGTTTTGCAGACTGAATCCAGCAAATAAAGAAACTGAACTTCTTAACCTTTAACCTGCTAGCCCTTTTGGGAAAACAACAAAAATGTATATATACACAAAAACCTTTTCTTACTGAAAATTCCAGATGATAAGCATATTTTAAAATAAACAAAGGTCACATAATTAAAGCAAATACTTGGAAAAATCAGACTATTTTGATAATTTAGGTTTTAACACAGCTATCTTCCCTGATTTTAAGAGTACAGCATATTATTGTACATTTTATTTTATTTTTTTAAAAATCTGTATTTTTATCTCTAAAGGATTAGTTAATATGAAATTCCTACACTTTTTATACTTTTACTAATAAATTAGGCTAACATTATTTCCACATAGAATTATAAAAATTGTAAAAGTATATGTTCAATTAGAAAAAATTGTATTTCTGACAACCATTTTTATATTAATAGAATATAATTTTGAACTAATATTAAATCAAGTTAATTATCTGGTTACTTGGACTATTTTTAACAAAGGTAGAAAACTGAAATATGGTTATCAAACATAGCTTTAATACATATTCCTTTGATTCTTATTTTTATATGTTATAGAGTAGCTAGCTATATCTTTGGGCCATGTTTGCAAACATCTTCATTTTTGCCTTTTTAAGAAGTCATAAAAAGAATGTGTATTGATGTTGGGCATAATATTATTAGTACTTGTTAGCTTTGCTGATGTGTCAGACAGACCTAAATCTCATTTCACTCTGTAAAGTAGAAGTCAGTTACCAAAAGTCATGTTAATATGGGTGATTTAAAGTATATTAGGATCAGTATTAGCAGAAAACAAAAATTGTGTATGCAAAGAAAGAGAATGTACTTTTTTAAAGAGTAAAAGAGAGTCATTTTATCCTAAAGCGTCTGATGTTTTCAAAATGTAAAATTGAATCATGAATGATAAAATAGAAAGTTGTAGGTTTGTGAAAAGAAAATTTAATCATCTCAGATTATAATGTCTGCAAATAGTGAATCCAGAAAAAAAAAAAAGAGGAATTTTTTAAACTGTTGCTAAGATTGGGTCAGTTTTGGTGGTTGGTCTGTTAAGATTGAAAATATTAAAGGAGCTTGTGAATCTTTTACTGCCAAATATTAACAGGGCAAAACTAGATGTTTTTTTCTATTAAGCTATGCTTGGGCTGATCTTAAGAAATAAGAAGAGCTTATTCTTTATTTTCCATGTAATCTACTCAAATGGCAGAGATTCTGTGACTTACCAGAATAACTTCCTATATGTTGTGCTGAATTTGTCATCCCCTGGATTATTCCTTCACTTCTGAAAGAGCTAAAATACTTTAAATTGTATTCCTATTTTCTATGTTTATTTAACATATAACATTGTCTCTTGATCAACAGGTCGTCAAGCTACAACCTTTCATTGTTCTCAGATATTGATGCTCATATATTAATCAAGTGAATAAATCTCATCCAAATAACTCTTTTGATGTCTTCCCAAGATTAGGTCCTAACATTTAGAAAATACACTTTTCAGGGTGTCTTTTATACGTAATACTATTTTTGTGATGTCTCAAATGGCCACAGAAAAATCACAAATGTTTGTTCTTTTACTCCATAAAAAAAGTAGTGCTAAAAATAATTATCCTTGTTTGAAATGCTCCACATTTCTTACACAGTTCAGCACTGTTGTGAGAGACAACTTGTCAAATAAAAGCCTTTCCTAAGATAATTTTGTTCAAATAAAACATATATTTATAGATTTCCAGATTATATAATTTCTGAATATATACATTACACATACATACACACACGTGTTTGAGAGATATATAAATATAAAGAAATATACATATTCCAGAGGCTGTATACTCCGGAGATTTATAAGTACTACTGCTGTGTACTCCTAACCTCAGGGAAACATTATTACAAATTCTTATGAATTGTTATAAATTATACCCTAATAGAAGATTTTATTATACTCCATTCTGATACGTTTTTTTCTCTAATAAATGTACCACAGCTGTTTCATGCTGTCTCCAACAGGTAAGTTTTGCTTTCTTTTCATGCTTGTCTAAAATCTCTGTTAAAAGAAATAGGCTAGAAATTGAACCTTCAACAAAGAAGGATAGTTTTAGGACCTCAGTGGAAAGAACAGAAAAGAAGAATGCTGGACATTAAACAGAGAGAACAGAGAACTAAAAGTCAGATTTAGTTTTCACTTGACCCCTGAAGAGGATGAGAAGTTTAGAGGAGGGAGATCAAGATTTGGAATTGGCTGGAATCAGGCTGATATCCTTCTTCTGCACCTTGCTAATGAATATGAATTTGGGCATTCTGTCAACAATCCTCAACTAACCCTACCAGCTTCACTTTCCTTAGGTATCAGATGAGGAAAAATCTGTGTAAATGAGGTAAGATGAGGTAATCTGTGTAAAACGTTTAGTTTGATAACTTACATGTGATAAGAATTAAATAAATTATAAATCTTACCCTAAAAAGGAAATTGAAAATGGGAGAGTATTAGGATTATATCTCAGCTATTCTGATATGTTCAATACTATTTACACTTAATTATGGAGAAACATTGAGTGGTCAAGAGGCCAAGGAACAAACCTGACTGTTAATATTAAAATTTTAATACTTGGGCATCTTTGTAGTTGTGCGTCTTTACTTTCTAATTCCTTTAAAAAGTCAGCATACCTCTTCAATTTTATGTTGACGATGTAATAATAAGAGCCTTTAAATTCTGATGAATACCAAAATCAGCTGTGGCATTTTAAAAGTAGATATCAGCCATCCCATCCAAGATCTGCTGAATCAGAACGTCTGAAGTAGAATATTTTTACAAATCTCCACCAAAGAATTCAAAGAGTAGTAAAAGTTGAAAGACTGATCATATTTACTGAAGATTTTGTAGAAAGAATTCTTTGTCAATTTACTCATTTTCTGGCTTTACTAAACAAGTGAGTTTGTGAACACATAAAATCAGGAGAAAATATTTTACCCAGCTGCTCCAAAGATGGCACTTTTCTCAGAGACAAGAAGTGAAGCCCCACAACTCAAGAACTGCATGATATTCCAGATGGTTCACCTTCAGCAGCACTGGGTGGTGGGTTTATTTTTAGCCCATCCTGGCCAGGATGTATTTCCTTAGTGACAACAGTCTGGTCTTCATCAGGGTGTGAGCTTTAGGTAATACATGTACAGGTAAAAGAAGGCAGCTCTCAGCAATCAGTCTCTTCTATGGAGGTACATATAGCAAATTCAGTTAGCCACAGTAAAATTCCAAAGTGGAACACAGACATAGAGATAAGACTTGTGTTTGCCAAGGGGGAGGAGGGGAGGGAGAGGGATGGACTGGGAGTTTGGGGTTGGTAGATGCAAACTATTACATTTAGAATGGATAAATAACAAGGTCCTACTGTAGAGCACAGGGAAATATATCTAATATCCTGGGATAAACCATAATGAAAAATAATATTTCAAAAAAAATAATGTCTATATGTGTATAACTGAATCACTTTGCTGTACAGCAGAGACTGGCACAGCATTGTAAATCAACTCTACTCCAATTAAAAATTAATTACTTAAAATAAAATAAAATTCCAGAGTGGTAGCAGTTAAGAGATCACTTAAAAGTCATTAAAAAGGAGGTGGGGCACTTTGTAGGAAAAATTCAAAACTGAAGATGGAATTTTAATAGTTACCAAGTAACTATTAGGCTACCATGCCAGGCTCTTTGTATATTTTAACTTTTTTTAACAATCCCTAAGAAATTTGTGCAAGTTCACACAGCAATTGGTAAATTCAGGATTTAAACTTAATTTTTTTTTCAAGTTTTGAGCTCTTTCTTCAACAACCTACATAGTTAAAAACAAATCTAAACTACGACCTAGTAATCCTCCACCCCCCCCACATTATGTTTATAGAGTAGATGCTTATGAAGTAATAAGTTCTTAAAAGGTTAAGTAAAGAAAGTTATCACATTCCTTTAATACTGCTGGGGGAAAAATATGGAAAGTGTTGGTGATAATTTCCTGTAATTAGAACTAGGTATAACATTTTTATTTTCATTTTTCAGTCTCAAGAGCAATGCAGAGGTTCAACAATTACATTTTTTATTAGTGACTGGCTTTTACTACTTTAGAACCCACTTTGCTAAAAAATAAAAATTTTAAAAATAAATAAAAAGGCCCTTTCTTAAAGATCCCAAGTCTCCAGATGCTCATTTGAAAATAATTAAACCCGAAATCCAGTTCAGTGAATTTGATTAAGTTCATCTGTAAAAATCAAAGTGACCCTGTCATAATGCTTACGATGTTTTCTGAAAAGCCAAAATTCTGGGTTTTGCTTTCACTTTTAGAGATCTATTTTTAAAGTGTCTCTATGCACTCATTACTAATATCTCTGCAAAATGAGAATGAAAAAAATCTCATTGAGAAATCTCTTGTAATCAATTGAGAATCTAATTTTACATGTTTGAAAAAGGTTAGTTATAAAAGTACTAACATAAGCCATGCTTATATTACACATGCCCTGATTGATGATATATCATTTATTACTCTCATATCTAGTGTTACAGTTCTTCAGTAATAATTGCTTCTGTTCCCATTAGGCACAGGGTAGCTACAATAACATCAAAGTTGTATGTCTTAAAGGAAATATAAGACTTCAGATTGAACTCTATTATTTCATGGACTACCTTAAAATGTCAGTATCACACAGAGCCCCCTTGAATAATGGAAGAGGCAAGCTAAGTCAACATGAACAGACATTCATCTCTATGCACACAAGTGAGAGTTACAAAGACTTCTACCACTCCCAATGGAGAGATGTGTGGAGTCATTCAAGTGTCAAAGATACTTTGCTGTTGAGGCAGATACTATGAGTCTTCAGGTCTCAGTAAATCATTTCCCAGTTGTACATGATTCAAAGTAAAATTTACAAAATGATCGTACAGAAAAAAAGCATGGTGGACTACACTAGAAGTGTAGTCCTAGAAAGGATGAAGGATGAATTATGACACCTCCCACTTCTACCCACCCACGTGGAGCAGCATTTTACATCATAGCTCCTTATCATCACTGAGCACAGGTATTGGCATTTGGTATCTTGGAATCCCAGACTAGAATTTTCTAAATTAGAAAAGAATGATATATCTAAAGCTAACTTTAAAGGTGTGTGCCTGGGAAGAACAGCTACAGAGAGAAAACTTGTCTGGAATAGGAAACAACATTGAACTTTACGCAAGTACTGTGATCTTGGAAAATAGTGAAGGTTAAGAAACACATTCATCACTTTGTGTTCCAGGGAATGATTTACTGCAAAGAACCACGCTTCTCCACGACTTAGATAAGAATTCTGGGCACCTCCCTTGCTTCCCTATGCTAAGACCTCCAAATTCATATTCTCTGCCTCACACATAATTAGTTGAACAGTTTTATACTCACTGATCAGTTGAAGCAAAATGCTTGTTAACCAAACTTTGATTAAATTTCTCTCCTTCCTCCAGACCCCTGAACTTTGACCCACCTTCAGCCTGTTCCAGCACACAACACCTCCTGTGAATAGGCAGGACTCAGGGTAAAACTTTCTCTGGTCTACTATCCAATCATGCCACCCTTTCATTCCACTTGATCTTCACTAAGATAACTTCTGCATCTGTAAGGAGAATATGTATGTCTTTTCTTATTAGATTGTTGGGATGATTAAATGAGATAATTGCTGCAGTGGTTTGCATGAAACTTGGCCCATAATAAGCACTGAA
Source organism: Aethalodelphis obliquidens (assembly GCF_003676395.1). Lineage (NCBI taxonomy): Eukaryota > Metazoa > Chordata > Mammalia > Artiodactyla > Delphinidae > Aethalodelphis > Aethalodelphis obliquidens. The sequence goes on along the minus strand of NW_020837955.1, from coordinate 4,459,959 downwards.
TAAATAATATTTATTATCATTAATATCTTTGTAAATTGAAGAGTAGCATTCAGAAGTAAGAGAGTATATTATTATTACCTTGAGAAGAATGCACATTATAATCTCTGTTCCTTCTACAGAGATAAGAGAAGTTATAGAGATAGGGAGCTTTCTTTTAACTATTCCTCACATATTTAAGCCTTGGCATCACCTCTGATTTCTCTCTCTTTAACCGCCTGACCTCCTGCCATCCATTCAATATTTATTAGATCTAATGAAGTCTCTATTCAAAAATTTTCTTTTAACATTCCACTCTTTCGGTTCACTCTCACATTATCTGTCTCTCACCTGGATTTTTCAATAGCCTGCTACTTGGTCCTTTACAAATCAGATTTTTCTTCTACACACTCCTCTGAATGTGCTTACTCTTAATAGTAACCTGTGAACATTCCCTATTGTCTTAACTAAATTATTGAAGGAATCTTAACAGTTGGATTCTGTTTCAGATAAAGGTAAAATTCTGGACTTTGCATGAGATATAAAAACTAGATTAAATTTCAAGCTCTTCCCTCTCACAAGAGAGGTGAGAAGGAAGGATTATGCTCTAAGTTTGGGAAGAAGTTGGCCTAAGGATGTTGTATAGCCAAAGAGGTAGACTCTGGCAGGCATTGTTACCTGCCTATCCAATGTGCATTCTCTTTATCTTCCTTTGATTGGTGTTACTTTGATTTGGGATGGGAAGTGGCAGTGTTTCCAGCTTAAAATTAAATTTCTTAGATTCCCTTGCAACTAAGAGTTTCCACATGACACAATTCTGGACAATGAACCCAGAGAGGAAATCTGCTAGGGAGAGTTTTGTTTTCCTTATGCGGGCATTTCTCTTTTCTTTTTGTTATCTCCTTCTTCCTCTTAATGCCTGAAATGTGATTGTGGTGCTTTGAGATATAGGAACTATCTTATGACCATGATGACAACGGACACACATTAAGGACAGCAGAGTAGAAAGAGGGAAGGAGACTAGGACATTATGGTATCATGAGGCCACTGCAACAGCCCTCAGCTGCCCACCTCCAGACTTTTTTCACCTGCTAAAAGATAATCCTTTATTTCATTAAGTCATTATTTCTGGAGGTTTTCTGTTCATGTATTTTATCAAAACACCAAGAGATACTGATAATTCTGCTCAGCTTTTCTCCAACGTTTCTAGTAAGCTCTGCCCTGAACACCATGATGATAAAAACTTTAAATTTGTAAGATTTTATCTCAGTCTCAATACTTCTGCCTCTTTCTCTTTCTAACTTTTATAAGAAAAAAAAATCAAACATATACAAAAGCAGCAGATACTGTAATATGCTCCCATTTTTCCATTACCCAGCTTCAGGATGATCAACTCATTCTCATTTTATCCATAACTTCACCCATTCTGCTCCCACTCTCACCACCGGTTTTCTTTTCTAAGCAGATCAGAAATGGTTTATCTTAAAAGTGCAAAATTGAATACAGTATCATTTTACTTAGAAAAATGTATGTATTATGAATAAACACATTAGCAAGGAACACTTAGCAATTAACCCAAAAGTCACTTACTGTCATCTGGGAGAGGACAGAATCTTAGATAAAATGACGACTCCTCTCACCCTCCTGCACCCAGAGAAACTGCCACATGGTATAGGCAAAAATCAAAGCAAAGAGGGTTATAATGGAAGAACTGCACATTGGTTATCCAAGGGCTTAGGGATGAAGAAGACTTACAAGTTACAAAAGAAATGATGTTCAGAATGGATTAAAAATAACTCCCTAATTTGCCTGTAGCAATCTGCAAATTAATAGTGCTTTGTTAACAATTAACACAACTAATAAAGTAAATGCCACATTATTCCATCTGAAGTGACAATTACTTTGCACAGTGTTTAACCTACAACTTTGAAAAGAGTCTCATGCCAAAATCCTTATGCTTTTATTTTTTGATCCACCATATATTTTATACACAGACCCAATGACAGATGAAAAGAAAGATCGCTCGTGTTTTCATTCTCCCTTCCACTCTTCCATTTTTCTAGTTTTAATTTCTTTATTAGTATGGTGTATTTCAACTCCTTTAAACGTACCCAGTTATTAAATTTGATGTGTACACATCAGGTATATACAATAAGTACAAATATATATATGATATTTTTTAACTAAAAATCATTCTAGGGCTTCCCTGGTGGCGCAGTGGTTGAGAGTCCGCCTGCCGATGCAGGGGACGCGGGTTCGTGCCCCGGTCCGGGGAAACCCCACATGCCGCGGAGAGGCTGGGCCCGTGAGCCATGGCCGCTGAGCCTGCGCGTCCGGAGCCTGTGCTCCGCAACGGGAGAGGCCACAACAGTGAGAGGCCCGCGTACCGCAACAACAACAACAACAAAATCATTCTATACATATTTGTCTATGATTTGCTTTTTAAAAATATGTAACAGTCATCTCAAGGTAAGCAAATGTTTATATTTTCCAGTTTCTGCATGCATACATGTCTATATATAATTTGCATGAATTGGAGTGTATGATACATGCTAGAAAGGGTTTTCTTAATGTAATTTTTTAACTGTTTTCATTCCGTCTTCCTCCTCTTCCTCCTCTGTCTCCTCCTCCTTAGCTTCTCCACCTTAATTTTCTGTAATTGAACTCCTCCCTCAAGTTAACATCAAGTTTGGAATCAAAGTGCTTAAATTAGAATCTTAGGTCCACCAAATATATAGGTAGCCTATAGCAAGACACCATTTCCTTACTTGTAAAATGAGAATAGTAGTTTAAACATTTTAAGGTTATTGTATTGAGAGTATTCATATACAAAAGGTGCTTAATACACTATCTGGTAAAAAGAAAATTTAAGCAACATAAGCTGATATTAACTGTCCCCTGCTCACCTTTCCAGATTTTCTTTTTACATTTTTCATCTGGATCACAGTATTTCAGCCACAGGAGGTTTCTCTCTGTACCTTAAACAGGCGAAGTTTTTTTTTGAGCCTTAGCACTGGCTGTCTCACTCTTTGGAATTTTATCATCAATTTATTTATGCACCTTTTCTTCCCCCCTCATCTTGCCTGCTAAAATATAAACTCTAAGAAAGTGGGAGTCTGGATTTTCTTTTTCTACACTGCATCTCTATTCTCTAATATCATGTATGAGACAGAGTCTCTTGTTTAACATGTACTTGTTAAATGAATGAAAGATTTCATTTTATATTTAGCCTCAGAGTGACCTATACAGATAGGTATTATTTCCTCAATTTTGAAAATAATGAAAGTGAGGCTAAATTCTTTCTTGAATGTTATAGTAAGCTGTCGAATTGGGTTTGAATCCAATTTTCCTTCCTCTATTTCAAGTATTCTTTCCACTGTTTCTCAAATGCTATTTATTTTTTTTATTATGTACACATTCAGACTTTTCAATGCGATTGTAAGTCTCTTCAAATCATGCATTCTACTGTCTGTAGTTTATATAATAATGCTTAGCTCACAGTAAGTACACAATAAGCATTTTTTGTTAGTAATGATTCTCCTTCATGGGTTTATGCTTATGCCTCCTGTATGATATACATAAAAATGACTTTTTCTAAGCTTACGATAAAATATTGTTTGTGTAGGTGCTCGTAGTTAAAATTAATTTCTCAACAGGTATGCAGAGAATGTCGATGGCACTCTAGGGGACGTCGATGATTTCTGAATCTCAATCTGCATAGCAGATCAGGCAAGGAAATGAAAGTCAGAAGACAATGGGAAGAGGACATATTAATGCTACAGCAATTCAGAGGCAGGAGACAGCTGTGGTTTGCCAAGTAAGGGAAACTAGGGCAGGTGGTGTGCTGGGCCTATGATGACCAAGGGAATGTAAGTGGGATATTTTAGCTAGAGATAGACACGGATAGAAACAGAGTAGAGAGAATTTTTGAAAAATCTAAAAAGCTAGTGCTTGTAATAAGCTTGACTCAGATTGCTGTACTGAGGTGAAACTAAACCAAGAGATCTCTAAATTTTTTTTTCTCTCAAGACACACACGAATGTTCCTAGCTATATATAGCATACACTCTTAAATAATCAGGCTGACAAAACTATGGTTTGTGGAATACATGACACTGAAAGTTAGCCCCTTCTTATATTAAGGTTAGAGAGAAATGAAGGAGGACCATGTAAAATGTGAGACAACAAAAGGCAAAACATTTTTCAATCATGTGTTTTAATACTTAAAAATCTGGGATATCTGTCCCTTTCTCTCCATTCCTACTGCAATGGACGTAGTCCAAATCCTCATCATTTATCTCCTGGATCAAAACAGCATCCTGGGCTTCCCTGGTGGCGCAGTGGTTGACAGTCTGCCTGCCGATGCAGGGGACATGGGTTCATGCCCCGGTCTGGGAAGATCCCACATGCCTTGGAGCGACTGGGCCCGTGAGCCATGGCCGCTGAGCCTGTGCGTCTGGAGCCTGTGCTCCGCAACGGGAGAGGCCACGACAGTGAGAGGCCCGCGTACCGCAAAACAAACAAACAAACAAAAACCCCAGCATCCCCCTGACTCCAGAGTCCAATCCAGTCTCCGGAATGATCCTCTTAAGTGCAAGCTGACCATGGCACTACACTGCTAAGTCACACTGCAGGCTCCTGGTGAGAGAAGTCAGTTAGCTCTCATCACATTTATCTTTGGCCACTCACATATTCATAGTTGTCCTCCAACTTTCAAATACACAGTGTCACTCAGGAAGCTTGTAAAATGTACATCTTTGGGTCTCAAAGATTTGATTTCTATAGTTCTGGGATGGGACCTAGCGATTTAATTTGTAACACATGCCTCAGGAAGTAAGATCAAATACCATATAGCATGCAGAACTGCCACGTTCCTTAAACACCATGCTATTTCATGACTATTTGCCTAGAATATCTTCCCTTCCCACTCAATCATTTTGTCTTGGGAAAATGCTATAAATTCTTCACAATCCTGCGCAGGAGTTGCTAAGGTATTACCCTCCTCTCCAAGTTTTCCTATACTCTTCCTTCCCTCTGCCAACTAAGAATTGGCACTTGCTATCTGCCTCTACAAGGATTAAGTCAGTAGCCACTGTAGTTGCTGACCTTCAGCATATCCTGAAAGGAGTTCAGGGTGGAGATCAGGAATGAGGCACTCTGTGCTCTGGAAAAAGCTGGCAGAACAGGCCTCCAGATAGTTAGATATTTTCAGGAGAAGATTTTATGAGCCCAAATTCTTGCATCTCCCCTTATTTAGAAAAGCACTAAAATCATTCATGGAGACATCTGCTCCTCGTGACCAGCAGCAACTTTCATGAGACCAGCAGTAACCTTCTGCAAAAATGTGTGTTTGATTTCATGTATTCCCCCTTCACCAAAATCACATATAATACTGATTCCTCAGAGCTATCTGAGATGCTGTCTCCCAGGCTATAGTCCTCATTTTGCCTCAAATATAGCTTAACTCACCACTCTTATGTTGTGCATTTTTATTTTAGTCAACTCCTCTACCAGATGGTTGGTCAGTCTTTCCTCTGTATTAATTGTCTTGCAGTTATGTATCAATACTTTCATACTGTCTCTTTATTGTTATCTTCACAACTAAAGTATAAACTCTTGAAGTGTTGATATAATGTCGTAATCACTTTTTGTATTCCCAGTGGTTGACACAGTGCTTGGCACATGTTAAGTACATAATAAATGATTACTGAACCTCAGCATCTCTTATGCTGATCCCAAGAGTAAAGTGCGAGTCTTGGTTTCAAAAATTTTTTCATCCCTATCACATATATCAGTTTCTGGGTAGGGTTCTCTTAACCTAAGTCCTAAGCTGTAGAAAGGAGAGAGGGCTTGGATGGTTGGAAAGGTAGAGGTGCCATTGTCTCTCTGCACTCCATGATTTTTTTATCTAGAAAATGTAAGTCTAGATTTTCACCATCAATAAATAAATTGGGCTGGAAAAAATCACATGATAAACCGATTTATAATGTAAAATAAATTATTACCTTATACTCTGGATACTTCATTTCAAATAAGGGAGTTAACTTGGAAATTAAAAAAGAGGGAGAGGGAAGGCTGCTTGGTGAATTGCGGGATCACAGAAATGAAGATGCCTTTAAAATTTTTTTTAAAAAATCTATTTTTATGCCTTGTTATTTTTCCTAAATCTCTACCACTCCCTAGCCATCATCCCTGTGAAAATGTATTAAGGAAACCTAATTCAAAATTGAAGTCGGGAAACCATGAAGGGAGGGCCACTCCTTACAGCCTGCAGAGTTCAGCAGGAAGAAAAAACAGTTCCTCTTTTCACCCGGCAAAAGGAAGTTGCCCTCCTCTGCAGCCAATGAGAAGCCGCCAGCACATTGAACACTCATTTTCCTCCAATGAACTTTTGTTCACAGCAACTCCTCCAACTTCCTCCTTTCCTCTGTGAAAAAACACCCTCCTGCTTTGCTCTCTGGACTTGCTTATGGTTCACCATAGTTGGCTTGTCCCAAATTGCAATTCCTGTGCTATTCCTAAATAAACTCATTTTTGCTTAAATAAAGTTGTTCTTTGCTCTATTTAAGGTTGACATCAACAAAACCATAGAGTCATATATGATAACCCAGTACCTTCAAATTGAGTACCTGTAGCCACACTCTAAAATGGGTTGTTTTGAGAAAATCCTTATCTCTCTCCCTTATCCAAGGTCATACACCCTTTATCAAAGGAACTACACATATATTCCAAAGTTCCCTTCAGTTCTCTCCCTCTCTCTCTCTCTCTATGTATATATATATATATCTTCCTTCCTTTCACTTCATTTTATATATAAAATTTATATATAAAATGAAGTATATACATACGTATATGTATACATATGAAGTATATGTCTATACATATCTATACATATACATATATAAAATGAAGTGAAAGGAAGTAAGGTGATATTTCCCTTGGTCATAAGTATAAAACCCAGTTACACATGTATTACATGCTAATCTTTATATACTACCCAGATAAATTTTCATCATATGTCAATACATTTCCCTTCTAAGTCCTATGTAATTTAGCCGTACAAATATAATTCAAATAATTTGAAAATGTTCTTATGCATACTAAAAAGAGAACTGATATTTTCCGGATTAAAATTTTTTTTTAAGGAGGTACAAAATAAAATTGTGAAAGTTGACCTAATTAAACTGCAACTAAAATAGAATTCTCAATGACATGGGAGGTCTTCCTTCTCCTGTATTATTTAACAGAATCATTGTTTAGTGATAATAGCAGTTAGGTATAAAGCATATTTGGACTACCATTTGGAAAAAGTTTACTGACACTAAATACCAATGTGTACAATATATCATTAGATATTTTTCATCTTATACATCTTATATTTTTCATCACATTATTTGCTGTGTCCAATGCACAGTGCATGGCTCAAATCAGCTCTTTTAAATAGTCAATTAATCAGTATTTATTAAACGTAAGACCTGTGTGTGCGGGAGAACCATATTTAAGCCACTTGGAGATTTTAGAGAATAGTGAGACTATAACACACTGATTATTATTATTTTCTTTCTATCTAAATAAAGCATATTGAAAATATGCAGCCTGGCTTAAAAAAATCATTTCTATAAAGTTAGTGTTTTGGTAAGTCAAAGGGAATGCACCTTATATAGTAGGAATATTAAGGACTACATTAGGAAGAAAATATGATTACATTGGACGACTCAAGTTCAAAATTTTAGATGAGCTGTTCTTTGAGATACTAAAAAGAAATCAAATAATTTCCATATAACATTAGAATGTATGTGAGAGAGTATTGATGTTCGGGTTTTTAAAAAAAAACAAACTTGGAACCGTACATTCCAAAATGTAAAGAATGCTTGTCCTTATACCTAATAAGCAATTTTTAAAATAGAGCTGTAATCCTGTAATAAATGGCCATTTGTCTGCCATAAAGCTTAAAGTTTAAAGGCTGAAGGTTAATACCTTTGAGTTTAGTAGAATAACAAAGTAGAAACACTCAAGATATTTCCAATCTACCAAACTGTGAGTTGATACTAAATTGCCTGCAAAAGCTGGACTATAAAAACAATTTTTGCGAGTATTACGTCCAATTATTAAATCATCAGTATTCTGCAGCAATACTTTCCAATGGTAGGAGAAAAATTTTAAAATGAATCAAGTACATAAAAGATCCTGTTTTTTATTCTAATGATTGTGCATAGGTACTAGGACATCACAACATTTGGAAACTAATAAATATATAGACATAAATTCAGTAGACAGATTTTAAAGTCCAAAACATGTTTTTATTAACTGATCTTAAAAAAAGAAAAAAAGCAATGGTTATTTCTGAACAACTGTACGTTTTTCTTAACCAGGACCTAATTATATGCATGCCTTTAGGATCTCTTCAATAATTACATGGCTAATAAACTATTGTTTATCCTCATGCATATATAAAGAAGATACCAAGTTGTTCCTATGAGAACATTTCAGGGTATTATTGAATGCATTTTTTGTTGTTTTTTTCTTTTTTTTTTTTTTTTTTTGCAGTTTACACTTACAAAGTACTTTAATAATCTCACATTGTTGGGAACCCCGGTGTAATTTTAAGGTAAGTCTCTTGCTTTTTCATTTTACACAGTGCCATTTAAGTAGGAATTAAAAAAAAGTCATTATTTCTCACATATACACTTATGAATGCATATGATAAGATGTATGTATGTGTGTGTATATATAATTTAATAATTTTATATTATTCTTATTAGAATTTTATTTTATGATCACTGCTTTGTCAAAGATATGTAGAATGAAAAAATGAGAAGCTGACAACACTGATAGCTAATATTTATTACATTTCATAAAGTATATAATACATTTACATGCCTTATACTCATATGATACCTCATATCAACTCTTTAAGGTGGGTATATATTTTTTTCCCATTTTACAGGTAAGGATACTGAGGCACAAAGAGAGAAAGTTTCCCAAGAAGGTAATCAAGTGAAAGAGCCAAGATTTGAATCATGAAAATGCATCTCTAGAGTCTGGTTTTTTAAACACTGGGTTAACTCCCTACAGAGTTAATTTGGTGACTAATTATCATCTTCACCTGTGAAAGTCACTGAGCCTCCGGTTCCTTCTAAGAAAATTTAGGCAGGAGTGTTGCAACTTTAAGTGCACAACACAAACATTCTGTCAAGATGTATAGTAGTTGTATGGTCAGGCCACTCAAGACGGCTGTTCTCTTGCTCTCTGTACATCCCCTGCTCGATGAGTCCCTGCTTCTTCTACACCCTGCTCACATGAACATACTTGCCCTCTGCCACTTAGGCCAGAACGGCTCCACCTGCTAGTTTATTAAAGGGAAAAGTATGCACTCCTGATGGTCATTAACCTGAGGCACTGCGAGCAACGTGCCCCAGGGCTTGTTTCCCTGGTAGCTGATGAGCCGAGCTGATATCAGTTCCCCTCTAAACCTTAGCCTCATTCTCCCCGAGTAGTGAAGACTGCTGCTGTGTCCTGCTCCCTGTCTGCTGCACACAGCGGGGTGTCTCTCCAGGACCTTGCTTAAGAGGTAAGCTCCCACATCTACTAAACCACTGATGTCTGCCATTGTCCGTGGGCTCTTTCTTTTTGTTTGTTTGTTTTTTGTTTTTTTGCGGTACGCGGGCTTCTCAGTGTTGTGGCCTCTCCCGTTGCGGAGCACGGGCTCCGGACGCGCAGGCTCAGCGGCCATGGCTCACGGGCCCAGCCGCTCCGCGGCATGTGGGATCTTCCCGGACCGGGGCACAAACCCGTGTCCCCTGCATCGGCAGGTGGACTCTCAAACAGTGCGCCACCAGGGAAGCCCCGTGGGCTCTTTCTTCAGTCTTGAGGCTGGACAACTACAAGGCTTTCAGCCCCGTGGGGTGTAGCGCAACAACTGTTGAGCCAGCCAGGAGGCCGAGGAAACTCCTGTGAGTGCTGAGATGTGGGGAAGTGAGAACGGGAACGGAAAGCTCTGGGTGTAATCGCCGTACACTAACATGTGGGACCGACCCAGTGGCAGCTACCGTGATAGATGACTTTCTCTTGCTGTTACACTAATGATATCCTGTTCATTCACCTCAGAGTCTCTTTCCCAGTTTAAAAGTAGCAGCCCTGTAATCATGGCTCATCTGATTGCATGGGGGTGACTGGTGAATACAAAATGCAAGGACCTGGATTATCTACAAAATACAAATATACCCCCAGACCCATCACCCCGAAACGATTACAGACACAGGCTTTAGGGATATTAACTCAGGGGCAGGCCTGCGAATTGGACGTGGCCAGTTACCGGGAAGGGTTTGATGGGGGACTGTGGCAACAGCAAAATGATGAAAGAGTACCCTGGGGCTGCTGGTCTCAGCTATGGAAGGGGGCAGAGCAGCCATAAGGGAACACAGCTATGCAGTCTACAGTGCTTTACAACAGTGCCTTACAGAAGAAAGGCACCGTTATATTAACTGTCTGTTGTTACACTGCCACTCCAGTATTTGTCACCTGCTGTGGGGACTGAGGGTGGACAGGCAGTTCGGTCCTAGAGGCCAGGGCCGAAAACCTCAGGCAGGGGTGGTGTTATCTCAATGCTATTACTGCTCGTAATTTGCTTAATGGTCATGACCTTCCCTGTACTGTGCCTTTAAACAGCTCACATTTCCTCTCTAGTCTGAGCAGAAGGAATCTGTTCATGGACTGGGTGACAGCAGTAGCCTCACTGTGAAATGAATTTTTCTGCTGGGTCTACAGCCAGTTGCCTTTGTTGTCCTCTTTTGGACTTCCATGAAAAACTGACTTAATAAGCACCTGGCTCCAGAGTTTGCCCACCTCTTGGAGTCTTGATACTTTTTAGCTGCTGTTTGTATTGCATTTGTGGTATTTGGTTGCAGTCCAGCCCTACATACCTGAGCCCAGAGATATGGAGGAAGAGGGGCAGCCCAAGAGATAAGGGTCGTGCAGGGTCTGTTGGGGTGGAGTGTTTGGTCAGGTCACTCAACATGGCTGTTGTCTTGCTCTCTGTACATCCCGACCAGCCCCTGCTTCCCCTACACCCTGCTCACAGGAATGTGCTTGCCCTCTGCCCCTTAGGCCAGAATGGCTCCACCTGCTAGTTTATTAAAGGGAAATATCTGCCCTTGTGATACTCATTAACCTGAGGGGCTGCAAGCAACGTGCCCCAGGGCTTGTTTCCTTGGTAGCTGATGAGCCAAGCTGATATCAGTTCCCCTCTAAACCTTAGCCTCCTTCTCCCCGGGTAGTGAAGACTGCTGCGTCCTGTTATCTGTCCGCCCCACACAGTGGGGTATCTCTCTAGGACCTTACTTCAGAGGTGATTTCCCCCATCTACTAAACCACTGATGTCTGCCATTGTCCGTAAGCTCTTTCTTCAGTCTTGAGGCTGGGCAACTACAAGGCTTGCAGGCCTGTGGGGTGCAGCCCCACAGGAGTGGTCTTAGTAGTAGGAATGGTGGTGCTAATAAGTTTCCATTTACTTATCACCCACTGTGTACCAGAAACACTGGACACTGCAGGTGTACCTTGTTTTATTGCACTTTGCTTTATCGTGCTTCACGGATAGTGCATTTTTACAAATTGAAGACTTGTGTCTACCCTGCATGGTCAGATTGTTAGCATTTTTAGCAATAAAGCATGTTTTTTTTTTTTTTGCGGTACGCGGGCCTCTCACTGTTGTGGCCTCTTCCGTTGCGGAGCACAGGCTCCGGACGCGCAGGCTCAGCAGCCATGGCTCACGGGCCCAGCCGCTCGGCGGCATGTGGGATCTTCCCGGACCGGGGCACGAACCCGTGTCCCCTGCATCGGCAGGTGGACTCTCAACCACTGCGCCACCAGGGAAGCCCAAGCATGTTTTAATTAAGGTACATATGTTGTTTTTTAGACAAAATGCTATTGCACACTTTAGTAGACTACAGTATAATAGAAACATTTATATACCCTGTGAAACCAAAAATTGTGTGACTCACTTTATTGCAAAACCAATTTATTGCAATGGTCTAGAACCGAATATCTCTGAGGTATGTCTGTAGTTCCTCTAATCCTCATAATAATCCTCTAAGGCAAATATCATATCTGATTGGTTAATTGGTAAAATTAAGTATCAGAAAGATGAAGTAACTTTCCCAAGATCATTCAACCAGGAAATAGAATACCTGGGATTAATATCCTATTGTATCTGACTGAATTTTCTTTTTTCTTCTAGTTCAAACAATTAAGATCTAGTTCCTTAGCAAGTTTAATGTTGATAAAACCACTTTGTTTATAATCACTGAACTGTGTATTAGGTCTGTGGGACTTATTTATCTGCAAGCTGTAAGCATGTATCCTGTAACAGCATCTTCCACATTCTCCACCCCACCTCCCTGCCCTCAGCTCCTGGTAACCACCATTCCACTGTTTTATAAGCTGAGATGTTTTTTTTTTAGCTTCCACGTGTGAGGTATCATACAGTATTTGTCTTTCTCTCTCTGACTTATATCACTCAGCATAATGTCCTTAAGGTCCACCCATGTTGCTGCAAATGGCAGAATGTCCTTTTTTCTCATGGCTGAATAGTGTTCGGTTGTGTATATAGCATGTTTTTATCCACTCACCCGTTGATAGACACTTAGGTTGTCTCCACATCTAACTATTGTGAATAATGCTGCAATCAACATGGGAGTGCCTGTATTGAAATTGGTTTTAATTTCCTTTGGGTACATATATTCAGAAATAAGATTGCTGGGAAATACAGTAGTCCTGTTTTAATTTGGGGGGGAACCTCCATACTGTTCTCCATAGTGGCTAAACCACTGTAAATTCCCACCAACAGTGTACAAAGATTTCCTTTACTCACATCCTTGCCAACACTTGTTTTTTTGATAACAATTATTAAATGTCTAAGATGATATCTTATTGTGGCTTTTATTTGCATTTCCCTGGTTAGTGATGTTGAGCACCTTTTCACATACCTGCTGGCCATTTAGATGTCTTCTTTAGAAAATTGTCTCTTCAGTTCCTTTGCCCATTATTTTTCTAGTCAGTTTTTTTTTAAATGAAGTTGTATGCATTCTTCATAAATTTTGTACATTAACACCTTATCTGACACATTATTTGCAACTATCTTCTCCCATTCGGTTGGTTGCCTTTTCTGTGGATTGCCTTTTCATTTCGTTGATTATTTCTTGTGCTCTGCAGAGGCTTTTAAGTTAGTAGTCCTGCTTGTATTTTTCTCTTTTTTGTGCCATTGGTGTCATTTCCAAAAAAATCATTGCTAAGGCCAATATTGAGCTTCTCCCCTATGTTTTCTTCTATGAGTTTTATAGTTTCAGGACTTATGTTTAAGTCTTTGATCATTTCAGGTTAATTTTTGCAAATAGCAGAAGATAGGGGTCAAATTTCATCTTTCTGCCTGTGGTTATCTAGTTCTTCTAACACCATTAGTTGAAGAGACTATCCTTTCCCATTGGATGTTCTTGGCTATGTTACCAAATGTTAGTTGACTGTATATGCAAGGGTTTAATTCTGGGCTCTCTATTAAGTTCCATTGATCTATGTGTCTTTTTATGTCAGTACCATAACTACTATAGTTTTGCAGTGTAGTTTGAAATCACAAACAGAGATTTGATGCCTCTGGTTTGTTCTTAGGATTCCTTTAGCTATTTGGAGTCTGCTGTGGTTTCACACATTTCATGATTTTTTTTCCTATATCTGTGAAAAATGCTAAGAAATTTTGATACGGATTGCATTGTATCTACACATTTGATATGGATAGCTTAAATAGCATTGACATTTTAACAATATTAACTTTTCTCAGCCATAAATATGGGAAGTCCTTCCATTTATTTGTCTTTTTAAAATTTTCTTTCAACGAAGTCTTGTAAGTTTTCATAGCACAGATTTTTCACTTCTTTCGTTAAACTCATTCCTAGGTGTTTCATTGGTTTTGATGCCATTGTGACATAGTTTTCTTTCTTTAACTTTAATTTTTTTAAAAATTTATTTTTGGCTGTGTTGGGTCTTCGTTGCTGCATGCGGGCTTTCTCTAGTTGGGGCGAGCGCAGTCTACTCTTCGTTGTGGTGTGCAGGCTTCTCATGGTGGCTTCTCTTGATGTGGAGCATGGGCTCTAGGCATGTGGGCTTCAGTAGTTGTGGCCCACGGGCTCTAGAGCACAGGCTCAGTAATTGTGGCACACGAGCTTAGTTGATCTGCAGCATGTGGGATCTTCCCAGACCAGGTATTGAACCTGTGTCCCCTGCGTTGGCAGGCAGATTCTTATCCACTGCACCACCAGGGAAGCCCAGTTTTCTTTCTTTCTTTTTTTTTTTTTTTTTTTTTTGTTCTCCGGCCTCTCACTGTTTTGGTCTCTCCCGTTGCGGAGCACAGGCTCAGCAGCCATGACTCACGGGCCCAGCCGCTCCGTGGCATGTGGGATCTTCCCGGACTGGGGCACGAACCTGTGTCCCCTGCATCGGCAGGCGGACCCTCAACTACTGCGCCACCAGGGAAGCCCCCAGTTTTCTTTCTTTTTCAGATATTTCATTGTACATAAAATGCAACTGATTACTGCATTTTATATCCTGCAACTTTACTGAATTCATTGAGATCTAAAAGTTTTTTAGTTGAGTCTTTGGGATTTTTAATAAGATCATGTAATCTGCAAAGAACAGTTTTACTACATCCTTTCTTAGATGACTTTTTTCTTGACTGATGGCTCTAGCTAGAACTTCCAGTACTATGTTGAATAAAAGTGATGAGAGTGGGCACATTTATTCCTGATTTTAGAGAAAGTTTCCAATTTTTCTCTGAGCATGTTAGCTGTGGGTTTGTCATATATAGATTTTATGATGTTGAGATATGTTCCTCCTATATCCAAGCTATAGAGGTTTTTTTAATCATGAAACAATGTTGTATTTTGTCAAACACTTTTTCTGTATCTATTGATCACTCATTCTTTTAATGTGGTATATCATTATACCACATATATCATATATTCTTCATATGTTGGAACATCCTTTTATCCCAGAGATAAATTCCAATTGGTCACAGTGTATAATCCTCTCAATTAGTTCTTGAATTTGATTTGCCAGTATTTTGAGAATTTTTTTTAACATCTTTATTGGAGTATAATTGCTTTACAATGTTGTGTTAGTTTCTGCTGTATAACAAAGTGAATCAGCTATATGTATACATATATCCCCATATCCCTTCCTTCTTGCATCTCCCTCCCACCCTCCCTATCCCACCCCTCCAGGTGGTCACAAAGCACAGAGCTGATCTCCCTGTGCTATGTGGTTGCTTCCCACTAGCTATCTGTTTTACATTTGGTAGTGTATATATGTCAATGTCACTCTCGCACTTCGTCCCAGCTTACCCTTCCCCCTCCCTGTGTCCTCAAGTCCATTCTCTATGTCTGCGTCTTTATTTCTGTCCTGCCCCTAGGTTCTTCAGAACCCTTTTTTAAAAAAATTTTTTTTTAGATTCCATATTTATGTGTTAGCATATGGTATTTGTTTTTCAATATTTTGAGAATTTTTGCATCTATGTTCGTCAGGGATATTGGTCCATAATTTTCTTGTGTTCTTATCTGGCTTTGGTATTAGTGCAATCCTGGTGTCATTGAGTTTGGAAGTATTCATTCCTCAGTATTCTGGAAGAGTTTGAGAAGGATTGGTGTTAAATCTTAAAAGTTTGGTTAGAATTCTCCAGTGAAGCCATCTGGTCCTGTAGTTTTCTGTTTTAAAAGGTTTTCATTATTGGTTAGTTCAGACTTTCTATTTCTTCCTGATTCAGTCCTGGTAGATTACATGGTTCTAGGGAACTATTGATTTCCTCTAGTTACCCAATTTGTTGGCATGTAATTGTTCATAGTAGTCTCTTATGAACCTTTTTATTCTGTATTGTCAGTTGTAATGTCTTTTTCATTTCTGATATTCAAATCTTTTTCTTAGTGTCAATTTTATTTTTTAAAAAAAGCTTTTTTTTTTCTGGTCTTTATATCAGTAATTTCTACTCTGAGCTTCTTTCCTTCCTTCTGCTAACTTTGAGTTTAATTTGTTCTTTTTCTAGTTCCTTGGCATAAGATTAGGTTGGTTATCTTTCTAACTTAATATATTTATCACTGTTAACTTCCCTCTCTGTACTGCTTTTGCAGTGGCTCCCAGATTTTGGTATTCATGTTTCCACTTTATTTTCTTCTAGATACTTTTATTTCTTTTGATTTCTTCTTTGACCCACTGGTTGTTCAGGAGTGTGTTTTGCGTCTACATGTAGATTTTCTAGCTTTCTTTATGTTTTCTGGTTTCATGCCATTGTGGTTGAAATAGATAATTGGTAGGATATCAGTCCTTTTAAATTTGAGACCTATTTTGTGTCCTGCTACGTGATCTATGCTTGAATATTCCATGTTCGCTCAAATGTCTATTCTGCTGCTGTTGGAAGGAGTATTCTAAAGATGTTTATTGGGTCCATCTTGTCTAATGTATGGTTCAAGTCCATCGTTCCTTTTTTTTTTTCTGTCTGGGTAATCTATCCATTATTGAAAGGATAGACCCCTATTGCATTCTTGCCTAGTTCTCTCATATCTGTTAGTATTTGCTTCATATATTTAGGTGTTCCAATGTTGGGTGCATATGTATTTACGATTGTTAAATCGTGAAGAATTGATCCCATATCATTATAATGACCTTCCTTATCCCTTGTTGCTGCTTTTGGCATAGTCTGTTTTGTCTGATAAGCACAGCTACCCTTGCTTGCTTTGGTTTTCACTTGTATGGAATATCTTTTTCCATCCCCTCCACTTACAGTCTTTGTGCATACTTAAATCTAAAATGGGTCTCTTATAGGCAGCATATGGTTGGATCTTGTTTTTTATCCATCCAGGTACTCTGTGCCTTTTGATTGAATTCAATTGCTTTCTGGTTCTGTATTTCCATCCTTTTATTCCTGTTTTTCCCTACCTTTGGAGATTAGTTATTTCCTGTGGTGGTATGCTGTTTCCCTTTGTCTTTTGTGGATTTACTCTAGGTTTTTCTTTTCGTTTGTGTGGTTACCATGGGGTTTCTATAAGACATCTTAGAGATAAAGCAGTCTGTTTTAGGAGATAGCAACTTATAATTTCTTTCCCTATAAAGGCTTCAGCCTTTTACTCCTTCCTTTTTATATTACTGATGTCACAATTTACCTCTTTGTTTACTAACAATTTATAGCAGCTATAGCAACCTACTCTTTTCTTTTAACCTTTTACCTTTAACCTTTATGCTTCTTCAGTGGTTAATGCACTATCTTAATTTAGAGTTAAATTTTTCTAAGTCTGACAGCATACCTTTATCAATGTTTTGTTTTCATGTTGCTGATTAGCATCTTTTCAACTTAAACTCTGGCATTTCTTGCAAGGAAGGTCTAATGTTGACCTCCTTCAACTTTTGTTTGTCTGTAAAGACTTTATTTGTCCTTCATATCTGAAGGATAGCTCTGCTTAGTAAAATATTCTTGACTGGCAATTTTTCTTTTGACACATTGAGTATGTCATTCCACTCTCTCCTAGCCTGTAGGGTTTGTGCTGAGAAATCCACTGATAGACTAAAAGGGTTACTTTGTAGGTTATATCTTTCCCCCCACCCCATTGTTTTTTGTTTTGTTTTGTTTTTACCATTTCATTATAATGTGTCTTGGAGGTCTTTTAGCATTGAGATAATAGGGTGTTCTATTAGTTTCATGGACTTCTATGTCCAAGTCTTTCTGTAGGTTTGGGAAGTTCTCAGCTATCTCTTTAAATAAATTGCCCCATCCTTTATGCTTTTAAAGTATCGGTTCTGATACTTGTTTGTTCTGCTGGATTTCAATAGCTCTCCTGGGCTTTGTTGACTCTTTTAAAGTCTTAATTCCCTTTTATCTTCTGTGTTCAGAATTCCTATCCTCCAGGTCATTTATCCTTTCTTCCGTCTGGTCTGCCCTGATACTGATATCTTATTGCATTCTTCACCATATTCATTGAATTTGTCAGTGCCAGAATTTGTTTGGTTCTTTTTTTAACTTTTTAGTTTCTGTGGTAAAGAAGTCAATTTGTTCAATATAGCTTTGTTGCTTATTTTATACATAGTAGTTTGTGTCTCTTAATCCCATATCCCTACCTTGCCCCTCTCCACTTCCCTCTCCCCATTGGTAACCACTAGTTTTTTCTCTGTCTGTGAGTCTGTTTCTGTTATATACATCCATTTGTTTTTTAGATTCCACATATAAGTGACAACATAGAGTATCTGTTTTTCTGTCAGGCTTCTTTCACTAAACACAATACTCTGTCCATCCACATTGTTGCAAATGGCAGACTTTCATTCTTTATGGCTGAGTAAAATTCCATTGTTTATATACCACATCTGTATCCATTCCTCTGTTAATGGTCACTTAGGTTGTTTCCCTACCTTGGCTATTGTAAATAAACTATGAACATTGGGGTGCATGTATATTGGGGTGCATATCTTTTCACATTAGTGTTTTTCAGATATATACCCAGGAGTGGAATTGATGAATCATATGGCAGCTTTATTTTTAGTTTTTTTGAGGAAACTCCATACTATTTTCTACAGTGGCTGTACTAAATCTTTGTAGTGTTTTTGTCTGGTTTTGATACCAGAGTAATGGTGGGCCTCATAGGATGAATTTGAGAGTATTCCATCCCCTTCAGTTTTTTAGATTGGTTTAAGAAGGACAGGTGTCAGCTCTTCACATGTTTGGTAGGATTTTCCTGTGAAGCCATCTGGTCTTGTACTTTTGTTTGCTGGGTTTTTAATTACAAAATCAATTTTACTACTAGTGATCAGTCTGTTCAGATAGTCTATTTCTTCTTGATTCAGTTTCATAAGGTTGTATGTTTTTAGAAATTTGTCCATTTTCTTCTAGGTTTTCCAATTTGTTGGCATATAACTGTTCACAGAATTCTCTTGCGGATTTTTTTTTTTTTTCGTGTATCTCTGAGGTATCCATGGTGGTTTCTGCTCTTTAATTTCCTATGTTGTTTATTTGGGTCCTCTCTCTTTTTGATGAACCTGACTAAAGGTTTATCAATTCTGTTTATCTTTTCAAAAAAAAAACAACTCGTTTTCAACTTTATTTGTTTATTTATATTTTTGGTCTCCTTTATCTCTAATCTTTATTTCCTCTGTTTTGTTGACTTTGGGTTTTGTGGTTTTCTAATTCCATCCACATCCCTACAAATGACCCAATTTCATTCCTTTTTATGGCTGAGTAATATTCCATTGTATATATGTACCACATATTCTTTATCCATTCATCTGTTTATGGGCATTTAGGTTGCTTCCAAGACCTGACTATTGTAAATAGTGCTGCAATGAACATTGGGGTGCATGTGTATTTTTGAATTATGGTTTTCTCTGGGTATATGCTCGGTAGTGGGTTTGCTGGGTCATATGGTAATTCTGTTTTTAGTATTTTAAGGAACCTCCATACTGTTCTCCATAGTGGTTGTACCAATTTACATTCCCACCAACAATGTAGGAGGGTTCCCTTTTCTCCACACCCTCTCCAGCATTTACTGTTTGTAGATTTTTTGATGATGGCCATTCTGACCGGTGTGAGGTGATACCTCATTGCAGTTTTGATTTGCATTTCTCTAATAATTAGTGATGTTGAGCATCTTTTCATGTGCTTTTTAGCCATCTGTATGTCTTTTTTGGAGAAATGTCTATTTAGATCTTCCACCCATTTTTTGATTGGGTTGTTTGCTTGTTTGTCATTGATCTGCATGAGCTGTTTGTATATTTTGAAAATTAATCCCTTGTTGGTTGTTTCATTTGCAAGTATTTTCTCCCATTCTGTGGGTTGCCTTTTTGTTTTGTTTCATGGTTTCCTTTGCTGTGCAAAAGCTTTTAAGTTTAATTAGGTCCCACTTGTTTATTTTTGTTTTTATTTTCATTACTCGAGGAGGTGGGTCAAAAAAATCTTGCTGTGATTTTTGTCAGAGAGTGTTCTATGTTTTTCTCTAAGAGTTTTATAGTATCCAGCCTTACATTTAGGTCTTTAATCCATTTTTTTTTTTTTTTTTTTTTAGCAGCATGTTAGTCTCTATGTCTTTGTGTTTTGTTGCTGTTTCCTTCCTGTAAATGATTCCTAGTCTCATACTGTAGTGGTGAACACTAGGATGGTCACAGGAAACCAGCCAGCCACCGGCACATTCTCAAACCACTCCTTTTTGCCCTGCCTCAAAAGCAAGCAAGCATTTTTGTGTGCCTCATGAGCAGAGTCCAGGTTTCCCACAGCCTTCTTATTAGGCCTGCTGGCCCTCCAACCAGCCAAAGGCAGGGGTGGGGCAGGGTCATCTTCCCTTTGTCGGATCTCAGGTCTGGGGCACCCAATATGTGTCTCAAACTGCTCACTCCCCAGGGAAGACCTCCACCCATGTAATCTCCCTTTTCCTCTGAGTCTTCTCCCGGGGGCACAGTTCCCAACCTGATCACTTCTACTATTCCCTTCCTACCTGATTCCATGTGGATCTTTGTTACAAGCTTGGTTGTAGAAGTCTTTCTATCCATTTCCAGTTAGTTTTTAGTGAGAATTGTTCCACAGGTAGATGTATTTTTGACATCTAGATGTATTTTGTATTTTGGGGGGAGTTGAATTTTGTGTCTTCCTCCTCCCTCATCTCAATTGGAGTCTCTCTTTGTTTTGGCTGTGCTGTGTGGCTTGCAGGATCTTAGTTCCAGGGCCAGGGACTGAACCCAGGCCACTGCAGTGAAAGTGCTGAGTCTTAACCGCTGGACTGCCAGCGAGTTCCCCGGTTTCTCATTCTTGATTTCATAGAATCATCTTTCTGACTTTTCTTGTAACTCATGGAGTTTCTTTATAACAGCTATTTAGAATAATTTCTTTTTGTGATGCCATACTGCATTGGGTTTTCATATTGCTTATAGTTTATATGTTTCTGCTTATACATTTGAAATAGTTGACACTTCCTTAACTCTTTGTCCATTTTCTTTGGGAGATAAAATGTCATACTACATACTGCTATTATCTGAGGATTTTGTTTGTTTGTTTAATTTTTGTCATTGTAAAAGTGTACCTGCTCCATGCTTCTTGTTACCTTTTGTAGGTGAATATATAAGCTTTTATATTTATACTTCTCACCTGGCTGGCTATTGGAAACTTTTCTTTTGTTCTCCAGAAGGTGAAGCTGTAGTTCAAGTTTTAGTTTATCCCTTGCCCACCAACTGTGGTCTGTTTTCTTAGGACTTTCCCTATTTTCTTGGGCACACAAGCATGCACTAGAAGCCAACAAGAGAGTGGGGATAGGGAAGTATGGGTTTAGTACTCAGTGCATTGGGGAGTTCCATGGACCAGAAGGGAGATCTCTGGTGGTGTTACCCCCAGAGGAACATAGGTGGACTTTCTGCTGAGCACAGCCCTCCAACACCATTTGAAATTCTCATCTGCCTCTTTTCCAATATCTCCCTCCCTCCAGCTGTAGAGCTCCCACCTTAGTATTCTGGGTGCTGCTGGGGAAAATTGGAATAATTTCTTTTTGTGATGCCATACTACATTGAGTTTTCATATTGCTTACAGTTACATATTTCTGCTTATACATTTCCCCCCAAACTGGGTTTCTCCTATCCAACTGGGGTATCTGGGTTGTCACTCACTACTTTCTTTTTCCGCCTGTGGAAGAGGTTGCCTAAGCTGGATAGATCAGCCCCATTCAGTGCTCCCTCAAGGAAAGGGCAGTGCTGGGACTGTTTTACTGCCTCTGTTTTGACCAAATACACATTTTTCTTTTCTTAAATGGTGTATTTGGAGTCTCCCTTTGGGAAGGCTGGACCTCTGCAGGTTCTCACTCATGGGTGAGTGCCTGCCTGGGACAACACCAGCCCAATTTTTTGCCCAAAAATGGCAAGAGGAGTCTAGGCAGTTTCATTGGCTCCACTGGTTCTGCAGCCCATACAGATAGTTGTTTGTATCTTACTGGCTGCACAGGTGAGCAAGATTCTTCCTTAGTAAAGTGCTAGGTCTATAAACACCCACAAAAGTGCCTTTGTTTGTATATGGATATCTACTTCATTGATTAAAAAGGAAGATGGAAAGGAAGACCATCTCATGCCGCCATGTTGCTGACATCACTCCTGCCTTCATCTTTCATACAGCAATAGCCGTCTCTGTGGATCTCTCCTGGAAGTCTGGTATGGATGGTGATTTCTTTTTAAGTCTTTCCAGGCAGAGTTTCTTCATTCTTTTTGTTTTCATAACATTTTGTCCATATCTGTTGTATTTTAATACCACACTGTAATTTGCTCTCTGATTCTTCTATCCAATCTGAGGGAAAGGACCATTTCTTAAATGATTTTGTTCACTGTTCCTAATGTAGTGCTCAAGTCAAAACAGAGGCAAAATAAGTGTTTATTGAACAAATTAATAAAGAATTCTAAGAGACATTAGGAAAATTCTGTAACTTATGCTATCCCTTCACAGAAATACATTGCCTAGCCTATATTGCACTTCAGGAAAGAATAACTATCTGTGATCAAAAATATCCATAGACTACCAGAACTCAACCAAAAGTGTTCAAGTATGTTTTTGCGGAATATTGTTCTTCTTGGGACCCAAGGTACAGTATAATAAGAGGATAGTTTTCTAAATAGCCTCTAAAATGTGAAGGGTTATGTCAGCCATCCAGCTTGATAACTGATTAGTACTTAAAGTATTGATTTGTAAATTTGTAGGTAAAACAGCAGGTGGAAACTGAGGTACCCTATATATAGTGCATGTGAATTACTAGTTTTTAGATTATTTTTTTTCTCACTTTTACTGCCTTTCTGCAGATCCCTCATAACCATTAAAACTATAGAAATGAATAGTGTGTACTTTATTGTGATTTTCAACAAATTTTACAAAATGTAGTTATAAATGACTGAAAATTAGATCTCAAATGTAATATTAGGGATGCCAAACATTCTAGTTTGCCATTCAGTTTTTCTATATTCCTGGCATAATTTTATATTAATGGTCCCTTGTGCTCAAAAGTATTCCCATGTGGTGCATTTATACCAGCAGATTCAACGGTGTTTTATTTGACAGATATCCCTTTGGCAGATCCCTATAGCTAATTCATAGGACAGAACCTTAGAAGTTTATAACCAAGCTCTTCCATGCTATACAGAAAACTATTTTCATTTTGAGAGAGCTTCTGGCTTGCACTGGACCCTAGAAAAGGTATACATTTGACCACAGGTTATCAAATTCCTATGGGACATGAGTGGCCCATCATCCGCAAAGTGTTGTGTGACCACCCAATAAAGTTAGGTGTGCACAGAAGCTCTCTACCACCAAACAGAAGTGGTGATATGTAACATTGGGCTCAAGCAGGCTTTTAAGGCAGATATAAATTGCATGAGTAAGTTGCTCATAACTATAGTCCCTATTCCTGCATTTCCTATTCTGTCTTAATCAGCATCTGTGGCCTCACATAGAGTCTCTTGTAACCAGTTGACTGAAGAATATTTTAAAACTGCCTGTTTTAGAGATAATTCTGTATGACATACTGGTACCATCTAAAAGTAGACAAGTACAACACTATAAAATCAGAAGTGGCTCTGACATAGTGGGGAAGGCAAACCCTGAAAGTGAGAACTTCAAGCATCATGTCTAGTTTTTCATCTCTCCTGAAAGGAGAGAGCCAAAGAACACATTTACACTGATTCATTGGGAACAGCTAATGGTTTGAGTATATAGTCTGGACTTGAAATGAACACAGTTGGTGCATTTGTGATAAGGAAGTTTGAAGGTGTGTCAACCTCTTAAATTAGGTATGGAGTCTGAAGATAATTGTTGCATGTGGATGTTAATTGAAGAGTGACATCATCAGATAGGCAAGATGACCAATTTTGGGGACATGAGTCAGCCCATTTCCCCAGCTACTCTTTGCCTGAATAGTAGGACATCCCCTGGGGGTCCTCTTAGTACTCTCTCGTCCTGTGATCAAAGTTAATGGAAAACTACAATTATCTAACACAGGCAGAATTTCTAATGGCCCAGATTCTTTAGGGCTGAAGTTTTTGGTTATTCTACCAGGAAAGGAGCCATGACCACCAGCAGTGCTTATTGCAAATAAGGTAGACAACAGAATGGGTAGGGCAAGGAGGGAGTTATAAATCAGCTATGACCATGTGACTGGTTGTAGAAACGAGGATTGTAATAGCTATGAGTATTTCTTCCCTACTTTGGTAGGAATGTATTTGAAAAAGATTAAATTTTCCCTTTTCCCATTTCTCTACTAACGTGTGTTAATAATAGTTCATCTTTATATCTCTGTATTTAAGTTAAAGGGGGAAAGCGTGTCTGAGAAGAGGAATGAACACCTCTCAAAGGTGAATAAAGTGACCTAGGTGAGTTTATCTACTCTGGAGAAAGGTTTAGTGTACTTTACTAGAGGGATAGATGTGTCATGTTAGGCTTTTATTTGGAATATAAACATGATTTAAAAAGAAATGTACTGATGTCGGTTTGAGGAGTAGACTATATTGGATCTGAATATCAAAATAATGCTTTTTCCTGTTAAGGTTGGCAGTAAGAAAAACTTGGAAGCTAAAAATGAAACAACAGCTAGCCAACCTGAAGGTTGTTGTAGGGTACATTCCTGCTGCCCCTCATGCATGCTGTTGACAACACATTGACTCGCCTTGTTAGTATGAGGGAGTTAGTTAGTATGAGTCAGACGTGCAACCTCTCCAGATCCCACTGTGTCTCCTCATTCAGCTTGAGTCCTGGGTGAATGTATGTGGAACACTGTGGCAAAGAGCATCTGTTGCTTCTGTAGGTCATTTGAATCGCTAAATGTGGTGACAGAGTGCATTCCCACTTTTGTCCTCATGGAATCTCAATTGTCCTTGTGGGTACCAGTTTCTCCAAGTTCTCCTCTGCTTCATTTCCAGGTTTTCTTCCCAATGGAGGACCTAGATTACCTGTAGATTTTTCATGCCTAACACCAGATGCAGAGGTGACATTCTTTCACAGATTTCCTCACCAGAACCTACAGTTTGATAAAGTCTATTACCTATGAGAAATCTTACTCCATACTGACTATTGTAGTTTGGCTTCCCATATCAAACTCCAATTGATACACTCAGTTTGTATATTAAAGATCACTTTATATATAATCCATATCAGGTGATCACATGAAATTTGAAAAGGGCTTTAAACCCCTTGGGTTTGTGACTGAGAGTCAAATATCTGAGTACATATTTAGCCTCACTTTTTAACATATGATTGAAATACATCTATTACCTCAGGTGCAAATAATCTCTTTGTAATAGCAATATATAACACAAGTGTATAGATTTATATACTGTGATCCCCAAGTGCTATGAAATTATGAAGTATGGGAGTGATTAAGTTTTTCCTTTTGGAGAGTATTCTCAAACGAATTTCTTGAAGTATAGTTGATGTACAATATTACATGTTACAGGTGTACAATGCAGTGATAATTTTTTAAAGGTTATACTCTTTTTATAGTTATTATAAAATATTGGCTATATTCCTTGTGTTGTACAACATATCCTTGTAGCTTATTTTATACCTAATAGTTTGCACTTCTTAGTCTCCTAAGCCTATAATGACCACACCACCCTTCTTTCTCCCTACTGATAACCACTAGTTCTCTATATGTGTGTCTGCTTCTTCATTATATTCACTATTTGGTTGTATTTTTTCAGATTATACATATAAGTGATATTATACAGTGTTTGTCTCTCTGACTTATTTATTTATCATAATACCCTACAAGTCCATCCATATTGTTGCAAATGGAAATATTTCATTTTTTTGTGGCTTAGTATACCATACACACGCACACACACATATATATACACACACACCACATATTCTTTATCCATTCATCTGTTGATGGACACTTAGGTTGCTTCCATATCTTGGAAATTTTAAATAATGCTGCTATGAACATCGTGGTGCATGTATCTTTTCGAACTAGTATTTTTTCCGGATAATTCCCCAGGAATGGAATTGCTGGGTCATATGGTAGTTATATTTTTAGTTTTTTGAAAAACCTCCATATTGTTTTCCACAGTGGCTGCACCGATTTACATTCCCACCAACAGTACATGAGGGTTCCCTTTTCTTCACATCCTCACCAACCCTTGTTATCTGTGTTCTTTCTGGTGATAGCCATTCTGAGAGGTATGAGGTGATACCTCATCATTTCCCTGATGATTGATGATGTTGACCATCTTAACTGTGTGACTGTTGGCAATCTGTCTGGCTTCTTTAGAGAAATATCTATTCAGGTCTTCTGCACATTAAAAAAATTTTTTTGATGAGTTGTATGAGCTGTTTATATATGTTGGGTAATAACCCCCATCAGTCATATCATTTGCAATGATATGCAAATGATATCAACCTACTGAATAAGAAAATATTCAGTAGGTTGTCTGTTTGTCGATGCTTTCCTTTGCTGTGCAAAAGCTTGTAAGTTTAATTAGGTCCCTTTTTTTTTGCTTTTGTTTCCTTTGCTCTAGGAAAAGTCTCCAAAAAATACTGCTGTGACTTATATCAAAGATTGTGCTGCCTATGTTTTCCTCTAGGAGTTTTATAGTATCTGACCTTAAATTTAGGTCTTTAATCCACTTTGAGTTTATGTCTGTATATGGTGTTAGAGAATGTTCTAATTTCATTATTTTATGTGTAGCTGTCCGGTTTTCCCAGCACCACTGATTGAAGAGACTGTCTTGCCTCCATTGTATTTTTTTGGCTCCTTTGTCGTAGATCATTTGACCATAAGTGTGTGGGTTTATTTCTGGGATCTCTACTCTGTTTTAGTGATCTATGTGTCTCTTTTTGTGCCAATACCATACTACTTTAATTACTGTAGCTTTGTAGTATAGTGTGAAGTCAGGGAGTGTAATTCCTCCAGCTCTGTTCTTCTTTCTCAAGATTGTTTTGGGTATTGAGTGTCTTTTGTGTTTCCATACAAATTTTAAAATTATTCTAGTTCATGAAAAACGTCATTGGTAATTTGATAGGGATTGCATTGAATCTGTAGATTGCCTTGGGTAGTATGGTCACTTTTTTTTTTTTTCAGTGCCAATAAGTCTTTATTCATTGTATTTTCCCAGAGAAAAGAAGGGAAAGGGAAAAGGGTCAGCATGTGTGTTACAAAATGATACCAAACAGGAAAGGAAGTACCTGGCATAGCAAAATCAACCATCAAATAAACACTCCCCAGATGGGGTCGCCAAAGCCCAAGGAGTCTCAGCCTCCTGCAGTTCAGGATGAGGGAAAGAACAAACAGGCTTTCCTACCCTCCCTCCCTCCCCATAAATTCAAGATTTCACACAAAGCTTTGGTTTCTAGCAGTAAACACGGAGTTATATTCTTCCGTCTCCTATTGAAATAATCTTGTAGCCACTTTGACATAAGTTTCTTGCACATGCATAAAAGTTCTTGAGTGACTTGGATATACATTCGTCTTTCCTTGGATATACATTCATCTTTCCTTTCTTGGTCTCCCAAGCCACTTTCTACATGGAAGTCCCCCTCGTTGCTTCTCTCTACCCTAGGATTAAAGACTAAAGTAGGTTTTAATCCATCCAAAGACAGCAGTTTGTCTGGCATGAATAGCCTCCAGGAATGGTCTTGATTCAGGAGATTGGGAACAAGAGAGGAGGGTTCTTAGCTTCTTCAGGATTTTTGCACAAATCATTTAAGAATTGCAGACACTCCACAAATTAAATGTATAGGTGTGTGGTCTATTTTTTAAAGGGGGGAGAAGGGGGAAATACAGGAGGGGGTAGAAATCTAGTTTTTAGGACAGAAGATCTTGTTCAAAATAGAAAATAGGGGAAGAGGAACACAAAAGAAATATAGTTCAAGACCCTCACTTCAAGAAGAGGGGCCCCCATGCTTATCTTTCGGAGTTTTTTTTGCCTGGTGCAGAACACTTTGTCAAAGATTCTTTGCCTATTTTTCTCAACATAAAAAAGTTTATAAACAATAAAACCCCCAAAGGACATGGAGAAGAGCAACACATCATATTTACACAAACTAGGCCACCTAGCAATCACCAAATCAATTACTTGTGAAGTCCTACAAAGCCCAGACAAATACAATAATTAGAGCGGGGCAGCAATTGGGGGTGACAAGAAGCCAGGATCAGACACACATCACCAAGTGTGTTCTGTTGCATTTGCTCCATTACAACACACTGAGGTAGGTTTGCAGTGATCTCACAGCCTGTAAAAACAAAACAAAACAAAAACCTTTTCTCCTTTAGCTACTATGACACTTATCACTGCTGCAGGAGGGCAGGACACTGACTTTGGGAACCACAAAGAAGCCACTGCTGATGATCTCTCTGGAAGCCAAGGAGGTAAAGCCCAGAATTGTTAAAAGTTAAGGATTTTGTCCTTGCTTCATATATCCATCCCTGGGCAGCTCAAGATGGGTACAGAGGCATCATTCTTAAAACCTAGTCTTACCAGCTCACATTTTTTACAAAAAACACCCACATACACCCTGTTGTGCATGGTAGGCCTAGCCCAATCCAGTGAAGGATGTGGTATATTAAGTGAGTCCTGTGCCCTGGAATTGGAAGTCTGGAACCAGGAATCCTTCATCACACATACAGATGACCTTCACCTAACTTTGGCTTCCCCTCTCTGCACCTTTTTTTTTTTCAAAGTGGATTTTATTGCAGCCAAAACAGTGGAATTAACTATACATAATAAACTATTATATATATATATATATATATATACACACGTATACACACACACATATATATGTATAATATACACACACATTTTAAGTTATAGGGAATAAAGTTTATTTTGGCACAGAGTGTTAAACAAAATTAAAGTTGCATACATAAGTAGCATAACTCAGCATCCTTAATTTGGTATAAGTGTGACACATTTTCTTGCTTTCCTGTGTTCTGCTAAATCAGCGTAACCTAAACTGCTTTATAAAATTGATACACTGAAATTTAATTTTACTGTT
This sequence comes from Aethalodelphis obliquidens, assembly GCF_003676395.1. Taxonomy (NCBI): domain Eukaryota; kingdom Metazoa; phylum Chordata; class Mammalia; order Artiodactyla; family Delphinidae; genus Aethalodelphis; species Aethalodelphis obliquidens. The sequence goes on along the minus strand of NW_020837955.1, from coordinate 4,430,961 downwards.
TTTGCTTATGCTCTGATTCCAAACAAAACTCTCCTAACCTCTCTGCACCACCTTTTCCTGTTCAGACCAATTTCCAATCTTTCAGTAGGAGACCAAGTCATGGGGTGACCCAGTTCAAATGTAGTCTTCCATGAAACACTGAAGAGGGAGGGGTTTCAAGAGGACACTATGGCAGAAAAGCCACCTCTAATTGAAAAAATTGAAGAAAGCGTGTGTACAAATGTGCAGGAATGCTAGGTGCGGTTGGTTGAGGCCTAACGTTACTATTATTAGGCCAAGTTGACTGGAGGTGGAAAAAGCAATAATTTTTTTGATATCATTTTGGGTTAAGGCACAGATAGCTGTGAATAGAGTGGTGAGGGCGCCTAGAGAAAGTATTGTTGTTTGAATAAATTTGTTGTTTTCTGTTAGAGGGTAGAAGCGGATAAGTAGGAAAATTCCTGCTACGACTATTGTGCTTGAATGGAGTAGGGCTGAAACAGGGGTGGGACCTTCTGTTGCTGAGGGTAGTCAGGGGTGTAGATCAAATTGGGCTGATTTTCCAGCTGCGGCTAGTGTGAGTCCTATAAGAGGGAGGTTTGGGGGATTTTGGTTGAGTGTGAAGATTTGTTGTAAGTCTCATGTGTTTGTATTATGTAAGAATCAGGCTATGGACAGAAGGAATCCGATGTCTCCGATACGATTATATAGGATTGCTTGAAGAGCGGCTGTATTAGCGTCTGTTCGTCCGAATCATCAGCCAATTAGTAGGAAAGATATGATCCCTACTCCTTCTCATCCGATAAATAATTGGAAGAGGTTGTTAGCTGTGACAAGGATAAGTATGATAATGAGGAAAATAAGTAGATATTTGAAGAATTGGTTGATGTGAGGGTCGGAGTATATATATCATATTGAAAATTCTATGATAGACCATGTAATGAATAATGCTACGGGTATAAATATAAGTGAAAAGTAGTCTATTTTAAAGCTGAGCTTTAGTTTAAGGGTATGGATAATAATTCAGTGTCAGTTTGAAATGAGTATTTCTTGATTTGTATGGATAAATATTATTATTGGGATTAGGCTGGTGATGAAAGCAAAGAGGGTTATATTTTTTACATAATGTTGGTACTTGTTGTTTTTGTAGAGGTTTGTACTAGATGCTATGACAGGGGCGATCAGTATGAGTAGTGTGAGTAAGGTGGAGGAAGTGAATAAGTTTATTACTTTTATTTGGAGTTGCACCAATTTTTTGGTTCCTAAGACCAATGGATAACTACTATCCTTTAAAAGCTTGAAAAAGCCACATTGTTAAGTGTGGAGGGCATGAATTAGCAGTTCTTGCAATACTTTTTCGGTAAGTAAGAAGTTTTTGTCTTCTGTTTTTAGTTTCACAAACTAACGTTCTTTTTAAACTATACTTACAATAGAGAGGTCCTAGAATGATTTTAGGGTTTAGCGACAGGAGTAGGAGGGGGATAATGTGTAGGGCCATTAAGGTATGCTCTCGTGTAAAAGAAGGGGTAAGGTTGTTAATATGGTGTGTGTGTTTGCTGCGTTGTGTTATGATTAGTATGTATAGGGAGTAGAGGGCTGTGATTACAATATTTGTTCCCATGAGGATGATAGTGAGGTTTGATCATGAGAAAGTTGATATAATTACGAGCAGTTCTCCGATCAGGTTGATGGTAGGGGGTAGGGCGAGGTTTGTTAGGCATGCTAATAGTCATCAGGTAGCTATTAGTGGGAAAAAAATTTGTAGGCCTCGTGCTAGGATTATGGTTCGGCTATGAATACGTTCGTAGTTTGAATTTGCTAAACAGAATAACATGGAGGATGTAAGGCCATGGGCAATTATTAAGGCAGTAGCTCCTATGTAACTTCAAGGGGTTTGGATAAGGATAGCTGCGATGACGAGTGCTATGTGGCTGACTGAGGAGTACGCGATTAGTGATTTTAGATCTGTTTGGTGTAAACAGATAGAACTGGTTATGATTATTCCTCATAGGGATAGTACAAGGAAAGGGTAGGCTATGTGTTCTGTTAGGGGATTAAGAATTGATGTGATTCGTAGTATGCCTTATCCTCCGAGCTTTAGTAGTACAGCTGCAAGGACTATTGAACCTGCAATAGGGGCCTCTACATGTGCTTTAGGTAATCAAAGATGTAGACCGTAAAGGGGTATTTTTACTAGGAAAGCTATTATGCAAGCTAATCATATGAAAGTATTAGACCAGGAAGTTGGTAGTGGTTGGGCTCAGTATTGTAATAATAGGAAATTTAGGGAGCCTACTGTATTTTGTAGGTATGTTAGTGCTACTAGTAAGGGGAGAGATCCTATGAGTGTATAAAATAAGAAGTAGAGTCCTGCGTTAAGTCGTTCTGTTTGGTTGCCTCAACGGGTAATGATAATGAGAGTAGGAATTAATGTGGCTTCGAATGTAATATAAAACACAATTCTATAGCAGTAAAGGTTATAATTAAGAGGGTTTGTAGTATAATTAGTATTGTAATGTAGAGTTTTTTTCGGGTAAGTGGTTCTTTTAGGAGGTGAGATTGGCTTGCTATTAATATCAAAGGAAGAAGTCATATTGTTAATATTAAGAGTGGTGTAGAAAGGGAGTCAGAGAAAAATGTTAAATAGTTGAGGCTGTTATCGTTAAATTGGTTAAGTAGAAGTAAGCTTGTAAAGCTGATTAGTAAACTGTGAGTTGTAGTATTAATTCAGATAAAGTTACTTTTTGATAGTCAAGTTAAAGGTATAATAGTAGGAATAATGAATTTTAGCATTGAAGGAGGTTAAGGTTTTGTACGTAGTCGGTACCATATGTATCGGAAACTATGACTGATAATGTTAGTCCAATAGCTGCCTCGCAGGCTGCAAATACTAAGAGGATGATTGGTATCATGTTGGCCAGAGTGAAGTGTGTGTTTAGGATTGTAAGGGCTGCTAGAATAAATAATGATAATACTATGCCTTCTAAGCATAGAAATGCAGATATTAGGTGGGATTGGTATATTAATAAACCTGTGAGGGATATTGTAAAGGCGATTAAAATGTTAATATGGACTAGAGACATTTGGTACTTGTGAGTTTAGATCACAGTCTAGTGGGTCGAAATCACTTGTTTTATTTTAAACTAAGTATCATATTTATCTCATTCTAGGCCTTTTTGGGTTCATTCATAGGCTAGGCTAGCTGCCAGTAGGGAGATTAGGAATAGGGCCATAAGGAGTATTGTTGTTAGGTTATTTGTTTGGATTGCTCAAGGTAAGGGGAGCAGGAGAGCAATTTCTAGGTCGAAGAGGAGGAAAGTAATTGCTACTAGGAAAAATTTTATGGAAAAAGGTAGGCGAGCAGATCCTATTGGATCAAAGCCACATTCGTAAGGGCTGGTTTTTTCTGCATAGACATTTAGTTGGGGGAGTCAAAAAGCGATAAGTATGAGTAGTAAGGCTAGGGTTGTGTTCGTCAGTAGCATTAATAGAAGGTTTATTGTTCTTTTTCGGGGTGTACCGAAACTAACTGATTGGAAGTCAGTTGTACTTGTTAATACTAAAAGGACTACGAACCTCATCAATAGATTGATACATAGAGGAATAATCACACGACGTCTACGAAATGTCAGTATCAAGCGGCGGCTTCGAAGCCAAAGTGGTGGTTTGATGTAAAGTGGAACATTATTTGGCGTATGAAGCAGACGATAAGGAAAGTTGATCCGATGATGACGTGTAGTCCGTGGAAGCCTGTGGCTACAAAGAAGGTAGATCCATAAACTCCGTCTGAGATTGTAAATGGGGCTTCATAATATTCTGATGCTTGAAGTAGGGTAAAATAGAAGCCGAGTATGATTGTGATGAGAAGAGCTTGGAGTATATGTTTGCGGTCCCCTTCTATGAGACTATGATGGGCTCAAGTGATAGATACACCGGAAGCTAATAGCATGGAGGTATTGAGGAGTGGGACTTCTAGTGGATTTAGAGGGTGGTTACCTGTTGGTGGTCAGGAGCCTCCTAATTCAGGAGTAGGGGCAAGACTTGAATGGTAAAAAGCTCAGAAGAAGCCTGTAAAGAATAGGACTTCTGATAAGATAAATAAGATTATACCATATCGAAGCCCCTTTTGAACGGTTGGTGTGTGGTGGCCTTGGAAGGTACTTTCTCGGACGATATCTCATCATCATTGGTATATTGTTAGGGTATTTGTCAAAAAGCTTAAAGTCAGTAAGATTATTGAGTTGAAGTGGAATCATATGATTAGGCCTGATGTTATAAGAAATGCTGAGAGAGCTCCTGTAAGTTGTCAAGGACTGGGGTTTACTATATGATATGAGTGGGTTTGGTGGGTCATTATGTATTGTCCTGCAAGTATAGGCTTACTAGTAAGGTGAATACGTAGGCTTGGATTAGGGCTACGGTGAATTCGAGGATGATTAATAAGGTGAGGATGGTGAATGTGATGAGGGCTGTGAATAGACTAATATCTATTAATGCAAGAGTTGCACTTCCGATTAGGTGTAGTAATAGGTGACCTGCTGTGTTGTTAGCTGTTAGCCGTACTGCTAGAGCTAAAGGCTGAATAAATAGGCTGATAGTTTCGATTATTACTAATATAGGGATCAGGAAAGTGGGTGTGCCTAGTGGTAAAAGGTGGGCTAGGGATATTTTTGTCTTGTTACGGAAACCGATAATGACAGTGCCAGCTCACAATGTAATAGCTATGCCTAAATTTATAGAGAGTTGAGTACTGGGTGTAAATGAGTGGGGTAGTATTCCAAGAAGATTTTTGGAAGCGATGAATAGGAAAAGTGAGATAAGTATTAGAGATCAGGTTTGTCCTTTGAGGTTATGTGTAACTATCAGTTGCTTTGATGTAAGTTTGGTTAGTCATTGTTGGAAAGCGATTATACGATTATTGATTAATCGATTTGGTGTTGGGAATAGTATGGTGGGAAATATAATAATTAGAGTAGTGATAGGAATACCTAGTATAATCGGGATTATGAAAGGGGCAAATAGATTTTCGTTCATGTGTAATTTCAAGGGGTTTGTTGTTTTTGTAATTTAGTGCACATTGGTTTGGGGGAAGGAGAATAAAAATGCTTTGAGATTTTTAGTTGAAGTAATGTGAAGAGGGTAAAGATCATAGAGAGAATGGTAAGGAGTCATGTTGATGTATCTAGTTGTGGCATATCATTAAGGGGAGTTTATAACTCTCAATCTTTAACTTAAAAGGTTAACACTAGTTTAGCTTCTTAATGAAGTTATAATATGGATGCAGATCATTTTTCAAAGTTCTCTAAGGGTACTAATTCGAGAACGATTGGCATAAAGCTGTGATTTGAGCCACAGATTTCTGAACATTGTCCATAGAACAGGCCAGGTCGTGTTGATATCAGGGTTGTTTGGTTTAGGCGTCCAGGAATTGCATCTGTTTTTAGACCCAGGGAAGGAACAGCTCATGAGTGTAATACATCTTCTGAGGAAACTAGTATTCGGATTGTTATTTGTATGGGTAGGACCATTCGATTGTCTACTTCTAGCAATCGTAGTTCTCCTGGTTTTAGGTCCAAGGTTGGAATCATGTAGGAGTCAAAATTTAGGTCTTCGTAGTCAGTATATTCATAGCTTCAATATCATTGATGTCCTATTGTTTTTACGGTAAGGGAGGGATTGTTAATTTCGTCTATTATGTAGAGAATTCATAGAGAAGGTAGGGCAATTATAATTAAGATAACGGCTGGGAGGACAGTTCAAATAGTTTCTACTTCTTGAGCATCTATTGTACTAGTGTGTGTTAATTTGGTTGTAAGTATTAGGGTAATAATATAGAGGACTAGGGAGCTAATTAGGAAAACAATCATTAATGCATGGTCATGAAACTGTAGGAGTTCTTCTATAACAGGTGATGCTGCATCTTGTAAGCCTAGTTGGAAAGGGTATGCCATGGAGATATACAGGGTTTTCACTTGTGATTTAACTTTGACAAAGTTACGTAAGACTTTACTAATATCTCACTCATAAAGAAAGACATAATGGTTATGATGTTGGCTTGAAACCGATTAGAGGGGGTTCGATTCCTTCCTTTCTTGAATATTTTAGGTTAACATATACTGGTTCCTCAAATGTGTGATATGGTGGAGGACATCCGTTTAGTCATTCAAGGTTTGTGGAGGTGGGGTCTACTGCTAATACTTCCCGTTTAGATGCGAATGCTTCTCAGATAATGAAGATTATCAGTATGACTGCTGTCAGTGAGATGAAGGAGCCTATTGATGAGATGGTATTTCGTGTTGTGTAGGCATCTGGATAGTCGGAGTATCGACGAGGTATTCCAGATAGGCCTAGGAAGTGCTGTGGAAAGAATGTCATATTTACACCTACGAATATAATTATGAATTGGATTTTTGTTCATGTTGGGTTAAGTGTATAGCCTGAAAATAGTGGAAATCAGTGGACGAAACCCCCTATGATGGCGAAAACAGCTCCTATTGAAAGTACATAGTGAAAATGGGCAACTACATAATAGGTGTCATGGAGAATAATGTCTAGGGATGAGTTAGCCAGGATAATACCAGTTAAACCTCCTACTGTGAATAAGAAAATAAAGCCTAAAGCTCATATTAGGGCGGGAGATCATTTAATACTTCCTCCGTGAAGTGTTGCCAGTCAGCTGAAAACTTTTACTCCTGTAGGAATAGCAATAATTATAGTGGCTGATGTAAAGTATGCTCGTGTGTCTACGTCTATTCCAACTGTAAATATATGATGAGCTCATACAATAAAACCCAGGAAACCAATAGAAACTATAGCTCATACTATTCCCATATACCCAAAAGGCTCTTTTTTCCCCAAATAATGGGTAACGATATGTTAAATTATTCCGAAGCCGGGCAGAATTAGAATATATACTTTGGGATGACCAAAAAATCAGAATAGGTGTTGATACAGGATTGGGTCGCCTCCTCCTGCTGGGTCGAAAAAGGTTGTGTTTAGGTTTCGATCAGTTAATAGTATGGTAATTCCGGCTGCTAAGACGGGTAGTGATAGTAAGAGTAAGACTGCTGTGACCAAGACTGATCACACGAAGAGAGGTGTTTGGTATTGGGTTATAGCGGGTGGTTTTATATTAATGATAGTTGTAATGAAGTTAATAGCCCCAAGGATTGAAGATACACCGGCTAAATGCAGAGAGAAAATAGTAAGGTCTACTGAGGCTCCTGCGTGTGCTAGATTTCCGGCTAGAGGAGGATATACAGTTCAGCCTGTACCTGCGCCAGCTTCAATTATTGAAGATGCTATCAGTAGTAGAAAGGAAGGGGGAAGTAGTCAGAAGCTTATGTTGTTTAGACGAGGGAATGCTATGTCAGGGGCTCCAATTATCAAGGGAACTAGTCAGTTTCCAAATCCCCCAATTATGATAGGTATAACCATAAAGAAAATTATTACGAAGGCGTGGGCTGTTACTAGAACATTATAAAGTTGGTCATCTCCGATAAGTGTGCCAGGCTGACCTAATTCAGCACGAATCAACAAGCTTAGACCAGTACCCACTATTCCTGCCCAGGAGCCAAATAGTAAATACAGAGTACCAATGTCTTTGTGATTGGTATAGAATAGTCATCGGTTTATGAACATAGGTAAAATGGCCGAGTAGGCATTAGACTGTAAATCTAAAGACAGGGGTAAAGTCCGCTTTTTGCCAAGTCCTGTGGTGAGTAATCATTTTGAATTGCAAATTCAAAGAAGCAGCTTCAATCCTGCCGGGACTTCTCCCGCCTTTTTTTTCTTGTGGCGGGAGAAGTAGATTGAAGCCAGTTTATTAGGGTATTTAGCTGTTAACTAAAAGTTTGTGGGAGATGTATCCCTCCAATCTAGTGAGGATTTAGCTTAATTAAAGTGTTTGATTTGCATTCAATTGATGTGAGATATGGTCTTGCAATCCTTATTGGGCAGGGGTTAAGTAAAATTATACTTGCTTAGGGCTTTGAAGGCTCTTGGTCTTATTTAACCTAAACCCCTATAGTAGGACAAAGAATGCTGGTGTAAGAGGTAGAAGTATTGTGGATAGTACGATTGCTGTTGGTAAAAGGGTTATTTGTTTTGTGGAGTGGAATTGTCATTTTATTTTTATGTTGTTGGTAGAGGGGAATAGGGTTAATGCTGTGGAGTAGGTAAGGCGTATATAGAAATATAGGTTGAGTAGAGCTGTGATGGCTATGAGGGTGGGTAGGATGAGGGTATCGTTTTTTGTTAGTTCTTGAATAATTATTCATTTGGGTATAAAGCCTGTGAGTGGAGGAAGTCCTCCTATGGAGAGTAGGGTGAGTATAGTAAAGGTTGTTATAACAGGTATTGTATTTCATGTTTGGGATAGTAGTAGTGTGGTGGTAGTGGAGTTTTGGATAAGTAGCATAAATATGGTGAAGGTTATTACAATGTAAATTAATAGATTTAGTAGGGTGAGGGCTGGGTTGTATAATAAAATAGCGGTTATTCATCCTATGTGAGCAATTGATGAGTAGGCTATGATTTTTCGGAGTTGCGTTTGGTTTAGTCCACCTCAGCCTCCAATTAGAATCGATAGAAAGGATATAGTAATTATTAGGTGTAGATTGATTGATGGTGAAATTTGATAAACGATTGAGATGGGTGCGAGTTTTTGTCACGTAAGTAGAATTAGTCCTGTGCTTAGGGGAACACCTTGTGTAACTTCTAGTACTCAAAAGTGAAAAGGGGATAATCCTAGTTTAATGGCTAAAGCTATTGTTATTAAGATGGATGCTGTTGGGTCGAATAATTTTATGATATTCATTGGCTGGAGTGTATTAGGTTAATAATAATTGCTAGTATGAGTAATGAGGATGCTGTGGCTTGTGTTAGAAAGTATTTGGCTGAGGCTTCTGTGGCTCGAGGATTAGGTTTCTTTATTATGATAGGAATGATGGCTATCATATTTATTTCTAGTCCAATTCAGGCGAACAGTCCATGGGAGCTAATGGTTACAATTGTTGTGCTTAGGACGAGGGTTGTTAATAGGGTGATGGAGATGAATGGGTTAATTAGTATGGGAAGGATATGAACCAACATTTCCGGGGTATGGGCCCAGTAGCTTATTTAGCTGACCTTACTATAGATTATGGTGTAATGTGGTAGCACGGAGAATTTTGAATTCTTAAGGGTAGGTTCGATTCCTATTATTCTAGAAATAAGAGGACTTAAACCTCTATTATTTACTCTATCAAAGTAGTTCTTTTGTCAGACATATTTCTTATTTTATGTTTGAGGTGGGATACCTGCTGTTATAATAGGTAGTGAGACGTGTCATATGCAGAGAGCTAGTGTCAGTGGGAGGAAGTTTTTTCAGAGTAGGTGTATTAGTTGGTCATATCGGAATCGGGGGTAGGATGCTCGGATTCATAGGAAGGATATTGTTAATAGTAGCAATTTAACGATTAGGTTTGTTGTGCATAGTTCTGGTGTGTAGGGGTCGTGGAATGCCCCTAGAAATAAGATAGTTGTGAATATATTTATTATGATAATGTTAGCATATTCTGCTAGGAAGAATAGGGCGAAAGGGCCTGCTGCATATTCTCCATTAAAGCCAGATACGAGTTCTGATTCTCCTTCTGTGAGGTCGAAAGGGGCTCGGTTAGTTTCTGCTAAGGTGGAAATAAATCATATTATGGCTAATGGTCATGAGGGGAAGAGTAGTCATGGTTTTTCTTGTGTAGTGTTTAGTGTGGCTAGAGTGAAGGAGCCGTTTATTAGAAGTACAGATAGAAGAATAATAGCTAATGTTACTTCATATGAGATTGTTTGTGCTACTGCTCGTAGTGCTCCGATCAAGGCATGTTTTGAATTAGAAGCTCATCCAGATCATAGAATAGAGTAGACAGCTAGGCTTGGTATTGCTAATATGAAGAGTACTCCTAGGTTTATGTTGATGAGGGGGTGTGGTATGGGTAGGGGAGCTCATATTGTGAGGGCCAGGGTTAGTGCGAGTACGGGTGCGATGATGAATATGGTGGTGGAGGATGTGGCTGGTCGTAAGGGTTCTTTGGTGAATAGTTTGATTGCATTGGTGAAGGGTTGTAATAAGCCATATGGACCTACGATGTTTGGTCCTTTTTGGAGTTGTATGTAGCGTAGGATTTTGCGTTCTACTAATGTTAGAAATGCTACAGCTAAAAGAATGGGAAGGATGAGTGTTAAAATGTTAATTATAAACATTTGTCGAAGAGAGGATTTGAACCTCTGGGTATAAAAGCTTAAGTTTTATGCAATTGCCGTACTCTGCCACTTCAACAAAGCCCTGGTCTTGGGCAGAGTATGTTTGCACTAGTTTATTAGGTTGAGACTGGGTCACTAATTGTTTGAAGTCGCTTTTTTAAAGTTGGCCTTATTTCTCTTGTCCTTTCGTACTGGGAGAAATGCGTAATAGATAGAAACCGACCTGGATTACTCCGGTCTGAACTCAGATCACGTAGGACTTTAATCGTTGAACAAACGAACCCTTAATAGCTGCTGCACCATTAGGATGTCCTGATCCAACATCGAGGTCGTAAACCCTATTGTCGATATGGACTCCAGAATAGGATTGCGCTGTTATCCCTAGGGTAACTTGTTCCGTTGATCAAAATTTTGGATCAATAAGTGATATTATACTTCGGCTAGTAGGCCTAGGTTTTAATCACTCGGAGGGTTTTTTGTACTCCGAGGTCACCCCAACCTTAAAGCTCCATAGGGTCTTCTCGTCTTATTGTGTTATCCCCGCCTCTTCACGGGGAGGTCAATTTCACTGATTAAAAGTAAGAGACAGTAAAACCCTCGTGTGGCCATTCATACAAGTCCTTATTTAGAGAACAAGTGATTATGCTACCTTTGCATGGGCAAGATACCGCGGCTGTTTAACGATTGTCACTGGGCAGGCAGTGCCTCTAATACTGGTTATGCTAGAGGTGATGTTTTTGGTAAACAGGCGGGGTTTGTGTTTGCCGAGTTCCTTTTACTTTTTTAAATCTTTCCTTAGTGCACACCTGTGTTGGGTTAACAGTATGTTTAATAAATAGTTTAGTGTTGGGTTATATTTATTGGCTGTTAACTATCAGTATATTATCAGTCACTGATAAAAGCTTGTGTGAGGAGAACATTTTTCTTGTTACTCATGTTAACAGTATTTCTTCTATAATTAAATAGATTAGTCCAATAGTCAGGCTAGGAGTTATTTTACTTATTGTTGAAATTAAAACTTATTTTTGTTGTTGAGCTTGAACGCTTTCTTAATTGGTGGCTGCTTTTAGGCCAACTATGGTTTAAGTTTTATATTACTCTCTAGTAAAGGTTGTATCCATTTCTAAAAAGCTGTACCTTTTTAGACTAACAATTAAACATACGTTGAAACTTGATGTGGTTTTTAGTATTGTTTAATGTTGAACTGAAATTCCTTTCTTGGACAACCAGCTATCACCAGGCTCATTAGGCTTTTTACCTCTACTTATAAGTCTTCTCACTATTTTGCCACATAGATGAGTTTGTTCTAGTTACTGCTTATAAGTAGCTCGTCTGGTTTCGGGTAATTTAACTTAAGATCTCTTTGCTAAATTATTACTAGTTAAGTCATTATGCAATAGACTACACACTCCAAATAGTTGTTCTCTCTGGTGATACAGCAATGAAAGGAATTCCTGCTATGCAGACCTGGAGCTGCTGCCAACTTATCCCTGAGATTGTTCACGTACCTGAGAACACAGTTCAGGAATGAGGGCCTTAGATTAAAATATACAAAAATACAAAACCAGAATATTATGGGGAAAAAAAAGTTGAAATGCACAAGATATGTCATTCGCCCATAGCTAGTGCAATTGGCATCCTGAAGAAAGTGGGAACCAAGGTAGAGTCATCCAAGGGAGCAAATAAATAAAATTGTATTGGCCCAAAATGGGGTGGGAGTGAGCTTAGAAGCAGCAGGTCTGCAGCCATTCCCTCAATCACCCCTTTTGCCCAGCATCACAACCCACTGCTTGGGACAGTTCTCAGCACCTTATCCCAAGAGGGGTTTATGAGGGGACAAGATGTGGAAAACCCTTCCTTACTCCTGAGATATTCCATCCCACAAAATACAGTAGCTTATAAGTTGGGTCCATCAATCTCTTAATCTCTTCACTCTGCCATGGGACATATTATTCCATATCCTTCTTTAAGTGTAAAACAACTTCCCTATCCAGCCCACTTCCAAAGCTGGAGATTCTGGGGATGGAGCAGGTGGGCAGGGGGACTCAGATAAAGCATGCAGGGAGGGGTTCCCTCCAAAGCCTCATGTGCATTTGGATAGGACATGATTGGAGTCCCTCTTCCTTCCCCCGACCAAGAGGTAATAGGGGGCAATGTTGTGGACCCCAGCCTGAGATACATGGAAGTGCCAGCTGCCCCCCCCCCCCGTCCCCACTTTCTCCACTCTGATGATTGATGCCTGCTTCTCAAAACTTCCTAATCACCAAAGGATAGCTCCCACCCACCGTGGCTCAATTTGGGGCCTCGGAGCATGGCAGGGCTGTGGATCTCTTCTTCCTCCTCCCAAAAGGAGGCTCATAAATGGATGTTAAATTTTGTCAAAAGCGTTTTCTGCATCTATTGAGATGATCCTATGGTTATTATCACACTGACTAACTTGCAGATGCTGAACCCTCCTTTATCCTTGGAACAAATCCCACTTGATCATGGTATATGATCCTTTTAATGTATTGTTGGATTCAGTTTTATATTTTGTTGAGGATTTTTGTATCTGTGTTCATCAGTGATACTGGCCTGTAATTTTCCTTTTTTTGTGTGCTATCGGGGCAATGCTGGCCCCATAGAAGGAGTTCAGGAGTGTTCCTTCCTCTGTAATTCTTTAGAATAGTTTGAGAAAGATAGATATAAACTCTTTAAATGTTTGGGAGAATTTGCCTGTGAAGTCATCTGGTCCTGGACTTCTGTTTGTTGGAGTTTTTAAATTACTGATTCAATATCATTACTGTAAATTGGTCTGTTGATATTTTCTCTTCCTGGTTCAGTCTTGGGAGAGTATACATTTCTAAGAATTTGTCCATTTCTTTTAGGTTGTCCATTTTATTGGCGTATAGTTGTTTGCAGTAGTGTCTTATGATCCTTTGTATTTCTGTAGTGTTGGTTGTAACTTCTTTTTCATTTCTGATCTTATTGATTTGGGCCCTTTCCCTTCTTTTCTTGGTGAGTCTGGCTAAAGTTTATCAATTTTGTTTATCTTTTCAAAGAACTAGCTTTTGGTTTCATTGATTTTTTTTCTACTTAGTCTCTGTTTCACATTTCTGTTCTCATCTTTCATTTCTTTCCTTCTAACTTTGGGTTTTGTTTATTTCTCTAGTTCCTTTAGATATAAGGGTAGATTGTTTGAGGTTTTTCTTGTTTCCTGAGGTATGCTTGTATTGCCATAAACTTCCCTCTTAGAACTGCTTTTGCTGCATCTCACAGGTTTTGGATCATTGTGTTTTTTGTTTTCATTTGTCTCTAGGTAATTTTTGATTTTCTCTTTGATTTCTTCAGTGATCCATTGGTTGTTTAGTAGCATACTGTTTAGCTTCCATGTGTTTGTGTTTTTAACAATCTTTTTATTATAGTTGATTTCTAGTCTCATAGTATTGTGGTAGGAAAACATGCTTGATATGATTTCTATTTTCTTAAATTTACTGAGGTTTGTTTTATGGCCTAGCATGTGATCTACCCTGCAGAATGTCCCATGTGCACTTAAAGAATCTGTATTCCACTGTTTTCAGGTAGAATGCTCTCCACGTGTATCAATTAAGTCTATCTGGTCTAAAGTGTAATTTAAGGCCGGTGTTTCCTTATTGATTTTCTATCTGGATAATCTATTCATTGGTGTAAGTGGGGTGTTAAAAGTCTCCTATTATTGTGTTATTGTTGATTTCTCCTTTTATGTCTGTTAATATTTGCCTTATGTATTGAGGTGCTCCTATGTTGGGTGCATATGTATTTATAATTGTTATACATTTTTGGATTCATCACTTGGGCATTATGCAGTATCTTGTAACAGTTTGCTTTAAAGTCTATTCTGTCTGATAAGTATTGCTGTTCCAGCTTTCTTTTGATTCCATTTGCATGGAGTAATTATTCTTAACCCCTCACTTTCAGTCTCTGTGTGTCTTTAGATCTGAAGTGAGTCTCTAATAGGCAGCATATATATAGGTCTTATTTTTGTATCCTTTCAGCCACTCTGTCTTCTGATTGGAGCATTCAGTCCATTTACATTTAAGGTAATTATTGATATGTATGTTCTTATTGCCATTTTGTTAATTGTTTTAGTAGGGCTTTTTTTTTCTTTTTTGTTTTTTTCTCTTGTGATTTGATGTCTATCTTTAGTGTTGTGTTTGGATTCCTTTTTATTTTTTTGTGTGTATATGTATATCAATATTTTGGGTTTGTGGTTACCACCAGGTTTTTACATAGCAGTCTATGTATATATAGACTGTACACACACACACACACACACACACACACACACACACAACTTAAGTTGCTGATCTCTTAATTTCAAATGTATTAAAAAAAAAACCTGCATCTGTACTCTCCTCCCCTCTATGATTACTGTTTTTGATATCATATTTTACATCTAATTGTTTTGTGAATCCCTTAACCGCTGATTGTGGATATAGATTTTACTTTTGTCTTTTAACCTTCCTACTAGCTTTGTGTGAGGATGATTTCCTATCTTTACTGTGTGTTTACCTCTACTGGTGAGCTTCTCCATTGCATAAATCTTATTTCTAGTTTTGGCCTGTTCTTTTTTGCCTAGAGAAGTTTAACATTTGTTGTAAAGCTAGTTTGGTGGTGCTGAATTCTCTTGGATTTTATTTGTCTGTAAAGCTTTTGATCTCTCCATTGAATCTGAATGAGAGCCTTGCTGGGTAGAGTATTCTTAGTTGTAGGCTTTTTCTCTTTCATCAGTTTAAATATATGATGTCACTCTGTTCTGGCCTGCAAAGTTTCTGCTGAAAAATCAGCTGATAGCCTTATGGGAATTCACTTGTATGTTATTTGCTTTTGTCTTGCTGCTTTTAACATTTTGTCTGTAATTAAATGACAAAAATTACAATATGTCTTTTTGTATTTTCTTCTTTGGGTTAATCCCGTATGGGGACTGTCTGTGCTGCCTGGACTTGGGTAACTGTTTTGTTTCCCAGGTTAGGGAATTTTTCAGCTCTTTTTTCTTCAAATATGTTCTCAGTGCCTTTCTCTATCTTCTACCTCTGGTATCCCTATTATGAGATTGTTAGTGCACTTGATGTTGTCCCAGAAGTTTCTTAAACTGTCCTCACGTTTTTTCTTTTTTCCTTTTTCTGTTCAGTGTTAGTTATCTCCACTGCTATCTTCCAGCTCCCTGATCCATTCCTTTGTATCATTTAGTCTACTATTGATTCCTTCTAGTATATTTTTCACTTCATTTATTCTACATCTGTTTGGTGGTTCTGTATGTTTTCTTTCTGTTGAAAACATCTAACTTCTCACTCTGTGCATCCATTCTTCTGAGCTCTTTGATTTTTTTTTTTTTTTTTTTTTGCGGTACGTGGGCTTCTCACCATTGTGGCCTCTCCCGTTGTGGAGCACAGGCTCCGGACGCACAGGCCAAGTGGCCATGGCTCACGGGCCCAGCCACTCCGCGGCACGTGGGATCTTCCCGGACCGGGGCACGAACCCATGTCTCCTGCATCGGCAGGCAGCCTCTCAACCACTGCACCACCAGGGAAGCCCCCTTTTTTTTTTTTTTTAGCTCTTTGATTTTTGATCATCTTTATGATAGTTACCTTGAACTCTTTCTCAGATAGATTGCCTAACTCTGCTTCACTTAGTTGTTCTTCTGGGGCTTTATCTTGTTACTTCATTTGAAACATGTTCCTCTGCTGCCTTGGTTTGCCTAAGTTGGTGTTAGTATTTCTGGATATCTGGTAGGTTTCCTGACCTTGAACTAGTGGCCTTCTCTATCAGACATCCTATGCATCACAGCAGCGCACTCCCCTCTTGTCAACTGAGCTATCTGTTCTGGGGTTTCCCTCATGAGGGCTGCATGGATCCTTTCTTGTGGCAGGCTGACTATGTGGGTGGTCTGGTAGGCCTGACTGTCTCCTAGTCTGGTTGGCTGTGAGACCCAACAGTCAGGACTCTTCTGGAGGCTGCTGGTTTGTGGGGCTTGGTCACAAGGCAGCTGACTACAGAACCCCAGGGGGCTCCAGGGCTGGCTTACTGGTGAGGAGAGTCAGGGTTGCCAGCCCACTAGTGAGTGAAGCCGGGTCCTGGGGTTAGCGTCTGACTACTGGCAGGCAAAGCCATCCTGGAGTCTGGCTTCAGGGTAGATGAATTTTAAAGCTAATGATAGATTCTAATCACATCTTTAAGAAGCTATATCATGATAAATATTATCTTGAATATATAGAAGAACTAATACTTGCTAATCAATCTCAGTGGGTGAAAACTCAGAGGTCTACGTCATTTTTCTAATTCCAGGTGGACCTCTGCTATTGTTTTTAATCTTTAAAGTAAACTATTTTAAATGAGAAATTCCTTTCGAGGTTTTTTGTTCTCTAAATTTCTCTTCACCAGTAAGATAGAGTTTCCATAATATGCTTTTAAGGCTGATTACTAAAACTTTAAGAGATCTATTAGAATATAAAGTACTTTTCCTTCACTGGTAGATATGCAAGGATTCAGGAAGCCTATCATAGCCTAAATATCTTAAAACATTTCTTCAAAATATGGCATATTTCTGGTATTGTGTGTGAGTATGTACACAAGTGACATTGGTAGGTTATGTATATATATCCCTTTTCTGTATATATCATATGTTGCTATCCTACAAAGATGGCATTTAAATTTAATGTTATTTTACTGAAGAAATGGGTTATCAAAAATCAGTTATTTCTGGAATTAAAATTTATATTTTAAATAACTGGAAATGTAAAACTGTAAATGGAGATTATTTTTCCCATTTAATGAATGCAAACTCACATGACAATTTGATGAATTTTAAATAGTTTGGAATTTCTTATTTCTAGTTTCTTAGAGAAACTACAAAACGCTAATAGACCTAAAAACTGAGAAATAACATTTTTCTCAAGTTAGATAGTAGTTTTACATAGATACCTTGATATCATATCAAATCATTAGGTTGATATTTTCAGAGAGTCAAAATTATAACACCAAAAATTAAAATAAAATATATTTTTGTAAATTTATTTAGATCAGATTATTTTATGAAATACTTTTAAATATGCAAAAAGTATGAATACATGAAATATGTATTGCATATTTTAAGATGCCATAATATAGCCTTTTTAAACATTTTAAAATTATATTTATTTTTTCTTAGATTTAAAGTAATAATATGGTTATATTTATGCATATACAACAGCACTCCCTGATTTTAGTATTATCATAAATACTTCCTCTTTCAATACTTCAATTTTTGTTCAATAGAGCATCTTTCAAAATGCTCTGTTGAACAAAAATTATCTGATTATTGCCATTTTCATGCAGGCAGAAAACACTTGAAATTTATAAATTATGTGCACAGTGAATTTTGATTAAACATTGATTATATTGAGAGATTTTCATAATAACACTTCAAACTATTCTAAATAGACATATATGTGCCATTTAACTCAGATGGTAATTTGTTTGTGGGATTCATGTTGATGATTTACTTGAATCAAACAAGTTTTTTGAATGCCTGCTACATACCAGGCATTTCACTACCTTCTGGGATTACAGCAATGACTCAAAGCAGATAGTCTTTGCTCTCATGAATTTTTGCAGTCTAACATAATGATCCTAATATGTACTTCCCATTTTGAGATAAAACCATCAATTGTTGGCAGAAAAAATACTAGCCACAGACTTACATGTTTGCCTTCCAGCTTGCCTTTCTCTTAAAGCATGACTCTATATTTATAGGCCAACTGAACTCTGTTATTTACAGTAGATTCTTCTTTTTTCAACTATTATTAATATAAATACAATTATGTCTTACTCATGTAATATGACCTACAGAAGATATCTGTCACATACCAGGAATATTTGTGCCATCTCTAAATGACTGTGTCACAGAAAGAAGGTACATCTTCCAGAGCCTTAATTTTAACTAATAGTCAACAATTAAAAAATTTGAAGTTACAGGTAAACATACCATGGAGGAGAATGTTGAATTCACAGTGATACTTAAAATACAACACAACACTTCAAAGATATTAATTTAAGTAACATGCTTTTATATAATCAAAGCCCAAAAGATGATCTCTGAAACCTTCTAAAAAATATAGTAATACGAATGTCTATGTGGTATCCTATCAATGCCTACAATGATAAAAGTTTTTATATACCAAATAGGAATTTTCAATAAAAAATACACAAGGTTAGAATCTTATTTAGGATTATATGTGAAGATAGTTTATTCAATTTCAAATTGCTTTTAGTCTACTCAAAGTCAAGTGTCTTGTTTTGCTTCAACTAAATGAAAAAAAAAGAAAGAAGTAGCCTATGCTGGAGAATGAAAAAGTACAGAGAAAATATTTTGTGAGACTTAGCTGACATTTTGAAACAAACTAAAATCAAACTGAAATAATTTTATTTTGGGATATATAATAGATTTCAAAAAACAAATGGTATTAACTGACAAGAATCTATTCATTGTAGAACATTTGAGAGACATCAAAATTCAAGATGTCAAAAGAATGTGCAAATAATATAAATAAAACGTTCACTTTCGTACTTGCTATTCATTACAGGATGGAAATGTAGAGGTATTAACTGGTCATTAGTAATACAAAATTAGAATGAAAAGCTTTGCTTTGAACAATGTTCCAGAAAGCTTATTCACTACAGAGGAATCTTAAATTCTTTCTAAGACTTGGGACAATTTTTCAAAGGTAGCATTTAAATTATTCACTCTGTTAATTCACGTATAACCTTTAGTCTGACTCTTGTCTATAAAAGTCCTCACATCCCTAAAAAAACACTTTTAAGGATAGTAAATGAACCCTGTAGAGATTAGTTCCTTACTAATAATGCCGACATCCTGCCTGTCCTAAAGATTAAGATAAAGTACGTTATTCAGCATTTTCACCAAAACATGCTCCTATAAAGATGATCATGTTATTAAGCAAAGTGAACGGTTTTACAGATATTCTTCTGAAATGTGACTCCACTAGCACTGAATCTTCCCTTTTATATTAATGGTGTTTTGAAGACAATGTAATATAACAAAGATCTCTGGTTATAATTTTGATGGTACCACACTATCAAACTTTCAGACACTCAATATTTGTGTAACTATCATACTCACGTTTACCTTTGGAACGGTTGCAGTAATCCTCTGTTATGTGTTAAATGAGGGAGTGATACCACCAAGCCAAACTGAGCAAATTAATGTATTTTCTGATTTTTTTTTAGCAGACAGATTTTTTAAAGGGTAAAATTATCTGAGATTATAAATACATACACACCCAGTTGCCTATTCAAATTTTGAAGTATCTAAACTAAGATATCGAGTGAGGGACAGGAAGAAGAACTATCCTTAGTGATTTAATCTAGCAACCTATAGTTCACTATCAACTGATTTGTTGGCAAACCAAAAAAATTCTGAGTAGTTTACATATATTCAATCAACATCCGTCTTCTCTGCTTCAGCCACACTTGTTATCAATCATTTTCTCCAGCCAATTTTTTTGCCGTACCTTAAACTGACCAACAATATTTTTCCTTGTAGCCTTGTGAATTTTAATTTTCCTGTCTGAAATGTAAATTTATCAGCTAAATGCATGGCTCACATCTTCAGTCAGTTTTGGTCAGGCTTCTGCTCAAATGGGGTCTCCTTAGACAGACACCTGAAATAGCACCACTGCCTCCCCACTTGCCTATCACTCCCTGTTGTCTTGGCCTGCTTTATTTTTTTCCCTAGAGGTCCTGCTTCTGCCACCAGGAGGGCATTGGTTTTTCTGTTTTTCTAGTTTTTCTAGTATACCTTAACTGATAGCTATTCCTTTCCTACTCAAAACCATTTTAAGAAGCAACTCTCTCAACTACACACAGGTCTGACTATTCAAATCACCGTTTTGTAGACTTGTAAATTTTTGGAGGCAGACAAACAAGGAAAATATACCAGCAAAAGCAAGAACAGGTAAAAGGAGATTGTTTAATGCTCTTATAATGAAAAGAACCTTGTTTCTGAGGGGTCCTGAGTTAATAAAGAGTTCTGTGCTAAGCAGCCAGCACTTGAGACTTGAATTAAGAATTACTGTTAGACAAAACTCAGAATCTAGAAAACAAAAATGAGGACTGATACTAAACAAACAAACAAAAAAACCCACACACAAAAACCTTGCCTGTGGTCATCAGTGGCAAGTGGTTTGGGTAGGTTAAAAGGAACACTACAATATATTATATCTCCATATTCTACTTAAGTAAACCCATTTGTATTTTAACCAAGCTGAATGTACTTTAATGGTATGTAGCTATGACAATTCCACAAAACTTTTATTATTGAGTACAGTTAAGAGATTCATTTTTATTCTAAGGAATAAATATTATGCTATTTACTGAAATTGTACCATCTGACATGAATACAAAATCTAGCTTTAGTGCATCCTTCAGTTTTATGAAGTAGCGATAGATGAAGGAAAACCAAGTACTTTCGTATTCGTTAATCCATGTGGCACACTTAAGCATATTTAGTTGAATTACATTAGCAATTCCAGGTGGAAATATGTGGCATTTGAATCTTTGTTTTGAAAACTGCTGTAGGAGGTATTTTAAGTCCAAGAACAGTTTCAAGTCATCTGAGGGTTATGGTTCTCATCCAGGGATTGCTGAGAACATTTACACTGTTGATTACTATAGTCAAGTGACAGTAGTGGTCCATTTCAGATTTCCATTTCAGATTTCCAGTGTCCTAACAGAAAAGTCATACCTTTGTTGCCTGACAACAGAGATCAATAATCTAGCAGCCAATATTTGATCATGGGGAACAGAAGTGAAAAACCACTCATGATAAACAGGAATTGGGGAAAGAGTCATTGGGGACAGGGTAATAGTGGAATCTAAGATCATGCATAAGAAAGAGCAGTTGTAGACAGAATCTCCAGGAGCTTGATGTTAAAACAAGCAATTGAACTTTGGTGCTTCTCCCATCCCTGAGTTCCTAAACTTCCATCAGACTCACTCCTCAACTAAACTCAAATTCTACAACGTAAGTCTAAAGAGTGTGCTGGATATGCAAAGAAAGCTCAAAGCAAAGTCCCTTCACGCCCTTCCCAAAACAATGTCATCTTATGGATGTCCTTTCTACCATGCACTTATCTCATCTTTGTTGCCTAAATTAGGAGTCAAATTATTGGTGGCTTGCAGGAGCCACACAGGCCACAGGAGCCACACAGATGTATTTTGTTTGGCTAATAAAAGGAATCACAATTTAAATTAGAATGACTTATCTTTAATACACAGAATTTCCTATTCTGAAAAAAAATTGAAGGTTTCTTTCTACGTGGTTATGAGTAGACAGAACCTAATAGGTCTTCATTTCTTGTAGCACACAGGCCCATTCTTATTGCCCACGAAGGCCCATGGTCCATCGTCCAATAGTCTATACAGATGAAACCAATAGTAGCTTCAGTTGTCTTCCCTAGTGACAGGATTTAGATACTCTCTCTACAGAAAAATGGTTCATTATAACAGCATCACTTGGCATTAAGTGTGTGTATGTGTGGCATAATTTAATTCTATATTATTCAGATTTATTTCTATTAGACATGAGATTAAAGTAAAGGATTTAAAGAAAAAGGAAAAATAGAATAGAATGTTCTTTTCTTAAGGGTGTTTTTCATTTCCTTAGAAACCAAGGGTTACTTTGCACAACTTAATCTTTTCATCATCATTAACATTAGCATTCTGAAACTTAAACAGTAAACAAGAGCCACTATATTGAACAGAGTTGTTTTCCTTGTATAAAACACCCTAGCTTGCTGCCCTTTTTGACTTCTGTCTGCTTTGTATAATTTTTGACTTCTGTCTGCTTTGTGTACTTCTCCTGTCCCTTATTTTATGATCATTTCACTAGATCCAGCAATACCATTGTATATTAGGTGCTATAGAGTAAACAAATGAGAAAAGGAATATCAAAAATGAAATATGATTAAATGTCAATATAATTTTAGATAACTTGAGATAACCTATTTCCCTAATGCTTAGAAAGTTTTCAATTTACTTATTTCACAATTATATATTCAGAAGTTTGCAGCTGCTGAGCTTTCATAAAATAATACTTTGGCACAAATGAAAAGTAGCGAATGCATCGTTGCATATGTAGCTCCAACAGTAATGAGCAGAGCCAAATTGTTTTCTACTAGGATAATTGTCTTAGTCACTGTAATAAGAGGATTAAAATACATGAGGAATTGGACATGATTTTTTTTTTGCACGTTACGCGGGCCTCTCACTGTTGTGGCCTCTCCCATTGCAGAGCACAGGCTCCGGACGCGCAGGCTCAGTGGCCATGGCTCACGGGCCCAGCCGCTCCACGGCATGCGGGATCTTCCCGGACCGGGGCACGAACCCATGTCCCCTGCATCGGCAGGTGGACTCTCAACCACCGCGCCACCAGGGAAGCCCTGGACATGATTTTTTTACATCAACTTAGGTCTAATATTGACAAGTGTATTTTGGATAGTTTCATTTAACTTCTTCAAAACTTACAAAAAATTATATTTCCTCATCAATGTGTATGCCTTTCACCAGAAAGAACTCAGAATGACTTAATGATGACTGGGAAAAGTAAAGAATAGAATAGCAAAGAAATTTGTAATCATGATTTTGGGGCTATGCAACATCCACAGCAATCTAGCCAGAAGACCACTAATGTCTTATAAAAATATTTAATATTTTGGCAGTTAAGAATCAAGTTTGGATGTTATAAAATTATAGAACAAGGGGAATATATTTTCCCCTATTTATCCAGAAAAACAAAACTCTCACATTGCACTAAAGGTCATTTGCTTGATGTCAATACGGATGATCTTGTATAACACAAACAAAGTTTTAGTCTTAATACTTCAAAAGCTTGTACAGTCATCTATTAATCTACCTTCATCTGTATAGAACTTCTATTGTTAGAGTTGCTGTGTTTCACAAGGCTTTATGCAGCAGACTGTACATTTATTTTTTTTTTAATTATTGTTTCAAATAGAATTCTAGGATTTGTTGATGAAAACCACCAGAGAGACAAACACTATTTACCTTAGTGATAAGGCAACAATGCAGAATAGAGGTAGGATAAAAGTGCCTTAGAAAGTAACTGTTTAAAACCAAATCCTTAGAACTATCCCTCCCATAGGACATATATACTAGATCCCTCTCTCACTTTTATTTTCATGAGTAAAGCTCTGTACAAATTTTCAAAAGCTTAATATCTAAGAACATGTTTTGTACTTCAGGTTTCATTTAATATGTAAATTATGTTGGCAACACTTTGTTATATGTCATATTTGAAATAACCAGATTCGTTATCATAGAACTGAGAGAGAATTAAATCCAGATCTTAAGCTGTATCTTTGTCCTGACACATTGAAAGAAACATGGCCTAAGAATAGGCCCAGATAAGGATTTCTATCTTTAATAACATTTCTCCCAAACATTTACATGAGCTGAGGACTCTGTCTATGGCAACTATATTGAAACATTTTTCCACCTACTATATAATCTCTAGCACCTTTAACCTCTTGGTGGCGTCTTCAACCATTTTCAATTTACCCCAATAGAACATTGTCATCCAGTCTGCCTGATAACTTGCCATCTTGGTTTCTCAGGTTCCTCTCTTCTCAGCATCTTGTGCAGTCTCTCATCTGGGGTTCTAGTCATCTTCTACTATGAGGTATCCTACAGAGTTTATTCTTATTCCACTATAGTTGTTCTGCAAAAATTTTCCACCAGTTTAGACCTTGCTCTCTTTAGAGAATGAAAGAGAAGAATGAAGATAAATAGGCAAAAAGAGAGGGTTCTGAACCCTTGGATGTAAAAAAACAAAAAACCAAAAAAACCACATTACACTTTTTTTTTTTTTACACTTTGTTTAAACGTTGGGAATATTCCTACAGAAACATTGGTTATTTAAGACTTTTCTTTCCATGAGTGCAAGACCTATTTTACTAGGAGTATGTGAAACTCTACTTGCAACCCTTTGGAGGTGTGTAAGGCAGAGTTTGGCGAACTCCCTTGCTATAAATCTAAGATATGTAATTGGCAACTATAAGGAAAGAAGAACATCAACATAGAACTTTAATCTTCTACTCTTCCAAGCTTAGTGATTTTTGACAACGGAAGGAAAAGGATGATGACGAGCAACTTGCAAATGCCCCTCAACAACATAATTGTTTCTAATGAAGAATCAACTTCCCTTCACTCCCTTAGCTCCATGCTTGGGCCAGAGAAACCCCACAGAAGAAGTGACCAACTGAATTCATTGTTCCTTTCTATAACCTCCTCTACCTTCCTAGAAGTACAGGAGGGTCTGTAGTACTCAACCTAGTTCACACCTGGTTCTGCCATGTGCGCTGACCAGGACACATTCTCATTGAATCAGCTGTGGCATCCTCTGTTGGCATCTCCTTTCATAATGTGAAGACACTCGGTCATCTTTCATTTCTCAAATTTGCTGTGAGCCCACAATATCTTAACCGGAAATCCATAAAGAACATTTAGGATGAGCCTCCCAATCTCTCACCTACATAGTGATATCCTTTTGCCTCTGAGCCTGTTTATTTTTGTACAATTATGGTGTTATGCTCAAACCATGACTTCAAATCATTTTCTTGTCCCCTTGACTCAGCACTGCCTATGTATTTACCCAGTTTCTAAGAATTAGTCTGAACCAGTTGTTCCAAAGCCTTTTTGAATGCCATTCCGTAGTTTTTGTAAAGCAGCCAGCGCCCTGACTTGGCTGGCACCCAGAGGCAAGCTTTAAATAGTTCCAGTGTAACCGTTCCTGACCTCACTCCTTCCAGTAAGGACTCAGTGCCATTAGGCAACTCTGAGTCCAGTGAATCTAAAAATGTATTTCCAGAAATATTTTTTTAAAACTTAGTTTTTTTAGAGCAGTGTTTTAAGTTCACAGTGAAAAGGAGACGGAGATAGAGTTTTTCTATATACCCCTTGGGCCCCTTCCCCCCGACATGCATAGCCTTCCCCATTATCAACATCATTCACTAGAATGGTACATTTTTTTTTTAACCAAGGATGAACCTACATTGACACATCATAATCAGCCAAAGTCCACAGTTTACCTTAGGTTTCCTTTTGGTGTTGTACATTCTATTGGTTTGGACAAATGTATTATGACATATATCCATCCTTAGAATATCATGCAGAGTGTTTTCACTGCCCTAAAAATCCTCTTTGCTCTGCCTGTCTTCCCCCCACTCACCCCTGGAAACTACTGATATTTTAATTTTTCCCATATTTTTATCTTTTCCGGAATGCCATAGTTGAAATCGTACAGTACATGTCTCCTTCGGCTTGGCTTCTTTCACTTAGTAAAATGCACCTAAGTCTCCTCCGTGTCTTTTCATGGCTTGATAGCTCATTTGTTTTTAGTCTGTATTTATCTGGATGTACATAGTTTATTTATCTATTCACTTACTAAAGACATCTTGCTTGCTTCCAAGTTTGGGCAATTATGAATTAAGCTGCTATAAATGTTCATGTGCAGGTTTTTGTGTATACATAAGCTTTTCTGGCAAAAAATTTTAGATATTTTAAAATAATCTAAGTCTGTTTCTTGGTACACATTCTCCTCTCTAAATGCAAATACTCATTAAACATTTTCTACATACTAGTTCTAGAGCTTTCTGGTGGTGGTCAGGAACCAATGTGATTCTCTTAATGGGTTGATTTTGTGTTCTTACCACATAAGCTTGATTTTCTGGTAGTTGTGATGAAAATAAACTCCTGGTTCAGATCGAGGGTGATATAATGAATCTGTTATCAATATACTACTGAGGACAAGGACCAAGGAGAGGAACAATCTAACAGGTCCCAGGGTGAGAAAGAAGTTTATGGATCTCTACCTGTTAAATTTTTAATTCTTTAAAACTTATACTGATGTGCAAATTAATTTAGCATATATATTCATAAAAAGGAAACATTTCCATCCCACAGAGTGTAAAAATCTTGAAATATGCAGATGCATGTGACAAATAACGGACGTTCTATGAATGTACCTTAGTGACTTATATAAGAAAATTAAGTATAAAATACCCGAGTTAAAAAATAATACCCGAGTTATTTAAAAGCTATACTATAGTAGTATAGTAGAGGATGTATTTGGCAATGGAGATTGTTCAGCTGTAGACATCAATAAAGTAAGCCAAAGCAAGTTGACACCCAAACTTACTAGTTTGGCTTAATAAAGGATTTGCTGTGCCTTACTTTTAAGAAGCCCCAGAACATTTACAAATAGGTGCTTATTTTTCTGGTAAAATAGGATACCCACATGTTTTGTTACTACCAATTAAAAAGATGCAAGAAAAAAGAAACCAAGAGTTTAAGAGCCAGACTAGAATTAACTGTCCTATTGGGAAGTTTCTTAGATTGCCTAAAGAAAAATATGAAAACACTATCATGGATTGTTTCCTTTAGACTTTCAAGGCAAGAATGATTGCACACTACATTGTAATATCTGGCAGAGGTTCATTTGATCACCATATTTTTAGAAATTTAATGTGAAAGAGAAATGTGAAACCTTTAATCTCTAGATTGGTGTTTATACTCTTTATGTTGACACTCGAATAACTTTGGCAGCATTCTGAGTAGTTGGCAGTTTCTACAAAATATGCCAATTAAAGAGCACAGCAACTACAGCATGTCACCTTCTTCTAAAATATAAATATTGAACTTTCACTACATGCCATCATGCAGAACTGCTATGACAACATCTTTGTAGACTTCCTGAGCTCCTTTAAAAAGTGAGATCTCATCAACACAAGGAAAGGTAAAATATCATTACTGTGGCTATAATTATCTGGTTGGCAAAATAAGCTCTGTATAGAATTACATGTTAAAACAACTATTTAGTAAAATTAAATGCTTTAGTTCAGCTCAGCTTATATGTTCAAGGGAATAGGTGAACAATGAGAAAATATAGATTGGTTTTCTATCACATTTATTTTTTGTCTCTGGTTAAAAAGCAAACTTTTTATTGTAGGACATTTAGAAAACAAATTTGTTGACAGGAAAGTAGTTAACGATAAACCATAATCTTACATGTGAGATGAAATTTTTCTGGTATAATTATTTTTATATATATATTTTTTCTTTTCTGCAGATACATATAGGACTTATTTCTAATTTATTTAAATGCATCCTAATAACTCATTATCTTCATATACTTTCAAGCTCAATAGGGACTTTTTAAAAATAAACCTGTGTAATTTTTATAATATTTCTATAATTTAGTATAGACACTTAAATTTGTTTAAACAAAGGCCAGCAGTGTTATGGACATTTTTGGCTGATTCCAAAGGAAGTGAAAGATGTTCAAGAATAAAAATTTATGCCAATTCTTCTAAGAAGTAAAAGAAATGTTTCTAGTAAGGCATAATAAATACTGATACATGATAAAGTGAACCAACACAGGTATTATGTGTACTATAGAAATTTTCAAAATACACGTAGGTTGAATTTCCGGGAAAAGTCACTTTCCAATAAACCACTTGACATTCTTTTTTAAAAAGACATCAATCTGGAAAAACAGTGTTGAGCCTAGACAGAAAGTACAAATCAAACCCAGTGGAAAGTCTTTTACAGAATTAGTAGACAAAATGAGCCACAGAACATTCTCATATTTAGAATAGTTTGAAATAGAAACCAAGACTCAAGGGATTTCCACTTTACTGTTACCTAATAGAGGAGGAGAATCTCTAAATATCTGTAAAGTTTAGAGACTAGGAGAGTGTTGGGGAACAAAAGTGCTAATTTTTTGTTAAGGAAAATTAAATTTTTGAAGATTGTAATATAAATTAGGAATAAGTTGTTAATTATGGCAGATAGACTGAGTGAAAATTCAGATTTCCTCCTCTGCTCTGCACCTTTTGTCAGTTTTCTGTTCCCAAGCACTTTGTTTTCCTAGTAACTATTCTTTTTTTAAGATTTTTATTTTTTGATGTGGACCATTTTTAAAGTCCTTATTGAATTTCTTACAATATTGCTTCTGTTTTATGTTTTTTGGGTTTTTTTGGCCACGAGGCATGTGGGATCTTAGCTCTGTGACCAGGGATCAAACCCACACCCCCTGCATTGGAAGGCAAAGTCTTAACCACTGGTCCACCAGGGAAGTCCCCCTAGTAACTATTCTTAAATCACCATGTCTAATAGATTATGGATCTTAATCCTTACCAGATTGTAGCAAATTTAAATTAGCAGTGCAGAGCTTACCCTGTGGTCCATTTCTTTTGGAGAAATACACTAGGTAACAGTATGTGTGATAGTCAACTCTACCTATTGACAAAAGTTCTAGCCGGTATCTAGATGCATTCTTAGACTGATTGTGAATCAGATGACTTCTCTGCAATCAAAACTAAACATTTCTATTCATTAAGTCTCTCATAATGTAATCCAAATAAAGTATTTCCAGTTAGTGTCCTAATTTAAACTCACACAGGGAAGAAATTAAAGAGGAACTGTCAGTGGATTTGCTTTGAAGCTTTCATTTAGTACTTCCACACATATCAAATCTAGGCTTGAAATGAGAAATCCCTCTTAGATTAAGTCACTTTTAAAACACATAGCTTACTCACCATTCCGACTCTCTTCATCAATGGCAACTATGGTGGCTGGTGGTCCCCCCCTAGCTAGTTTGCAATCTAAAGAGAAAACAAGACAAAGTAAGAAGTAGCTACTGCAGGAGCATTCACCCTGAGATTAAATTCATTGAGATGTATATTGATATTTAAAAAGAAAAATCCTGCAATCAAATTAATATGCATCATTTCTTTTAACAGTTTTTTATTTTTAAAAAATTCTCGTAAGAGCTATATAGATTCCTTACCACATCGTAACAAAGACACTTTGTATACCATGAAACTGTTCAAATCTTACTGGAAAACACCAGCAGAGACCACTGGAGAGCAGAGGTCCTTCAGGACAGAGATAACGGGATGGTAATTTAACCCATAAAAACAACATAAAGGGATGATTAACAAGGATAAATTGTAATTAAAGCATCACAACAGAAACAAACATAATTGGACTTTAATTGTAATAAAGGGTCTAATTAAAAAGAGTGAATAGATCTTTAATAATGTTCTAAAGAGAATAAAACAAAGACAGACAAGCAATGTTCATGAGGTTGTTTGAGATTTTATTTTTGTCATCTTACCCTCATATTGCCAGTCTGGAGTCAAAAGTATAGAGTCATCAATGGGAGCAGATCAGAAAAATGAAAGAAAGGAAGAAAGAATACATGTATATATTTAGCGAGGATTTAAAGACATAAATAGCATTATACAATAACAGATACATCACCTAATGATTTCTGGAAATGAAGTATATAAAATCCTTAGATTTTTGTAATTCTAACAGTAGTAACAAGTTTACTCGATAATGTATGTCATTAACATCTTAAAAATTATAGATCAACTCGAACATAACATACAGTACACCGATGTGTCCTATGAAAAGGTAAATAAAATTACTTATGAATTGTCTATTATCCCTGTGTTGAACAAACCTTAAGAATAGTGCCTGTCAATCAGCAGTGATTAATTTGTTATTTCAAACAATGCTAATACCGAAGTATCTCATGATAATGAACATAAATAGTACCATGAGCTATAACATCCATGATAATTAAAATGTGAAAGGTTTGCCTGGAAGATGTCAAAAGTACACTTCTGAGACATAAAGCACTCTCCCAGGAGGTACTCGGTCAGCCTGATAGGGCTGTGTCACACAGTTGAATGTACATGGCACTGTCCTGTGACTGCAACATAAATTGGCTTAAAGCCATCCAAGTACGTGTGCTATTTGGAAGATGATTTCAAGGTTTACTATTTATCTATTAAAATTCTGCTATTATGTACATGGGCATGAATAAAAAAGGCTTTGGCGAGCATTGTTCTATATTGTAAGATATGTGCTCTCCCATATGAAGCTTAAAATATCAGAAATCTCCAGTTTTTCTCTCTTCATCCTGGTCAGTATTCATGGAGTTTCAGGTCACAGCATTTTTAGATCTAAAATATCTCAGTACACTTCATTCTCTCCTTCCTATACCCCCTGACATAGCACAGCTCCTCACTATTTGTCACCTCTACTCTTGCAGTGGTTTCCTCGCTGATTCTCCTAGAAGCTTTGTTCTCATTCTGCATTCATTTATTAACTTCACGAGAATTATTTTATGCACCCAAATCAAAGGTAAAATAATGGTACTTCTCTGCACAAAGAACTTAAGTTTCCTTTGGAGTGAAGAAAATTGTCTTCGAATATCATTCAAAGGATGTCATGGTCTTAACATTGTTTACTTAGAATTAAGCACTGTGCCCTTCAGTCACATCAGAGCCCTTACTCTTGCTAGAATGTATCTTGCATTATTAAGGAAGTTTTGTCACCTAAATTCATTTCTGCCTCTACTCCTGCCTGGCAAGTCTCTGCTTCTCTTGGTAGAACTAGATTTCACCTATTCCATGAAAACTTGTCTATTTCCCCAGTCAGAATTTATCTTTTACTTCCATGTTCTCATAATACTTTGTTCATCTAGTTTTTTATTCATCTATGCATTCAAAAATTATTCAGTCAAATTTGTAGATAACTTACTACGTGCTGAACATGGGAATTAAAAACCAACAACTTCTTTCTTCATGGATCTGAGTGATCAGATAAAAGAAAGACTCATAAACAACCACATAGGTATGGCACAGTGTGGTCTATGTGAGTCAATTCTTTAATAAATTCATTAACAACACAAACGGTTAAAATACAGAGAATGCCTGCTGGGAGTGGAAATGGGATACACAAGAAGGCAGAGGCAATCTGTGGAAAGAATGAAGGAAACATGACCAGTTCTTACAAGATGCAATTCTTGGATTACCAACATGCTTTCTGTTTGTATTTCAAAGAGTAGTTACCTTTCAATACTATTTTCTCTCTCCTCACTCTCCTTCTCTTTCTCTCTCCCTCCCTCCCTCCCTCTCTCCCTCCATATAATATATATATATATATATATAATATTTATATATGAGGTCACTGCCTTAGTTAAGATCCTCATAGCTGCAAAGTAGAGAAAAAGTGTGGTGAATCTGCATGTGAATATTGATAGAGGGATAGATATTTAATCAATAACTTTATAGGCAGGCAGGATAAAGGGAAAGGAAAGAAGGAGAAAGCTAGGCATACATGTACAAAAACCTCTCACCATTTGGTTACTATTACATTTATGGGTAGATTTTTCTACACATCTAAGTCAAGTACGACTCCCCAAATTCCAGCCCTCCCTCCCTCCCTTACCCTTCCCATTCTCAGTTCATTCTTTAGCCATAACAAACCAAATTTATGTTTGCTGTGCCATCTGCCAAAAGGCCCTTCCTCATCTTCTACCCCTGGTTAACTTCTATTTCTCTTTCAAGAACCTGGCAAGGCATCACATCTTCTAGAAAATCTTCCTTGTTGTCTAGATTAAATGCCTCTTCTCTGCATTCCTTCAATATACACTGTATTCCACTGGAAAAATTACTTCATAAAAAATATATTAGTATTTTCTTCTCATAAAAGCTCCTTCAGACCAAGTCTGTGTCACACTTATATATCTAAGTAACCTCAGAATCAGACTAGAGTTGATCCTGAAAGAATGCTTGTTGAATTTTTCTGAACTGCAGTCAGCCCAGCTGCAGTCTCTCATTGAATATCCCTCCATGAGTGCTGCTCAGAAGCCACTGTTCTCATTATGTCCTGGCCGACAGAAACAGCCCAGGAATATAGGTGCAGCTACAGTTCCTCCCAGTCAGACCCCTTTAGATGAGTTTCACTCAGCTTTATTCTTTTAGCAGCTTCCAAAACCCCACAATAAGATATTTTTCATGCCCAACCAATAAACTTTCTTTATTCTGAATCAAAACAAAAATGATTAAATAATTTTGACCCAAACACTAATGAAGAGAGGTTAGTCAGATACATAAAAGTAATCTATTAATAACAGTGTTCACAAAAGGCTAAGTGTTTGCTTTGGAATGATGTGTTCATGAGAGTATAATTAGTTTTGAAATGCACAAAAATATTTTTAATGACAAGTATATTCAGAACTGTCTTGAAAAAAAGTAATTTTGGATGGAGTAACCAGGATGTATTATGTATGCTAAATATGCAAATAGAGATCAAAGTGAAAACTAGAAAGCAATTTGGGGGCTGGGTGATCCTGCTCTCTACGGTCTATGGATAATCTGTCTGCCAAGGAAAGACAGGTTAGCTGATGATGCCTGTGCCTTGGAAACAAACTTCTGTAATCTATTTAATTTCACCCTTGACTGTCCAGGTTAAATCACAAATTCATTGTTTTTCCTGCTTCAGACTCCTAACCACTCAGGCCCCTACCTGATTCCCATATCCAATTTGTTGTAAAGTGCAGGATATGAATACAAACAGCTGAATGCCCAGTGTGATTTATTTCCACAAATTTGTCATCAAGCTAAAAATAAGCCGTATATTTTTTCTGTGTATTTTTAAATTTCATGCAACAAGTCAGATTTAAAACCTAAAAATGTATTAGCAAGATATGGAAGGACTGGTTTCAAATGAAATGAACCTGTGATATGCTGTTCTTATTATGACCTGAAGCTTAAGATCATGTTACTCTACAAAGGGGATATCCAGAATTGTCCATATGTGTTCATTCCTTACTAGGAAGAGAGAACAGCCAGGTAGACCCTATTTCCACCTTAGCCTATTCTCAAAACTTCCATTTAAGTTCAAACAATGTCTTTTTTTAAAAAATTATTTTATTTATTTATTTTTGGCTGCTTTTGTTCTTCGTTGCTATGCACGGGGTTTCTCTAGTTGCAGCGAGTGGGGGCTACTCTTCGTTGCAGTGTGTGGACTTCTCATTGTGGTGACTTCGCTTGTTTCGGAGCTCAGGCTCTAGGCACGTGGGCTTCAGTAGTTGTGGCATGTGGGCTCAGTAGTTGTGCCTTGTGGGCTCTAGAGCGCAGGCTCAGTAGTTATGGCGCATGGGCTTAGTTGCTCCACGGCCTGTGGGATCTTCCCAGACCAGGGCTGGAACCCGTGTCCCCTGCACTGGCAGGCAAACTCTTAACCACTGCGCCACCAGGGAAGCCCCAAACAATGTCTTTTTAATAAAATTTCAAATATATTGGCTTTTTTCTTATATTAACATGGCAATTGCCATAAATATGTCCAAAGACTAGCATATTTCCTGCCTAGACCTCTCCTCTGAGTCTGGGTCCTGCTGCTCAGACAAACATCTGTACTTGCAATTTCAAAGGTGCCTTAAATGTAACACTCCAAAATGGATTCTAGTTGCTACCCCCAGACCATACCTGGCCTCTTCCAGTATGTACTATTTCAGTGAATAGCACAATTTTGTGCCAAGTTGCATAAACCAGATACCAGGGGGTCACCTTTGAGCCTGCCCATCACCCTTGCTTTTCTATGTTGAATCCCTCAATAAATCTTGACTTTCATTACTACAGAAAAACTTCTTATATCCACCTACAGCTTTCAATCTGATGTCACTACACTAATCCAATCTCTTACCTAGTCTAACAGGTTTTCCTAACTGTGGACCCTACAGGCAATTAACTCTTTTAATTTTCTATCTTTAACCACAGTGATCTTTTACAAATTAAAACATACTTACCAGTTAATGATGTACCATTGCTTTTATGTTAAAACAAAACTTTCATGGTCTACAACTCTATAGTATGATTTTAGAATGAAAACCAAAATATATGGCCTACAAAGTCCTGCATGATACCGCCTTCTCCTTCCTCTCCAGTCTCATTTATTTCCATGTTCTCACTTGCTCTCTGCATTCCAGACAGGTTTTTCTTTTCTTTTCTTTAATCATGCTATCTTTTGTCCTGAGATACCTAAAGATCTTTCCAGATTGCATTATTTCTTATTTCTAATCTTCACACTCAACCCATTATTCACTTATATATTCTTTAGATTTTAACCTGTGCTTCGCTTTTCCAAAGAAATCATTTCCAATCCCCAGGTTCCCTGATATATACTCAGTTAATTCTGCCTTCTAATATCAAGTTATGAATATCTGACTCCTCACTGACAGAAAACGCAGTGATAATCTAGATCTTGTTTCTGTTCCTCAGAGTTGTGTTCCCAGGGCAAAGTTCCTGCCACATAGGTGTCAGCAACTATTTCTTGAATGCAAAAATGAAGAGCCTTAACCAAATTTGCAACAATTTTTTAAAAGTCCTCTATAACTTAATCTTTTTTCTTTTTAACGTTTGAAATGTCATTTTCATATAAAAATAATGGGGAAAGAATGTGTAACAAATTAGTTATTAAAAGACAGGACCACTGATACGACCTCAGCAGAAATGCGAAGGGTAGCACCACATGCCACCTGAAAATATGTCACTTTGGCATGTGGAGCTGAAGGCAATAAAGACCCAGCAGACTCAGCAAAAGCCTTTTTTTTTTCCTCCTCCTTTTTAACAGCCTAAAAGAATTTAGAAAGGGGGCCTGTACCAGGAAGAGAGCTATTACTAGAGATAATTTTTTCATTTGAGAGAAGTATCTGCATGCAGGGCAAACATTTGTTTACTGAACATTTCCTTTTCTCATCTTCCTGTGAACTCTCTCTTTCCCTTTGAAGTCTCAGACCACTTATCCCTTTCCTTAGCTCAGGATGGTATTTAAGCCTCAATTGCCTGGTTGTGTTTGAGTCTCATATTTTTGTACATAATTAAATTTGTTTTTCCCCTGTTAATTGTTCTATTACAGGGAGTTCTCAGTCAAGAACCTAGAAATGTAGAAGAAAAATTTTTCCTTCCCTATGAGGAAAAAGCTACTATTTAAGTAAAGAAAGAGACAGTTTTGTAGGAATTCAGGATTTTGAGGGATTAGTTATGAAAGATCATAGAGAGCTCAGAATTATAAAGAGGAGTAATGAAAAGAGAAGGAGAAATTTTTCACTTGTTTCCAATTATCTATAATTTCTATTAGAATTCTACACTCTGATCATCCAGTTGACTGAACTGAAGAACTATTACGCAGCAAACTTACTCCAATATCCTATTAATGGCAAGGATGCATTTCAAGTTCCTTCATGGTTTTATCAAATTGCATCTTAAAGAAATAAAACTCAAAGACCTCAGATATCAAAGCTCTCATGATATCAAAGATCACAAATACTTCTGTGTCAGTCTTTTAGAACTTTTACTCGGCCATTTCCTTACCAGCTCCCTATGAGTATCAGTGAATTATTCTAGCACTTAGCAGAGTATTTGACATAATATACTCATTCAATATATTTGTTGAACTAGGGAACATCTTCCGCCATGGTAAAGCAATAAAACAAATAACCAATTAAATCATTATTATTCATCATTTCAAATCTTTTGGGGAGTGTTTAAAGTGTTAAAGGAACTGATTCCTAGTACAGCATAGAGCTTAAGAACATGTGCTTTGGAGTCAGAAAACCAAGTTTTACATCCTAACCTTGGCTTTTAATAGCTGTGTAAATTAAGTAGATTATTAACTTCTTATACCTCAGTTTAGGTAAATAGGTGTAATAGTAAGTATAACTACTTCATAGATTTATTACAAGTATAAATGAGATAATCTATGATAACTTCATTTTGCATGGCAAAATGTACAGGCAGAATAGATGCACCTTAATTTGTACAGTATCATTATTTTAAGGAAGGTATTTGGAAAATCATTCCTAATTTTTTCCCTTTGACCAAAAGGTGGCAGAGAATCCCTTGGATTTCCCTAAATTTTCAGTGAGGGCTGATCTTATTACATATGTGGTTGTGAAGTGCATTCTCATTAAGAATAAAAGCAGCCATATGACATGTTACTGATGGTCTGTATGGACAGAAAAATTGGAATTCTTGTTCCAGATATCAACCTAGAACCACTATCCCGGACTGAATTTACTAGAGGCAAATAGAATCCTCGAACTCCATGAGTCCCCCAATAAGGATTGCAAGACCATTTTAGAAAATAATGTGCTCACAATGACCCACTGGTCCCATAATAGTCTGGAAATGCATTGGTGTCCAAATGATCAAGCAGAAAGATCATGAAAGAGTCACAGATACTCTGAAAACTCTACTCTTTTCAACATTCCTCTATTATCACTTTGGATATTCAAAGTCATCTGGTGTTTCTTATCTAGAAGCTTTCATTTTCCTACACACACACACACACACACACACACACACACACACACACACACACACACACACATTTTCTCTCCCCTCTCCGTCTCCCTCTGGATCAGTCACTTAGTTCAAAGCAATTTGGCCTCTCATTCAAAGGAGTACTGCACTCTCAAAATTTCTGGCTGCACAAACATTTTATTTTCAATTTGCTTGTCACAAGCAGTAGCAGAGAGACTATTCTTATATTTTTCTATTGATCTTTGGAATATTCATTTCACACAGGAGTGAAATCTTAATACAAAAACTCCTTGTTTTACATTTTGACTCTCTCATTCAAAAGAAAAGGAGTTTGACCTTGAAATTTATAAGATCAATAGAACTATAAGTTGTAAAACTGCAGTCAACAAATAGACCATAACTGAAAAAGCAAAATGAACTGAGTAAGCTAAAGGACATTACAAGTAAGTCATTTTCAATTCAAGAATAAGATATTAGCATTAATAGATTTCAAATATTACCATGGATGAAGGAAGGTGTATTTTATGATGCCTTAGTGTCATCATTAATTGGATTATATAATTTGATTACGATGTTCCAACAATATGGTCTAGTAATGCCCACTGAAGTCATTAATGATTATTGTTCTATGTCACTGCTTTCATTAGGACGATTTACATAGAGGCCATAGCTCCCTCAATCTCTACATTTTTTTCAGAAGTTACTATTTATTTCATATTCTAATTGGTCTATCAACAACAATAAGATTTAAGATTTTTACATGGTTGGCATTTGGTGAGAGAAACCCATTCTCATTCTTAAGAAATTAATGGATCTAAGTAATAGAAAGATAAGTAAAGGGCTGCAGGAAGAAGGCAGAAAAGGAACTGAATTGTCAGAAGTCTGATCAGAAGATCAAGTAATACTTTTTTTTTTTTTTTTTTGCGGTACGCGGGCCTCTCACGGCTGTGGTCTCTCCCGTTGCGGAGCACAGGCTCCGGACGCGCAGGCTCAGCGGCCATGGCTCACGGGCCCAGCCGCTCCGCGGCATGTGGGATCTTCCTGGACCGGGGCACAAACCCGTGTCCCCTGCATCGGCAGGGGGACTCTCAACCACTGCGCCACCAGGGAAGCCCTCAAGTAATACTTTTAAAATTATTTTTGTTCACTGGGAATATTACTATAATTCATTATTTTATAATTTCATGTAATGCATTGTCAAATATGTTAGTATTTGTACCCAAGTGTAATGTTCTTACTTAATTCACACTGCATGAGTTAGAAGCTCTTTGAGTTTTCTTTCCATTGATAGCGACAGTTTTTCCTTACTCATATAAACTTCTGTCACAGGATCATAACTACGTTTGAGGAATTTGACATGGATGAAATAGTTCTTGGTCCAAGGTATTTATGTCACCGCTGACATCAGAAGCAGCAGCATGGTATTGTGGTTATGGACATAGCCTTGGGAAACAGACTGTCTAGGTTCAGTACTAGCCACATTTTAGCACTTGTTAGCTTTTAAGATCTTTGAAAGTGACTTAAAGTCTCTGTAGTTCAGTTGCATTAGTTGTAAAACTGAAATTATTGTATGGAATAGTGATTGGCATATGGAAGTGCTTTATAAGTTATTGTTAGGTAAATTCTAAACAAATGAGCTAATCACATACAAAATTTGTATATCTCTACATTTTAAAAGCAGTGACTTTTACATATTTTTAATTAAGTAGTAGTTTCTTAAATTCTTCAACAGTCAAAGGAAAACCATATTTTATTAGCAGAACAAAATAGGCTTCATATATGTTAGCATTTTTGTTGTGCATTTAATGTACTGGAATAGCAGCAATACATTTAATTATATGGCCACAGATTGCTAAGAATACATAGTTATAGCTGAATCAAGCAAAAGATCTTTCTAAAATTATCACAGGAATGCTTATAACTAAAGTAAAAATAAAAGATCTGCTTTGGTAATCTAATGTAAAGTGGATTTTGTACTCCTAAAAGCTCTTTGCAAGATCTTGCTTTCTGTTACTCTAAAAATCTTCCTAAAAGGCTTTTTGCATTGGCTTTTTAAACCATATTATCTAATTTGTCTTTATGTTTTACAATTAACATATAAAGGAAAAAGAAAGGGATAAAGATTTATGTCAATGAGGAAAACAAAATTATACAAAAAAAAAACTTTTTGAAAAGCAGTTAAAGAATTTACATTCATATTTCTGAAAGCTAATTTATTTTCTAATTATTCTTTTTTTAATATCTTAATTGGACTATAATTGCTTTACAATGGTGTGTTAGTTTCTGCTTTATAACAAAGTGAATCAGCTATACATATATCCCCATATTTCTTCCCTCTTGCGTCTCCTTCTCTCCCACCCTCCCTATCCCACACCTCTAGGTGGTCACAAAGCACTGAGCTGATCTCCCTGTGCTATGCTCCTGCTTCCCAGTAGCCATCGATTTTACATTTGGTAGTGTATATATGTCCATGCCACTCTCTCACTTTGTCCCAGCTTACCCTTCCCCCTCCCTGTGTCCTCAAGTCCATTCTCTAGTAGGTCTGCATCTTTATTCCTGTCCTGCCCCTAGGTTCTTCATAACCATTTTTTTTTCTTTTTAGATTCCATATATATGTGTTAGCATACAGTATTTGTTTTTCTCTTTCTGACTGACTTCACTCTATATGACAGACTCTAGGTCCATCCACCTCACTACAAATAACTCAATTTCGTTTCTTTTTATGGCTGAGTAATATTCCATTGTATATATGTGCCACATCTTCTTTATCCATTCATCTGTCAGTGGACACTTAGGTTGCTTCCATGTCCTGGCTATTGTAAATGGAGCTGCAATGAACATTGTGGTACATGACTCTTTTTGAATTATGGTTTTCTCAGGGTATATGCCCAGTAGTGGGATTGCTGGGTTGTGTGGTAGTTCTATTTTTAGTTTTTTAAGGAACCTCCATACTGTTCTCCATAGTGGCTGTATCAATTTACATTCCCACCAACAGTGCATTCCAAAGGGTTCCCTTTTCTCCACACCCCCTTCAGCATTTATTGATTGTAGATTTTTTGATGATGGCCGTTCTGACCAGTGTGAGGTGATACCTCATTGTAGTTTTGATTTGCATTTCTCTAATGATTAATGATGTTGAGCATTCTTTCATGTGTTTGTTGGCAATCTGTATATCTTCTTTGGAGAAATGTCTATTTAGGTCTTCTGACCATTTTTGGAGTGGATTGTTTGTTTTTTTGATATTGAGCTGCATGAGCTGCTTGTAAATTTTGGATATTAATCCTTTGTCAGTTGATTCATTTGCAAGTATTTTTTTTTTTGTTTTGTTTTGTTTTTTTTTTTGCTGTACGCGGGCCTCTCACTGTTGTGGCCTCTCCCGTTGCGGAGCGTAGGCTCAGCGGCCATGGCTCACGGGCCCAGCCGCTCCGCGGCATGTGGGATCTTCCCGGACCGGGGCACGAACCCGTGTCCCCTGCATCGGCAGGCGGACTCTCAACCACTGCACCACCAGGGAAGCCCTGCAAGTATTTTCTAATTACTCTTAATGAGGTAGCTCAGAGGAAATTCTGAATCACGATTCTTGCTAAGATGCTCAACGAGGTCAAAAGCTAAAAGCTGCAGCATCAACGTCACTGTTTAAAACTGCATTCTTCAAACAAAGATTTTTTTGTGTGTGTGGTACGCGGGCCTCTCACCGTTGTGGCCTCTCCCGTTGCGGAGCACAGGCTCTGGACGCACAGGCCCAGCGGCCATGGCTCACAGGCCTAGCCGCTCTGCGGCATGTGGGATCCTCCCGGACCGGGGCACGAACCCGCATTCCCTGCATTGGCAGGCGGACTCTCAACCACTGCGCCACCAGGGAAGCCCCAAACAAAGATTTTTAATAATTCTTTGTGTACAGTCTGCTTTGCCTCTTTAAATCAGGTTGTTTGCTACAATCCACTTATGATTATCTAAACTGTCCATAAAAAAGCAAACTCTATGGACTGAATTATAAGGAAAAAATTTAAAGCATTTTATTACTCATAATATTAAAGACCATATCCATGTAAACATCACATCTGTTTTCCTACATCTTCTGGTTTTATTAAGATATTATCGACATATATGTAAGTTTAAGGTATACAGTGTGATGACTTGATACATGTATATATTGTAAAGTGATTTCCACAATAAGTTTATTTAACACCCCCATACTCTCATATAATTACCCATTTTTGTGTGAGGTGATAACGTTTGAGATCTACTCTCTTAACAACTTTCAAGTATATAATATAGATATAATATTGTTAATTATAGTCACTGTGTTGTACATTAAATCCTCAGAATTTATTCATCTTAGAGCTGGAATATTGTACCCTTTGGCCAACATCTGTCCATTTTCCCCATCCACCAGCCACTGGCAACCATAAGTATCTATGAGTTCAGCTTTTTTAGATTCCACGTATAAGTGAGAAGATATGTATTTGACTTACTCTGACTTATTTCACTTAGCATAATGCCCTCAAAGTCTATCATGGTTTTGCAACAAGCAAGATTTCCTTCATTTTTATGGCTGAATAATATTCCATTTTGTACATATATTACATTTTCTTCATTAATCTGTCAGTGGACATTTAGGTCATCTCCATCTCATAATTTGCATATGTTGAACCATGCTGCATCCCAGGAATAAATCCCACTCGATGGTGATGTATGATCCTTTTAATTTGCTGCTGATTTTAGTTTGCTAGCATTTTCTTGAGAATTTTTGCCTCTGTGCTCACCAAGGATATTGGTCTGTAGTTTTCTTCTTGTGTAGTGTACTTTTCTGGCTTTGGTAACAGAATAATGATGCCCTCATATAATGAGTTTGGCAGTGTTTCTTCCTCTTCAATTTTTTTGGAAGAGTTTGGGAAGGACTGACATTAATTCTTCTTAAATATTTGATAGAATTCAGTGAAACCATCTGGTTAGTCCTGGGCTTTTCTTTGTTGGGATGTTTTGGTGACTGGTTCAGTTTCCTTACTCATTATTGATATGTTCAAATTTCCTGTTTCTTCATGATGCAGTCTTAGCAGATTGCATTGCTAGGAATTTATCTGCTTCTTCTAGGTTATCCAATTTCTTGGTGTATAATTGTTCAGAGTAACTGCTTATGATCCTTTGTATTTCTGTGGTGTCAGTAGTAATGTGTCCTCTTTTATTTATGATATATTTATTTGAATCCTCTCTCTTCTTTCTTAGTCTAGTAAAATGTTTGTCAATTTTGTTAGATTTAAAAAAAAGATAGCTCTTAGTTGCATTGATCTTTTCTATTGTTTTTTCCTGTTCTCTGTGTCATCTATTTCTGCTCTGATCTTTGTTATTTCCCTCTTTCTGCTAACTTTGGGCTTCCTCTAGTCCCTTGAAATGTACAGTTAGGTTGTTTATTTGTGATCTTTCTTTTTTCTTAATGTAGGCTTTTAAAAATTAATTAATTATTAATTAATTGCTATAGCCTTCACTGTTGCATTGCTTTTACTGCATCCCATACGTTTTGATATATTGTGTTCCCATTTTCATTCACTTCAAGATACTTTTTAAAATTTCTCTTTTGACTTATTCTTTGATGTTCTGATCCATTGATGTTCTGGCAAGTGTTGTTTTAATTTCCACACATCTGTGATTTTTCCAGTTTCCTCCTATTACTGATTTCTTGTTTTATAACATTGTGGTCAGAAAAGATACTTGGTATGACTTCAGCTTCTTACATTTGCTAAATTTGTTTTGTGATTTAATGAATAATGTACCCTGGAGAATGTTCTGTGTGCACTTGAAAAAATGTGTATGCTGCTGCTGTTAAGTGGAATGTA
Organism: Aethalodelphis obliquidens; assembly: GCF_003676395.1. Lineage (NCBI taxonomy): Eukaryota > Metazoa > Chordata > Mammalia > Artiodactyla > Delphinidae > Aethalodelphis > Aethalodelphis obliquidens. The sequence continues at coordinate 4,388,696 of NW_020837955.1, read as the reverse complement.
CTGTATGTTTGTGTTAGGGCCATTTAGTGTAATGTATAATTCAAAAATTCAGTGTTTCCTTATTAATATTTTGGTTGGATGAGATATTCATTGTTGAAAGTGGAGCACTGTGGTCCTCTACTATTATTGTATTGTTATCTATTTCTCACTTCAGATCTGCTAGTATTTGATGAATATATTTAGGTACTCTGATGTTGGGTACATATATAATTTAGGATTTTTATATCTTCCTTTTGAATTGCCCCCCTTTTTATTATATAATGATTTCTTTTGTTTCTCGTTAGAGTTTTCTACTTAAAGTCAACTTTTTTCAACATAAGTATAGCTATTCATGCCCTCATAGCTACTTGTGATCTCTTTTGGTTTCCATTTGTATGGAAATGCCTTCATTTTGAGCTTCTATATGTCCTTAAAGCTGAAGTGAGTCTTTTGTAGGTAGTATATAGTTGGGTCTTGCTTTTTAAATCACTCAGCCACTCTGTGCTTTCTGATTTGATAATTTAGTCCATTTAGATTTACAGTAAATATTGATGGGTAAGGACTTACTAATTCTATCTCATTTATTGTTTTTTGGCTGCTTTGTAGTTCCCTTGCTCCTTTTTTCCTCTTTGCTGCCTATCTTGTGATTTATTGATTTTCTCTAATGATGTGTTTTGCTTCCCTTCTCTTTGCCTTTTGTGTATCTGCTGAAAGTTTTTACTTTTCAGTTATCATGGGGCTTACAGAAAGCATCTTATAAATATAGCAGTCTATTTTAAGATGATAACAACTTACCTTCAATTGCATACACTCTACACGTTTACTCTCCCACCCCCACAATTTTACATTTTTTGTGTCACAATTTAAATTTTTGTATTGTGTATCCATTAACTAATTATTGTAGCTATAGTTATTTTTGATACTTTTGTCCTTTAATGTTTATACTAGAGTTAAGTGATTATCAAACCACCATATTACAGCATTAGAATAATCTGAAGTTGACTATATATTTACCTTTACCTCATGTTTTAAAATATTTATGTTTTATTATTATTTATCCTTTTGTATCAGTTCAAATAATTCCTTTTAGCATTTCTTGTAAAGTAGGTGTAATGGTCTCTCCTTCATTTCTGAAAGACAACTTTGTCATGTAAGTATTATTGGTTAGCATGTTTTTTCTTTAAGCACTGTGAATATATCATCCCACTCTGTCCTGTCCTATACGTTTTCTGCTGATAAATCCATCTATAGTCTTAAGGGGTTTCCCCTATATGTGAGAAATTTTCTTTTTCTGTTTTTAAAATTCTCTTTGTCTTTGATTTTAGGTGGTTTTATTATAATGTGTCTTTTGAAAAATTGTTTTGGGTTGAAATTTTGGGGGTGATTTATTAACTTCTTGAACATCAATATATAAATCTCCCCTAGATTTGGAACATTCTCAGCCCTAACTTTTTAAAATAAGTTTTGTGTTACCTTCTCCCTTCCCTCCTTCTGGGGACTCCAATAATGCATAGATTGTTTCTTTTTTTTTTTTTTTTTTTTTTTTTGTGGTACGCAGGCCTCTCACTGTTGTGGCCTCTCCCATTGCGGAGCACAGGCTCTGGACACGCAGACTCAGCGGCCATGGCTCACGGGCTGAGCCGCTCCGTGGCATGTGGGATCTTCCCAGACCAGGGCATGAACCCATGTCCCCTGCATGTTCCCTGCACCAGGGAAGCCCTAGACTGTTTCTTTTAAGGGTACTCCATAATTCACTTAGGATTTCCTAACTCTTTTTAATATCCAGTTTTTGTTGTTCTTGTTTTCCTCTGACTGAATGATTCCAAATAAACTGTCTTCCAGTTTATTAATTCTTTCTTCTGCATGGTTGAGTCTACTATTGAAGCTCTTTATTGAATATCTTCAGTTCAATCATTGCATTCTTCAACTCTAGGGTTTCTTCTATTTTTTTTCTTTTGAATTTTATATTTTTATACAGCAGGTGCTTATTAGTCATCCATTGTATACACATCAGTGTATACATGTCAATCCCAATCTCCCAATTCATCACACCACCAACCCCACTGCCGCTGCTTCCCCCCCTTGGTGTCCATATGTTTGTTCTCTGCCTCTGTGTCTCAACTTCTGCCCTGCAAACCGTTTCATCTGTACCAGTTTTCTAGGTTCCACATATATGCATTAATATGTGATATTTGTTTTTCTCTTTCTGACTTACTTCACTCTGTATGACAGTCTCTAGATGCATACACATCCCTACAAATGACCCAATTTCGTTCCTTTATATGTCTGAGTAATATTCCCTTCTATATATATGTACCACAACTTCTTTATCCATTTGTCTGTTGATGAGTATTGAGGTTGCTTCCATGACCTGGCTATTGTAAATAGTGCTGCAGTGAACATTGGGGTGCATGTGTCTTTTTGAATTTTGGTTTTCTCTGGATATATGCCCAGTAGTGGGATTGCTGGTCATATGGTAATTCTATTTTTAGATTTTAAGGAACCTCCATACTGTTCTCCATAGTGTCTGTCTCAATTTACATTCCCACCAACAGTGCAAGAGGGTTCCCTTTTCTTCATACTCTCTCCAGCATTTGTTGTTTGTAGATCTTCTGATGATGCCCATTCTAACTGGTGTGAGGTGATACCTCATTGTAGTTTTCATTTGCATTTCTCTAATAATTAGTGATGTTGAGCAGCTTTTCATGTGCTTCTTGGCCATCTGTATGTCCTCTTTGGAGAAATGTCTATTTAGGTCTTCTGCCCATTTTTTGATTGGGTTGTTTGTTTTTATAATATTGAGCTGCATGAACTGTTTATATATATTGGAGATTAATCACTAGGCTGTTGATTCGTTTGCAAATATTTTTTCCATTCTGAGGGTTGTCTTTTTGTCTTGTTTATGGTTTCCTTTGCTGTGCAAAAGCTTTGAAGTTTCATTAGGTCCCATTTGTTTATTTTTGTTTTTATTTCCATTACTCTAGGAGGTGGATCAACGTCAAAGAGTGTTCTTCCTATGTTTTCCTCTAAGAGTTTTATGGTGTCCAGTCTTACATTTAGGTCTCTAATCCATTTTGAGTTTATTTTTGTGTATGGTGTTAGGGAGTGTTCTAATTGCATTCTTTTACATGTAGCTGTCCGTTTTCCCAGCACTACTTATTGAAGAGGCTGTCTTTTCTTCATTGTATATCCTTTGTCATAGATCAGTTGACCATAGGTGTGTGGGTTTATCTCTGGGCTTCCTATCCTGTCCCATTGATCTATATTTCCGTTTTTGTGCCGGTACCATATTGTCTTGATTACTAAAGCTTTGTAGTATAGTCTGGAGTCAGGGCGTTTGATTCCTCCAGCTCCGTTTTTTTTCCCTCAAGACTGCTTTGGCTATTCGGGTCATTTGTGTCTCCATACAAATTTTAAGATTTTTGGTTCTACTTCTGTAAAAAATGCCATTGGTAATTTGATAGGGATTGCATTGAATCTGTACATTGCTTTGGGTAGTATAGTCATTTTCACAATATTGATTCTTCCAATCCAGGAACATGGTATATCTCTCCATCTGTTGGTATCATCTTTAATTTCTTTCATCAGTGTCTTATAGTTTTCTGCATACAGGTCTTTTTTCTCCCTAGGTAGGTTTATTAGTAGGTATTATATTCTTTTTGTTGCAGTGGTAAATGGGGGTGTATCCTTAATTTCTCTTTCAGATTTTTCATCATTAGTGTATAGGAATGCTTGAGATTTCTGTTCATTAATTTTGTATCCTGCAACTTTACCAAATTCATTGATTAGCTCTAGTAGTTTTCTGGTGGTGTCTTAAGATTCTGTACATATAGTATCATGTCATCTGCAAACAGTGACAGTTGTACTTCTTCTTTTCCAATTTTTACTCCTTTTATTTCATTTTCTTCTCTGTTGCTGTGGCTAGGACTTCCAAAACAATGTTGAATAATAGTGGCGAGAGTGGACATCTTTATCTTGTTCCTGATCTTAGAGGAAATGCTTTCAGTTTTTCTCCATTGAGACTGATGTTTGTTGTAGATTGTCATATATGGCCTTTATTATTCTGATGTAGGTTCCCTCTATACCCACTTTCTGGAGAGTTTTTATTATAAATTGGTGTTGAATTTTGTCAAAAGCTTTTGCTGCATCTACTGAGATGATCATATGGTTTTTATTCTTCAATTTGTTAATATGGTGTATCACATTGATTTGTGTATACTGAAGAATCCTTGTATCCCTGGGATAAATCCCACTTGATCATGGTGTATGATCCTTTTAATGTGTTGCTGGATTCTGTTGGGTAGTATTTTGTTGAGGATTTTTGCATCTACATTCATCTGTGATATTGGTCTCTAAATTTCTTTTTTTGTACTATCTTTGTCTGGTTTTGAAATCAGGGTGATGGTGGCCTCATAGAATGAGTTTGGGAGTGTTCCTTCCTCTGCAATTTTTTGGAAGAGTTGAGAAGGATGGGTGTTAGGTCTTCTCTAAATGTTTGATAGAATTCACCTGTGAATCATCTGGTCCTGGATTTTTGTTTGTTCGAAGATTTTTAATCACAGTTTCAATTTCATTACTTGTGATTGGTCCGCTCGTATTTTCTATTTCTCCCTCGTTCAGTCTTAGAAGGTTATACCTTTCTATGAATTTGTCCTTTTCTTGCAGGTTGTCCATTTTATTGGCATAGAGGTGATTGTAGTAGTCTCTTAGGATGCTTTGTATTTCTGTGGTGTCTGTTGTACCTCTCCTTTTTCATTTCTAATTTTATTGATTTGAATCCTTTCCCTCTTTTTCTTGATGAGTCTGGCTACTAGTTTATCAATTTTGTTTACCTTCTCTAAGAACCAGCTTTTAGTTTTATTGATATTTGCTGTTGTTTTCTTTGTTTCTATTTCATTTATTTCTGCTCTGATCTTTATGATTTCTTTCCTTCTGCTAACTTTGGGTTTTGTTTGTTCTTCTCTCTCTAGTTCCTTTAGTTGTAATGTTAGATTGTTTATTTGAGATTTTTCCTGTTTCTTGAGGTAGGCTTGTATAGCTATAAACTTCCCTCTTAGAACTGCTTTTGCTGCATCCCATAGGTTTTGGATCATCATGTTTTCATTGTCATTTTTCTCTAGGTATTTTTTGATTTCCTCTTTAATTTCTTCAGTTATCTCTTGGTTATTTAGTAACATATTTTTTAGCCTCCATACGTTTGTGTTTTTTACGGTGTTTCTTCCTTGTAATTGATTTCTAATCTCATAGTGTTGTGGTCAGAAAAGATGCCTGATATGATTTCAATTTTTTAAAATTTACAGAGGCTTGATTTGTGACCCAAGATGTGATCTATTCTGGAGAATGTTCCATGCGCACTTGAGAAGAAAGTGCAATGTGCTGTTTTTGGATGGACTGTCCTATAAATATCAATTAAATCTGTCTGGTCTATTGTGTCATTTAAAGCTTGTGTTTCCTTATTTTCTCTTTGGATGATCTGTCCATTGGTGTAAGTGAGGTGATAAAGTCCCCCACTATTATTGTGTTACTGTCGATTTCTTCTTTTATAGCTGTTAGCTGTTGCCTTATGTATTGAGGCACTCCTATGTTGGGTGTATATATGTTTATAATTGTTATATCTTCCTCTTGGATTGACCGCTTGATCCTTATGTAGTGTCCTTCCTTGTCCCTTATAACATTCTTTATTTTAAAGTCTAGTTTATCTGATATGAATATTGCTACTCCAGCTTTATTTTGATTTCCATTTGCATGGAATATCTTTTTCCATCCCCTCACTTTCAGTCTGAATGTGTCCCTAGGTCTGAAGTGGGTCACTTGTAGACAGCATATATATGGGTCTTGTCTTTGTATCAATTCAGCAAGCCTGTGTCTTTTGGCTGGAGCAGTTAATCCATTGACGTTTAATGTAAATATCAATAGGTATGTTCCTATTACCATTTTTGTAATTGTTTTGGGTTGGTTTTTGTAGGTCCTTTTCTTCTCTTGTTTTTCCCACTTAGCAATGTTCCTTTAGCATTTGTTGTAGAGCTGGTTTGGTGGTGCTGAATTCTCTTAGCTTTTGCTTGTCTGTAATGCTTTTGATTTCTCCATCGAATCTGAAGGAGATCCTTTCCTTCCAGAGTTATATTGTTTGTATGTTCTTCCCTTTCATCACTTTAAGTATATCATGCCACTCCCTTCTGGCTTGTTGAGTCTCTGCTGAGAAATCAGCTGTTTTCCTTATGGGAGTTCCCTTGTATGTTATTTGTCATTTCTCCCTTGCTTCTTTCAATAATTTTTCTTTGTCTTTAATTTTTGCCAATTTGATTACTATGTGTCTCAGCATGTTTCTCCTTGGGTTTATCCTGTATGGGACTCGCTGTGCTTCCTGGACTTGGGTGGCTATTTCCTTTCCCATGTTAGGGAAGTTTTCGACTATATTTTGACCCAGAGTTCTCTTAGGCTGTCTTCATTTCTTTTCATTCTTTTTTCTTTATTGTCTTCTACAGCAGTGAATTCCACCATTCTGTCTTCCAGGTCATTTATCTGTTCTTCTCCCTCAGTTATTCTGCTATTGATTCCTTCTGGTGTATTTTTCATTTCAGTTATTGTATTGTTCATCTCTGTTTGTTTGTTCTTTAATTCTTCTAGGTTTTTGTTAAACATTTCTTTCATCTTCTTGATCTTTGCCTCCATTCTTTTTCCGAGGTCCTGGATAATCTTCACTATCATTATTCTGAATTCTTTTTCTGGAAGGTTTCCTATCTCCACTTCATTTAGTTGTTTTTCTGGGGTTTTATCTTGTTCCTTCATCTGCCTTTTCATCTTTTCTGTCTTTCTGTGAATGTGGTTTTTGTTCCACAGTCTGCAGTATTGTAGTTTTTCTTGCTTCTGCTGTCTGCCCTCTCTTCTATTTTTTTTTTAAGGATTTCTGTTTCTTGAATTTCTCATTTTGTTCATGTGTTAGTTTTCTAATTTAATTTACTTGTCTCTGTGTGTTTCCTTGTCATTCGCTGAATTTCTTTAAGAGGGTTATTCTGAATTCTTTGTCAGACAGTTCATAGACCTCCATTTCTTTAGGGTCAGTCATTGATGTTTTATTAGTTTCCTTTGGTAGTTTCATGTTTTTTTCATATTCATGATTCCTGTGACCTTAGGTTAGGGTCTGTGCATTTGGGAAATAAGGACTTCTTCTATTAGTTGTATACTGGCTTTGTAAGACAAAGACCTTCACACGTCAGCCCATCCAGAGATTCTGACAGGTCTGTCTAGCAGTGTCTGTAAGAAAGCTTGCTGTTAGAGTCATTAAATAGGAACTACTGGTACCTGGGTCAGCAGGTGGGAAGGCCTGGCATTTGGGTACACGGGGACCAGCCTGTGCCTCTTGCTATGGGAGCAAGCTGGAGTGTAGGTTTACTGGGGTAGGCCTGACCCATGAGTCTTCAATGATAGCCTGGAATTTGGGTCTGTGTGGGTGGACCTAGATTCTGTGTCTACAGGGGCTAACCATGTGCTAGTTATCACTGGTGTGGGCATATCTTTTGGATCAACAGGGTGCAGTCCAGTAATGGAATGGGGTAGGAACCTAGTTTTATGGGTGTTAGCCTGGAAGCTGAGGCAATGGGAGCCCAGTGTTAGGGTGGTCTGGGAGCCTGGGTTTACTGAATCTGATCTGGATTCTACATCCATGGAGGCTGATCTGGCACTGGGCTGGGTGAAGAATATGGGTCTGTGATAGTTGTCCTGGTGTTGGGCCTGACCAGGAGCCTTGGTTTGTGGTTGCCCACCCAGTGCCTGGATTTGCAGAAGCTAGAATTACAGTTTTGACCATGGGCGTAAAAATAGAAAAACATTATTGAACAAATTGATTTTTTTTTGGTGCAGCAGTTTTCTTTAGAGTTCTCAAAAACTGAAAATAATAAAGAACTGAAGCCATGTATTTTACCACCCTTGACATTTAGAGATGATGTTTTTGACAGTTTGCTATCCACATGTACAACATATGAGGAAGAAAGCTTTATGTCCTGCAGAGTTTACCACTCATTGATTCATTTTTAGACAATCCGCTATATAGATGCCTGTGGTTTTAAAGATCTGCTGCCATTTAAAAGAACTTCTCAAGGGTAGGATTCCATGTTTTATATCTTTGTGTTTGCTCCTATAACATATTTTGCCAACAGTGAGCCCCCAAAAAACACTTTGTTGTTATAACTGCTTTCCAAGATACATGGTTTCTTATTTTACAATCATCCTTCCATTCCCAGTATTGTATGTCTAATGGTACACACATAGCAGTTTTCTATATGATATTCAAAAAACAGGACAATGCTACAAATACAGGACATCAATCTTTTCAGAATTTCTGTTACATTAAGAGCATCTTATTATACCTCTCCTCAAATTAGTTTACTTGAATATGATAGTGGACTTCTTATTCTGTTTTTAGATTTTAACCCCCACAAAGTTTGGTGATATTCCTATCATTAGGAGGTAACTTTTTAAAATTCCAATTATCATAATCAGTCAAGAACCAGAAAATGAGATAAGCATATTCCCCTATATCCCAAATGTCTATACACTAATGCTCATAAACGTGACAGTTAGAGAAAGCCCTAGATCTTCACTCAGAATCTAACCTACTTTTCTTTTCCATACTATTATAATAAAATTTGTTTTCTTCTTCCCTAATCCAAAATGGATTATAAAACATTAATAAAAGTAGAGAAGGTATGAGGGAAAAGAGACATGTCTAAAGGAATGCACAATTTCAGTTGGAGAGCAAGAGAAGAGAGAGTAAAAATTATTAAAAGTAAATACAAGAACTTACCAGGCATAGTTGTCTAGAGCAAATGATGTCCTTCTGTACTAAAATAGCTCCAGCATGGCTTTATGACACTTTGTGCTAATTAAGATCATCTTAATGATCTTAACTCAGCACCATATTATTTAATTTATGTAAACTCTTTAAATAATGACAAACATATAATTTAGAAAGATTTAAATCCATGGAGCTTATAGTAAAAACAAATGCTAACTAAAATGAGATATTTTTGTTCTGTTAAATTGTCAAAAATTTTATTAAAAAGGTAATAGCCAAATTCAGTTAGAGAGTAAGAAAATAAAAATTATTAGATGATTTTGGTGGGGCTATAAATTGTGTGTGTGTATGTGTATGTACTTAAGAAAGAAAAAACCTGAAAGGCAATTAGGCCTTTCAATTTTGAGAAAGTGCCATTTGACAGGGACATTTTACTTTGGGGAATACAGTAATATAGAAATAATCAGACAAGGACACATTAATACTAAAAGTACATATACTAGTAATACATTATATAATTTTGTTAAACTATTATTCTTTGAGCATACTCTACAGATGTGGCAGATATTGTAGACTGGCCCACCCACTCCAATTCCTTTTTCAGCATGATTTTTTATACCGTAGAGGCTATGAAGCTTAAAACTGCCTTCCCAGACTTATTTGCAGATGCGCTTTCCTCATAACCTGCTAAATAGAACACACTCTCATGACACTTAAAGGAAAAAAGGACTGAGTGAGCCAAAGGGAACTCCGGTAAGCAGAATACAAGAAGTGTGTGGTCCTTTGAGGTCAGTTGTGGTAGATAAATTAGTGTCAGGCCCAGGGTATCCTAGGTGCCATGCTGGGTGGTGCACCACTGAGGTTTCACTAGAAAGTTCAGAGTTACAGTTGAGTGTTTCTTTGGCTTTCTTTATCTTGCCTCTGTAGCAATGTAGCTTAAGTTTCTTTTACTTCTAAGTCACTTGATACATGTTAATCAATTTCAGATGAAAGTGGCCATCTGGATTCTATCATTTGTACTATAAAATCTGACAGTTTGAAATTAGCCATCAAAAAATACATTCGTGTTGTTGAAGAAATTCTGATGTCATGAGCAATGATCATAAGAAGTTAAAAAGCAGGTTTTAGAGCTGTATGTAAATTCTGATCTTATTTTTAAGTTGGTATATATAAAAATGTTCAATATTAAAAGCTAATGCCCATTTTTATTATTGCTATTAGTGCTTTCTTACTGCTTAAAATTTCTAAATTTGTTCATCTGTTGTTTTTACAATAAGAAAACATGATAAATACAATTTGGAAAGTAAAATAAGGAACTGCACTTATCTAGAAAAATACTTATGGGAAATAACACAAAAATTCTACATAGAATAAATAATCCTATAAGTAATATAAAATGCAGAATACTACAATGTGGCAAAATCTGTTGTATTAGAACACATTTGAATTTAAAATTCATTAAAGCCATGAGAGATGCCGCCTTGTCATCTTGCCACACTGAAGACCACTGGAAGCTGCCATTTTACCTGCTGCAAGAGAGACAGTCATTCCCTAATGCCTCCTTTAACTCAGCATTATCCCTGTCAACTCAGATTTTGAAATTCGGCACATGGCACTGATGGCAGCATGACAGATAGGGTCTCAAAGTGTCAGTGAATTCATGTTCACTTGGGGAACCAAGCTAGTCCCCTGCTCCATGAAGGCTGTCATGATGTAGTGAGAAAGCTATAGGCAGGAGATTCACATTCAGATCAAAGGCAAGTTCACGGCAGGGAAGAGCCATCATCCATTCAATACATGTTGGCACTCACTCTGTTCAAAACAATTCAACTCTCCATCTACTCCTACTCTGTTTTTCTTCTACTTATTGTGTAGTGAGATATGCACACTGAACAGAGTAAGCTAATAATATTTTTGAAAGAGAAAATGAAATTGTTGAGCATGCAGTTTAACATGACATTTATCACTACTTAAAGTTTCTCAAGCAAAATATTTTATTTACACAGCAAGCCATCTTGCAATCCATCTTCTGTCACTGTTCTCTTTGTTTACTATTTTGGTTTTCCTTTTATAGAAATGTTTAATAAACCAGACACACAATAAATGGTACTTAATATATTTTTAGGATTTAAAAATCAATAATATTACAATAAAATGAATATTTATGTCCCTGCCACCCACAGTAAGAAAATATTACTGGCACCTCATAAATCTTCTTTGTGCCTTATGGTAGAATTTTGCAAGATTTTGTGCTTTGCATAATAGAATTACATTGCATGTATCCTGAAACTTGCCTCTTCCCTTGAAATATTGATACTATCTTTTGAGATGAATCCATACTGATGCAAGTACATTTTACGGACTCGATGCTAAAGACTACTCCATTGTACAACTAGATTACACTCCATTTACCTATTATCCTATTTGTAGGATTATTATTGGGGTACAATTTTTTGTTTGCATGTTAGGAACAAGTCCCAATGCATATTATAGCATATTTCTCTTGGTTTGCAATTGGAACAGGACTTGGGGGCATATTCTTAGGTACAGAAGTGCTGGGTCATAAGTATGGTGTTTATTTAAATTTACTAAGTTATTTCAAATTATTTTCCTAAATTGCTGTACCATTTCCTCAGTTACCAGAAATTTCAGAGTTCCTCTTTCTCTGTCTCCACAACACTTGATATTCAATTTTTGTCATTTTGACTGCTGTGACAGAGTGTTTCATGTGCTGACATTTACATTTTTTTTGACTACTTGGCAAATTTTCATTTTTACTGAACATGAGTGTCTCCTCTTCTATGAAATGCATATTCAATTTCATGTTGCATTGCTTATCTTGTTTTCTTTTTTTTAATATCTTTATTGGAGTATAATTGCTTTATAAACTTATCTTGTTTTCTTAATTGATGTATTCTGGTAACTAATTGATTATTGTTACATGTGTTGAAAATATCTCTTATCCATTATGTAATATACTGCTATCCTCTTTTGGGTCTTTCGATAAAGAAGATTTTTTTAAATTTTATTTTTAAAATTTTTATTTAAATTGGAGTATTGTTGATTTACAATGTTGTGTTAGTTTTAGGTGTACAGCAAAGTGATTCAGTTATACATATATCTATTCTTTTTCAGATTATTTTCCCATTTAGGTGATTACAAAATATTGAGTAGAGTTCCCTGTGCTATATAATAGGTCCTTGTTGATTATCTATTTAATATATAGTGGCATGTATATGTTTAATTCCAAACTCCTAATTTATCCCTCCCCAGCCCACCTTTCCCTTTTGGTAACCATAAATTTGTTTTCTAAGTCTCTGAGTCTGTTTCTGTTTTATAAATAAGCTCATTTGTATCATTTTTTAGATTCCACATATAAGTGACATCATATGATATTTGTCTTTCTCTGTCTGACTAATTCACTTAGTATGATGATCTCCGGGTCCATCCATGTTGCTGCAAATGACATCATTTTTTTTTATGGCTAAGTGATATTCCATTGTATATGTATAACACATCTTCTTTATCCATTCATCTGTCAATGGACATTTAGATGGCTTCCATGTCTTGGCTATTGTAAATAGTGCTGCAGTGAACATTGGGGTGCATGTATCTTTTTGAATTATGATTTTCTCTGAAGATACGCCCAGGAGTGTGATTGCTGGATCATATGATAGCTCTATTTTTAATTTTTTAAGGAACCTCCATAGTGTTCTCCATAGTGGCTGTACCAATTTACATTCCCACCAACAGTGAAGGAGGGTTCCCTTTTTCCACACCCTCTCCATTATTTATTGTTTGTATATTTTTTGATGATGGCCATTCTGACTGATGTGAGGTAATATCTCATTGTAGTTTTGATTTGCATTTCTCCAATAATTAGCAACATTGAGCATATTTTCATGTGCCTTTTGGCCATCTGTATGTCTTCTTTGGAGAAATGTCTATTTAGATCTTCTGACCATTTTTTGATTGGGTTGTTTGTTTTCTTATTACTGATCTGCACGAGCTGTTTGTATATTTTGGAGATTAATCCCTTGTTGATCACTTCATTTGCAGATATTTTCTCCTATCCTGTGGGTTGTCTTTTCGTTTTGTTTATGGTTTCCTTTGCTGTGCAAAAGCTTTTGAGTTTAATTAGGTCCAATTTGTTTATTTCGGTTTTAATTTTCATGACTCTAGGAAGTGGATCCAAAAAGATATGCTGCGATTTATGTCAAGGAGTGTTCTGCCTATGTTTTCCTCTAAGAATTCTATAGTATCCGGTTTTACATTTAGGTCTTTAGTTCATTTTGAGTTAATTTTTGTGTATGGTTTTAGAGACTGTTCTCATTTCCTTCTTTTACATGTAGCTGTCCAGTTTTCCCAGCACCACTTATTGAAGAGACTATTTTTTCCATTGTGTATTCTTGCCTCCTTTGTCATGGATTAACTGACCATGGGTGCATGTGTTTATTTGTGTGCTTTCTATCCTGTTCCATTGATCTATATTTCTGTTTTTGAGCCAGTACCATACTGCTTTGATGACTGTAGCTTTGTAGTATAGTGTGAAGTCAGAGAACCTGATTCCTCCAGCTCCATTTTTCTTTCTTGAGATTGCTTTGGCTATTTGGTGTCTTTTGTGTTTCCGTACAAATTTAATATGTTTTCTAGTTCTGTGAAAAATCCCATTGTTAATTTCATAAGGATTGCATTGAATCTGTAGATTGCCTTGGATGGTATAGTCAGTTTTACAGTATTGATTCTTCCATTCCAAGAACATGGTATATATTTCCATCTGTTTGTGTCATCTTCGATTTCTTTCATCAGCATCTTGTAGTTTTCAGAGTACAGGTCTTTTGCCTCTTTGGGTAGGTTTATTCCTAGGTATTTTATTCTTTTTGATGCAGTGGTAAGTGGGATTGTTTCCTTAATTTCTTTCTGATCTTTTGTTGTTAATGTATAGAAATGCAACAGATTTCTGTGTGTTAATTTTGTATCCTGCAACTTATTGAATTCATTGATGAGCTCTAGCAGTTTTCTGGTAGCATCTTTGGGGTTTTCTGTGTATAGTATCATGTCATCTGCAAACAGTGACAGTTTTACTTCTTCCTTTCCAACTTTGATTCCTTTTATTTATTTTTTTCCATCTCTGATTTTTTGTGTCTAGGACTTACAAAACTATGTTGAATACAAGTGGTGGGAGTAGACATCCTTGTCTCGATCCTGATCTTAGAGGAAATGCTGATAGATTTTCACTGGTGAGTATGATGTTAGCTGTGGGTTTGTCATATACAGCCTTTATTATGTTGAGGTATGTTTCCTCTGTGTCCACTTTCTGGAGAGCTTTTTTTTTTTATCATAAATTGGTGTTGAATTTTGTTGAAAGTGTTTTTGCATCTATTGGGAAGATCATATGCTTTTATTCTTATTTTTAATCTATTTTACTTATACCCTTTTCCTCTATGTGGCTTAAGAAAACCTTCCTGATCATAAGAACACAAGGTTATTTTTCTAAAATTTCTTCAAACAGTTTTAGATATTCACCTTTCACATATAAATAATGGATATATTTGGAACTGATTCTTGTAATTGTTTAACAAAAGTTGAACAATTTTCATTTTCTGTATGAGAAATCAATTATTTGTAATAATTTATGGAAGAGTTAATCACATCCTATTGATATACAAATGCAACCTCTGTTTATACCTTTATTTGTTCATGGTAAATGTGTGGTTTAGGTTTTGCACCTTTCATTTGGTTTCTTTTTGGTCTTTCCCTGCACTAATATCACATTGTTTTATTTACTACAGCTTTAAAAATGACAGGTAGGTAAAATCTACCCATCTTATTCTTCTTCCTTAGAAATTTCTTGATGGATCTTGATTGTTTTCCCCCTCTATCTAACACATTTAAGAATCAGGTTGTCAAGTTACAGAAAAAATAGCTATTGGAATTTGGATTGTAATTGTAATTTATTTATAGATTCCTTTCTATACTGATAGCTATTGGTTTTTCCTAGACAGTATAAATATTATGTACATCTCTTCATACTCCATTTAAGTTGTCTTTAATGTCTTTCAATAAACATTATCAATTTCCAGATAATGATCTTGCTCATATTAGATTATTTTTTGGTAACTCATACTTCGGTCAGTATTTTAAATGTAATCCTTATTATTACATGTTTGTTGCTTCTGTAAAAAAACACAAACAATTGAATTTATCATATTGATTTTCTCCTGAGCAACCTTGCTTCACATGTTCGTTAATTCTTATAATTTGTAAATTACTGTTTTTTAAAATACCTGCAAAAGTCAGTAGTTACTCTTCCTTTTTAAACCAAATTATTATATTTTTCTTGCTTTTATGCTCTAGCTTAGCCGCCAATAAAATGTTGAATGAAAGTAGTGAGTTGCCATCCTATTCTTCATCCTGATTTTGAAGATAATTCTTACATTGATTTAGGCTCTTTGTTATCAAGTTAAGGAGGTTCCTTTCTATCTATTTGAGCCTGAGGTTTTCTGCATAGGGCAGTTTTATCTGCTGGTTCTAGAATTCAAGTTTTCTACTTTTTCATATGTTGCTATCTATAATTAATATTTTTCTAGAAATGTACCTATTCCCCCAATGTTCTCAAATTAATAACATAAATTTTTCATAATATCTTCAATTAAAAATCTTTTAATATCCCTTGAAAGTACAGTTTCTTCCATACAATTCTTGCTATTAATTATTTGCCTTCTCTTTTGTTTCTCTTTATTTTTTTCTTGCTCATTTTGGTCATAAATTGATCAAATAACTAATTTTTAGTTTATTATTTTGGTATTTTCTGGTCTTTTAAATTTCTATTTTCTTTGGCAGTATTCTCAATTACACACACACATACACTCACATTATTTCAGATGAATGCTTAACTCATTTTCAGACCATCAGATTTTCAGATGTTCTTAATTTCAAATATAAGCATTTAAGTATATAAATTGCCCTCTACATACTTTTAAAACTATATTCGAAAAGTTTTGAAAATTAAGTTTTGCTATCATTTAGTTGTAATTATCCTCTAATTATGATCGCTTCTTTACCCATGGATTATTTAGAAGATAGGTCAAAAATTTACAAGTGTATTTAATTTACATTACTTTTGTTACTGAATTATGAAATGTTTTGTTGATCTCAGAGAGTGTGGATATACTAATAGATTTTATTTTAGTTTACTGAGACGTGCTTTAATGCCTAGCACATGGACAATTTTTAATTTTAATTTCATGGATTATTAAAAATAGCATATGGTCTACAACTCTTTGGGTGCAGCCTTTTCTAAATGTTCGTTAGACATTTATGTTAAAATATTCTATATCCTATTGATAGTGTGTGTATTGATCTATCAATTATTAATAGGTATGTGTTTAAATCTCTTACTACAATGGTCAGTTTGTTCATTTCTTTTTGTGTTTCTCTGAATTTTCTTTATATATATATATATTTTGAATTTTTAATTTTTTCTTGTTTTTTGGCTGCATTGGGTCTTCGTTGCTGCGCACAGGCTTTCTCTAGTTGTGGTGAGCAAGGGCTACTCTTCATAGCGGTGTGCAGTCTTCTCATTGTGGTGGCTTCTCTTGTTGTGGAGCATGTGCTCTAGATGTGTGGGCTTCAGTAGTTGTGGTGCGTGGGCTCAGTTGTAACTCGTGGGCTCTAGAGCACAGGGTCAGTAGTTGTGTCACACGGGCTTAGTTGCTTCATGGCATGTAGGATCTTACCAGACCAGGGTTCGAACCCATGTCCCCTGCACTGGCAGGCAGATTCTTAAACATTGCACCACCAGGGAAGTCCCTCTTTATATATTTTTGAGCCATGCAGTTAAGTTCATGAATGTTTAGAATTGCTACACCTTCATAGTAAATTGAACTTTTTTTTCCCCCAACTTTATTGAGGTATAGTTGACAAGTTAAAATTGTATATATTTAGAGTGTGTAGCATGGTGATTTAGTATACTATCAGTGTGAAATGATTATGACAATCAAGTTGTATATTTCAAATCACTCTGTAGTAGCCATCTTTATGGCTAATATATTTTTGCCTAATTCTTCATAACTTAGTCAACACCAGATTTTATCTTCCGACTCCTATAAGCATTTAATACTCTTTAAATCTTAATTTTTTTAATTGAAGTATAGTTGATTTACATTATTGTGTTAATTTCATTTGTACAGTAAAATGATTCAGATATAGATGTATGTGTGTGTGTATATATGTATATACATACATATGTATATATTTTTTCTTCAGGTATTTTCCATGATAGTTATTAAATATTGAATATAGGTCCCCATGTTATACAGTAAACCATTGTTGCTTATCAATTTTATGTATAATGGTTTGTATATGTTAATCCCATACTCCTAATTTAGCCCAACCCCCTCCCTTTCCCCTTTAGTAACCATAAATTTGTTTTCTATGTCTGTGATTCTATTTCTGTTTTGTATATAGATTCATTTGTATTATTTTTTAGACTGCAAATAAGAGATATCATTACATATAATAGATATCATACAATATTTGTCTTTTGCAGTCTGGCTTCCTTTGTTTAGTATGATATTCTCTAGGTCCATCCATGTTACTGCATATGGTAATATTTCATTCACTTTATGGCTGAGTAGTATTCCATTCTTTATCCATTCATCTGTTGATGGACACTTAGGTACACAGTATGTCATCAAATCTTGAAATACTAGAACAACTAAATACCTATGGAAACTTGAAAACCTTAATTTTAGCATAGGTCAATATACCAGTAAGTATTTTGTTACCTACTATATCCAATACAGTGTTAAATTCTGTGGTGGATATGAAGTATAATTCATGATTCATACTATACTACCTAAGTAGTCACAATCTAGTCGGGAGGAAAAACAATAATGAAATATACAAAAGGGTATGTGCTAAATTGTGTAGTGCAGATTACAAATGTGCTGGTTTATTTATTTTTTCCATTTTTTTAAAAAAACCTTGACATATAGTTGATTTAAAATGTGTTAGTTTCAGATGTACAACATAGTGATTCAGTTATTTGTTTTCAGATTATATTCCATTATAGGTTATTACAAGATATTGAATATAATGTCCTGTGCTATACAGTAAATCCTTATTGCTTATCTATTTTTATGTATAGTAGTTTGTATCTGTTAATCCTGTACCCCTAATTTGTCCCTCCCCTCCTCCTCTCCCCTTTGGTTATGACAAGTTTGTTTTCTGTGTCTGTGAGTCTTTCCATTTTATATATAGATTCATTAGTATTAACTTATAGATTCCACATAAAATTGATATCATATAGTATTTGTCTTTCTCTGACTCACTTCACTAAGTATAATATTCTCTAGGTCCATCTATGTTGCTGCAAATGGCAATATTTCATTCTTTTTAATGACAGAGTACTATTTTGTGTGTGTGAATATATATGTGTGTGTGTGTGTATTATAATATATATACCACATCTTCTCAAACCATTCATCTGTTGATGGGCACAGGGTTGTTTCCATGTCTTGGGTATTGTGAACAGTGCTGTCATGAACATCGGGGTTGCATGTAGCTTTTCGAATTCTAGTTTCCTCCAGATATATGCCCAGGAGTGGGATTGCTAGTTCATATAGTAGCTTTATTTTTAGTTTTTTAAGGAACCTCCATACTGTTTCCCATAGTGGCTGTGATAATTTACATTCTCATCAACAGTGTAGGAGGGTTCTCTCTTCTTCACACACTCTCCTGCATTCACTATTTGTAGACTGTTTGATGATAACCATCCTGCCTGGTGTGAAGTGATACATCATTGTGGTTTTGATTTAAATTTCTCTGATAATTAGCAATGTTGAGCATGCTTTCATGTGCCTGTTGGTCATCCATATGTCTTCTTTTTAGGTCTTCTCATTTTTTGATTTTTTTTTGTTTTGATATTGAGTTGTATAAGCTGTTTGTATATTTTGGCTATTAACCCCCTGTTGGTTGCATAGTTGGCAAATGCTTTCTCCCATTCCATAGGTTGTCTTTTCATTTTGTCAATGGTTTCCTTTGCTGTGCAAAGCCTTTTAAGTTTGATTAGGTCCCATTTGTTTATTTTTGCTTTTATTTCTTTTGCCTTGGGAGACTGATCTGAGAAAATATTGCTACAATTTATGTCAGAGAATGTTTTGCCTACGTTCTCTTCTGGGAGTTTTATGGTGTCATGTCTTACATTTAGGTCTTTAAAGCATTTTGAGTTTATTTTTGTATATGGTATGAGGAAGTGTTCTAATTTCACTGATTTACATGTAGCTGTCCAGCTTTCCCAACACCATTTGCTGAAGAGACTTTTCTCCATTGTACATTCTTGCCTCCTTTGTCAAACATTAACTGACCATAGATGTGTGGGTTTATTTCTGGGATCTCTATTGTGTTCCATTGATTTGTCTGTTTTTGTGCCAATATCATGCTGTTTTGAGTACTATATCTATGTAGTATTGTCTGAAGTCTGGAAGGGTTATGCCTACTGCTATGTTCTTTTTCCTCAGGAATTCTGGGCCTTTTGTGGTTCCATATAAATTTTAGGATTATTTGTTCTAGTTCTGTGAAAAATATCATAGATATTTTGATAAGGATCATGTTAAATCTGTAGATTGCTTTTGGTAGTATAGCCATTTTAACAATATTCTTGCCATACCAAAGCATGAGATATTTTTCCACTTCTTTGAATAACCTGTGGTTTCCTTTATTAATGTTTTATCGGTCTCAGTGTATAGGTCGTTCATCTCCTTGGTTAAGTTTATTCCTAAATATTTTATTTTAAGGATTTGATTTTAAAATGTATATATATTTTTAACATTCCCTTCATGATATTTCATTGTTAGTGTAAAGAAATGCAGCAGAGTTCTGCATAGTAATCTTGTACCCTGCTACCTTGATGAATTCATGTATTCCACTAGATTTTGTGTGGAGACTTTAGGGCTCTCTATATAGAATATCAAGTCATCTGCAAGTAGTGACATTTTTACCTCATTCCTTCCAATTTAGATAATTTTTCCCCTTTTTCTTGTGTTGTTGTTGTGGCTAGGACTTCTAATACTATGTTGAATAGCAGTTTTGAGAATCAACATCCTTGTCCTTTTCCTGAATTTAGTGGGAAAACATTCAGCTTTTCACCATTGAATATTATGTTGTCTGTGGGTTTGTCATAAATAGCTTTATCATGTTGAAATATGTTCTCTCTATATCCACTTCGGTGAGAGTTTTTGTCATATATGGATGTTGAAATTTGTCAAATGCTTTTTATGCATCTATTGAGATGTTCATGTGGTTTTTGTTTTTCCTTTTGTTAATGTGGTGTATTACATAGACTGATTTGTGTATGTTGAACCATTGTTGTGACTCTGGAATGAATCCAATTTGATCATGGTATATGATTCTTTTTATGTATGGTGGATTCAGTTTGCTAATATTTTGTTGAGAATTTTTGCATCATAAGATATTGACCTGTAATTGTGTGTGTGTGTGTGTGTGTGTGTCTTTTTCTGGTTTTGAAATCAGGGTGATAGTGGCTTCATAGAATGACGTGAGGAGTTTTTCCTCCTCTTCTATCTTTTGGAATAGTTTGAGAAGGATTGGTGTAAGTTCCTTGTATGTTTGGTAGAATTCCCCAGTGAACCTGTTTGGTCCTGGACTTTGTTTTGCAGGGAGTTTTGTTTTTTGGTTTTTTTTAAGTTACTGATTCTATTTCACTTCTAGTGATCAATCTGATCAAATTATCTGTTTCTTCTTGACTAAATTTTGGCAGGCTGTATGTTTATAGAAAATTGTCCATTTCTTCTAAGTTGTTTAATTGGTTAGCATACAACTGTTCATAGTATTTTCTTATAATTTTTTTTCTATTTTTGTTGTATTAGTTGTTATCTTTCTTCTTTCATGTCTTATATTATTTGGGCCCTCTTTCTTCTTGGTGAGCCTGGCTAGAGGTTTGTCCATTTTATTTATCTTATCAAAAAGCAGCTCTTCTTTTTTTTTTTTTTGCGGTACGTGGCCTCTCACTGTTGTGGCCTCTCCCATTGCGGAGCACAGGCTCCGGACGCACAGGCTCAGCGGCCATGGCTCATGGGCACAGCCGCTCTGCAGCATGTGGGATCTTCCTGGACCAGGGCATGAACCCATGTCCCCTGCATCGGCAGGCAGACTCTCAACCACTGCACCACCAGGGAAGCCCAACTCTTCTTTTTTTATTGACCTTTTTTTTAATCCCTATTTTATTTCCTCTCTGATCTTTATTATTTCCTTCCTTCTGCTGATTTTGTGTTTTGTTTGTTCTTTCTTTAAGTTCTTTTAGGTGGTCGATTAGGTTGTTTGAGATTCTCCTTGTTTTTTGAGGAAGGTCTGTATCTCTATGAATTTCCCTCTTAGAACTGCTTTTGCTGCATCCCATAGATTTTGTAAGGTCGTGTTTTCATTGTCATTTGTCTTGAGGTATTTTCAGATTTCCTCTTTGATTTCATTGTTGACCCATTGGTTTTTTAGTAGCATGTTGTTTAGTCTCTATGAGATAAGTTTTTTCCCGTGTTCTTTCTGTGTTTTATTTCTAGTTTCATACCAACGTGATCGGAAAAGATGCTTTAAATAATTTCTATCCTCTTAAATTTGTTGAGGCTTGTTTTGTGTCCTGGTATGCAGTCTATCCTAGATAATGTTCCATGTGCATTCAATAAGAATGTGTATTCTGATTTTGTGTTTTGTTTTGTTTTGGGTTTTCTTGGATATAGTGTCACATACATATCAATTAAACCCAGCTGTACTATTGTGCCATTTAAGATTTCTCTTGCATTGTTGATTTTCTGTTTGGAAGATCTGTCCATTGATGTCAGAGGTGTATTAAAGTCTCCTGCTAGTATTGGATTCCTGTCAGTTTCTCCCTTTATATATGTATTTAGGTTTTATATATTTAGGTGCTCCTATATTGGATGTATATATGTTAATGAGTGTAATATCCTGTTCTTGTATTGATCCCTTTATTATATTAGTGTACTTCCTTGTCTTTATGGGCTTTGTTTTAAAGTCTATCTTATCTGAGTATCACTATGCCTGCTTTCTTGTCATTTCCATTTGCACAAAATAACTTTTTCCATCCTCTCACTTTCCACCTATATGTGTCTTTTGCACTAAAGTGAGTCTGTTGCAGGGGGCATATTGTACATTCTTGTTTATTTCTTGTAATCTAATGTGCCACTCTGTCTTTGATCAGAGCATTTAGTCCATTGACATTTAAAGTAATTATTAGTAAGTATGTATTTATTGCCATTTTAAACCTTGTTTTCCAGTTGATTTTGTAGTTCTCCTTTGTTTATTTCTTCCTTTTGTTTTCCTTTTGTAGTTTGATGGTTTTCTTTTGTATTATGCTTGCATTCTTTTCTTTTTGTTTTTTGTGTATCTATTTTGATTTGTGGTTACCCTGGTTTTCAAGTATGTTAACCCATAACTATGTCTACTGGCTTTAGACTGATAGTCATATAAATTCAAACACATTCTAAAAGATCTACATTTTTTTACTCCCCTCCCCTACATTTTGTGATTTTGATGTTCTATTTTACATGTTCTTGTTTATCCTTTTGCTGTTAATTGCAGTCATAAATGCTTTTACAAACAAAATTGTTTGATTTTTTTTAAATCTATGTACTGGCTTATTTAAGTCACCTTCAATCCTTTTATATATGTGCCTTTCCTATTGTGATATTCTCTTTCCTATAGATTCTCCTTTTATATTTAGAGAAGACCTTTCAATATTTCTTTTAGGATAGGTTTAGTATTGGTGTATTATTTTATTTTTGCTTGTCTAAGACATTCTTTATCTCTCCTTCAATTGTAAATGATAATCTTGCTGGGTAGAATATCCTGGGTTGCAGGTTTTTCCCTTTTAGGACTTTGAATATATCTTACCACTCCCTTCTGCCCTGCAATATTTCTGTAGAGAAAACAGTTGATAGTCTTGTGTGGGTTCCCTAGTAACTGACTCTTTTTCTTTTACTGCCTTTAGAATAATCTCTTTCACTTTTGCTGTTTTAATTATGATATGTCTTGGTGTGGGTCTGTTTAGTTTCTTCTTTTTTGGGACCCTCTGTGCTACCTGTAGCTGGATATGTTTCCTTCTTTAGGTTGGGGAAGTTTTCAGCCACAATTTATTCAAAAACATTTTTTTAATTAATTAATATATTTATTTAATTTATTTGACTGCACTGGGTCTTTGTTGCTGTGTGCGGGCTTTCTCTAGTTGCAGTGAGTGTGGGCTACTCTTTGTTGTGGTGCACGGACTTCTCATTGTGGTGGCTTCTCTTGTTGCGGAGCATGGGCTCTAGGCATGTGGGCTTCCGTAGTTGTGGCTCGTGGGCTCTAGAGCGCAGGCTCAGTAGTTGTGGTGCATGGGCTTAGTTGCTCCGCGGCATGTGGGATCTTCCTGGATCAGGGCTCAAACACGTGTTCCCTGCATTGGCAGGTGGATTCTTAACCACTGTGCCAGCAGGGAGGTTCCCAAATACGTTTATGAACCCCTTCCATTTTTCTTCTCCTTCTGGAACCCCTGTTCATAGGTTGGTATGTTTTATATTATCCAATAGATCTCATATGTTGTGTTCATTTTTTTAAAATTTGTCTTTCTCTCTGTTGCTGATTATGTGATACCCATTGTTTTATCTTCCAGATCACTTATTCATTCTTCTGCATTGTATTCATTGCTTTTAGATTGGTTTGTATCTCAGCAATAGAGTTGTCCGATTTTTTTCTTTTTTTTGCGGTACGCAGGCCTCTCACTGTTGTGGCCTCTCCCATTGCGGAGCACAGGCTCCAGACGTGCAGGCTCAGCGGCCATGGCTCACAGGCCCAGCTGCTCTGCGGCATGTGGGATCTTCCTGGACCGGGGCACAAACCCGTGTCTCCTGCATCGGCAGGCGGACTCTCAACCACTGCGCCACCAGGGAAGCCCAGTTGTCTGATTTTGATTGATTCCTCTTTATATTTTCTAGTTCCTTGTTAGAGTGATTTGCATTTCTTTCAACACTCTTTCTTAATTTTTTTTAGCATTTTTATTACCTCCTTTTTGAACTTGGGGTCTGGTAGACTGGAGAGGCCTGTTTCTTTGTTTATTCTTTCAGGGTATTCCTCTTGTTCTTTTAATTGGGTGTAGTTCCTCTGCTTTTGCATATTACTTGAATTTCTCTGTGTCTATGAATTTAGGAGAAACAGTTATCTACTGTTATCTTAAATGGGTGTTTTTATATGGAAGGGTCCCTGGGTAGACTGTATGAGCCCAATATATATATTTTGTCATTTTACTGAAGTTTATTAAGATACATTTTTTAATATACAGTTAAATTTACCTTTTTGTGTACAATTCTATGAAATTTGACAAATTTCAGTTGTGTACAGTTGTGTAACCACCACCACAATCAAGATATAGGACAAGCCCAATATTTTTGATGTGAAGTCTGTTTTTGATATGAATGCCTGCCGTATTTTTCCTCTTAGTGTGCTGGCCATTATCCACTTGATATAGAGGGTATTGTGTGTTCAGAGACTGCCCTGCCTATTAAGTGAGGCCTCCTCTTTGTTCTGTGGCTGTCGCAGCCTTATCAAGGGCAGGGTATGCTCTCCAGTTGTTGGAGTAGAAGCCTTGAGGGTCAAGTCTGATGAGGCTCCATTGCTCTTAAGTGTATGCTCTCTCTCCAAGGAGGTGAGCTCTGAACGAAGTGAGGCCTGTGTTGTCACAGGGAACCTATGTGCTGCTCACGCAGGCAACCATGGTTTTGCCCAGAAGCACCTCATGGTTGTGTTCCTTTCTCTGTTGTATTCATCCCAGATCTAGTGCATGGCTGGCACTGAGGGCCAAGGTATTGTGGCTGCAGGAATCAATGTGGCTGTGATGCCTTTCCACCTCAGATTGAGCTTCAAGCTGTGGTGTGAGGTGTATGGAACAGGAATGCTACCACTGGGAAAGGAACAACTGCTTATTCCTCCCCAGGTGCTGCTGCCAGGATGTACAATTCTGTGATGCTGCCCACCACCTCGTGTGGGAGCCAACAATGTCTGCCACTGCAGGACACGCCCCCACTGTGGGTGGGAAGATTATGGGTTCAGACATGAGTCCCACCCCAGATCCAAGCCCTTGCAGTGAGCACACTGACAATGGGTCTTCTGTGGTGGACCTGCACTCTGCCCTGAGTGAGTGCACTAACAATGGCAACCTGGACCATACTCCAGGCCCTCTGGGATGCCATTGTGAAGCTAGATTGAGCTCTCTCCCAGGGCTCCTCTGCCCGAGTTTCAGTGCCTAGCTGCTGTGCATACTAGCAGCTCTGCCTGGTGTGTGTTTTGGTCTGGGAAGTGCAGTGAGGTGGAAGCTGTCAGTGCTTGTCTCTCTCTACCCTGATTGCTAGCAAGCCAGTACTCACACACTCCTCACAAGCAGAGTCCAGGCCTCTCCCTATACACTCTCTGTTTCATCAAACCTCTGGCAGACAGGGGGGTTTCACAGAGGAAGGGTCTGCTGACGTGGATACTCCCTTCTTACCACTCCCAGGGGTTCCAGTCCCATCCTGATGCCTTTTTTTTTTTTTGTCCTACCCAGTTATGTGGGGATCTTTCTTGCAGCTTTGATTGTATAAGAGATCTTCTGCCAGTTTCTGGCTTGTTTTCTATGAGAATTGTTTTACATGTAGATGTAATTTTTGGTGTTTGGAGGGGAATGTGAGCTCAATGGCCTCCTACTCTGCCATCTTGAACTCCATGCTCAAAAGTCTTAAAATCTTAAAACACATAATCCACACCATTGGCAGTTACTCCAAAATAAATGTGGGCTTCAAAGTTGGTTATGTTAGTAGACTCAGTGTTTTCTTATTTTATCTGGCCTTAGGGTGATTTTATCTATTCCCTCATGTCACCACATTAAAAAAAGTTTTGTTTCATTTTTGTTATCAGCATTTTTACTGAGTAATGTTCTGAAATTCCAGTCAGCCACAATCCTGGAAATAGAAAGCTCACTGTTATTTATTACAGTTTCCAATATGAACTCTCTGTAGCTAGAAAAAGAGTATTTGTGGGCATTAGAATATAAACCCTATTTCTGTTAAGCCAGTTGCATTCAATTAGATTATGTATAACTTAGATTTGGAAAACTCTCTTTGGCCATTTTCCTTTAGAACCAGTGATCGCTCGCTCTTTTTCTTGCCTTGAGTGTGTGTGTATGTGTGTGGTGGTGGGTGGGGGGTGCCAGCGCTCAGTGTTTTTGTTTTCTGTTGAACTGCAACTAAACTTGAAAATGGCCTTATGTAAAAGTCACTTAATGATGCAAAGCCAAGACAGATTTCTTGCTACATCGATTTTCTATGACAATACCTAAAAATGCAGGATAGCTAATTATCCAAGAATTTTTAAGAAAAAAACTAACCATTTTTCAAGTATATGAATTTTTTAAAAATATTTTTTGAATTATAGTTGATTTGCAACATTGTGTTAATTTCTTCTGTACAACAAACTGACATACACACACACACACACACACACATTCTTTTCCATATTCTTTTCCCTGATGATTTGTCACAGGATATTGAATATAGTTCCCTGTGCTATACAATAGGATCTTGTTATTTATTCATCTTATATATAATACTTTGCCTCTGCTAATGCCAAACTCCCAGTGCTTCCCGCCTCTACCAAGCACCCCCACCCCGACCCCCAGCAACCACAAGTCATTTATCTATATCAGTGAGTCTGTTTTGGTTGCGTAGATATGTTGATTTATGTCATATTTTAGATTCCACATATAAGTGATATCATATGGTATATGTCTTTCTCTTTCTGACTTACTTCACTTAGTATGACAATCTCTAGGTCCATCCATGCATGTTGCTGCAAATAACATTATTTCTTTTTATGGCTGGGTAATATTCCACTGTATGTATGTGTGTATATATACATATATACATATATATACATATATATATATATATATGTATATATACACACCACATCTTCTTTATCCATTCATCGGTTGAAGGACATTTAGGTTGTTTCCATGTCTTTGCTAATGTAAATAGTGCTGCTATGAACATAAGGGTGCATGTATTTTCTGAATTATAATTTTGTCTGGGTATATGCCCAGGAGTGGGATTGCTGAATCATATGTCGACACTATTTTTAGTTCTTTGAGGAACCTCCATACTGTTTTCCATAGTGGCTGCACCAACTTACATTCCCACCAACAGTGTAGAAGGGTTCCTTATTCTCCACACCCCCTCCAGCATTTGGTATTTGTGGGCTGTTTTTTTTTTTTTTTTTCCGGTACGCGGGCCTCTCACTGTTGTGGCCTCTCCTGTTGCGGAGCACAGGCTCCGGATGCGCAGGCTCAGTGGTCATGGCTCACGGGCCTAGCTGCTCCATGGCATGTGGGATCTTCCCGGACCGGGGCACGAACCTGTGTCCCCTGCATTGGCAGGCGGACTCTCAACCACTGCACCACCAGGGAAGCCCTGTGGGCTTTTTAATTAAGGCCATTCTGACTGTATGAGGTGTTACCTCATTGTAGTTTTGATTTGCATTTCTCTAATAATTAGCAACATTGAGCATCTTATCATGTGCCTATTGGCCATCTGGATGTCTTCTTTGGAGAAATACCTATTTAGGTCTTCTGCCCATTTTTAGATTGGATCTTTTTTTGTTGTTGAGTTGTATGAGCTGTTCGTATATTTTGTAGATTGAGCCCTCGGCTGCATCATTTGCAAATATTTCCTCCCAGTCTGCTGATTGTCTTTTCATTTTGTTTATGGTATCTTTTGCTGTGCAAAAGCTTGTAAGTTTGATTAGGTCCCATTTGTTTATTTTTGTTTTTATTTCTATTGCCTTAGGAGACTGACCTAAGAAAACACTGGTACGAGTTATGTCAGTGAACGTTTTACCTATGATCTCTTCGAGGAGTTTTATGGTGTCATATCCTATGTTTAAGTCTTTAAGCCACTTTGAGTTTATTTTTCTGTATGGTGTGAGGGTGTGTTCTACCTTCATTGACTTACAGCAGCTGTCCAACTTTCCCAACAACACTTGCTGAAGACACTTTTCCCCATTGTATATTCTTGCCTCCTTTGTCAAACATTAATTGACCATAGGGGTGTGGGTTTATTTCTGGGATCTCTATTCTGTTCCATTGATTTGTCTGTTTTTGTGCCAATACTACACTGTTTTGATTACTGTAGCTTTGTAGTAGTGTCTGAAATATGAGAGGGTTATGCCTCCTGTTTGTTCTTTTCCTTCAGGATTGCTTTGGCAATTCTGGGTCTTTTACGGTTCCATAAAAATTTTAGGATTATTCTAGGTCTGTGAAAAATGTCATGGCTAATTTGATAGGGTTCATGTTAAATCTGTAGATTGCTTTGGGTAGTACATTTTAACAATATAAATTCTTTCAATCCAAGAGCATGTGATATCTTTCCATTTTCTGAATCATCTTTAATTTCCTTTATTTAATATTTTATTGTCCTCAGCATATAAATCTTTCACCTCCTTGGTGAGGTATATTGTCAAGTATTTTATTTTTCTGGTGCTACTTTAAAACGGATTGTTTACATTCCCTTTCTGATATTTCATTGTTAGTGTAAAGTAACGCAACTGATTTTCGTATGTTAATCTTGTATCCTGCTACCTTGTTGAATTTGTTTATGAGTTCTGGTAGTTTTTGTGTGGAGTCTTAGAGTTTTCTATATATATATATATATATATTATCTGCGTATAATGACATCTCATCTGCATATAATGACATCTCATCTGTGTATAAGGATTGGTGTAAGTTCTTCTTTGTATGTTTGGTAAACTTCTCCAGTGAAGAGACATCTGGTCCTGGAATTTTGTTTGTAAGGGGTTGGCTTTTGTTTTATTTTCCCTCTAATTACACATTCTATGTAATTTCTAGTGATTGGTCTGTTCAAGTTATCTATTTCTTCTTTATTCAGTTTTGTTGTGCTGTATATTTCTAAGAAGTCCATTTCTTAAAGATTGTCAAACTTGTTGCATATAATTGTTCATAATACTGTC
Organism: Aethalodelphis obliquidens; assembly: GCF_003676395.1. Lineage (NCBI taxonomy): Eukaryota > Metazoa > Chordata > Mammalia > Artiodactyla > Delphinidae > Aethalodelphis > Aethalodelphis obliquidens. The sequence continues at coordinate 4,359,862 of NW_020837955.1, read as the reverse complement.
TTTTTTTTTTTTTTTGTATTTCTGTGGTATCTGTTCTGATTTCTCCTCTTTCATTTCTTATCTTGTTTATTTGGGTCTTCTCTCTTTTCTTCTTGGTGAACCTGGCCAGAGGTTTGTTCAACTTTATTTACTCTTTTAGAGAACAAGCTCTTGGTTTTATTAATTTTTTCAAATTTCTATTTTATTTATTTCCTCTCTGATCTTTATTATATCCTTTCTTCTCCTGACTTGAGGTTTTGTTTGTTCTTCTTTTTCTAATTCTTTTAGGTGGTGGGTTAATGTTTTACTTGAGATTTTTCTTGTTTCTTAAGGAAGGCCTGTATCACTATGACCTTCCCTCTAAAAATTGCTTTTGCTGCATCCCATAGATTTTGTATGGTTGTATTTTCATTGTCATTTGCCTCAAAGTATTTTAAAATTTCTTCTTTGATTTCATCACTGACCCATTGTGTTTTTAGTAGCATGTTGTTTAGTCACCATGTCATTGTTTTCTTGTTTGTTTTTTGTTTCTTTTTTTCTGGTTTCTTTTTCTGTGGTTGATTTCTAGTTTCATGCTTTTGTGGTCAGAAAAGATGCTTAAAATAATTTCTATACTCTTAAATTTGTTGAGATTTGTTTTGTGCCCAAGTATGTAGAGGATGTTCCATGTGCACTTGAAAAGAATGTATATTCTGTTTCTTTTGGATTTAATGTCCTGGAGATTATTCTATTGTATTAGTTAGGATCTCTGTTGCCTTATTGATTTTCTATCTAGAAGATCTATGCAGTGATGAGTGGGGTGATAAAGTTTCCTACTATTATTGTATTCCTGTCAGTTTCTCCCTTTGTGTCTGTTAGTATTTGTCATTTGTATTTGGGTGCATATATGTTGATGAGTGTAATATTCTCTCCTTGTATTGATTTTTTTATCATTATATAGTGTCCTTCTTTATCTTTCTTTATAGCATTTGTTTTAAGGTCTACTTTCTGATACGAGTCTTGCGACCCCTGCTTTCTTGTCATTTCCATTTGCATGAAGTATCTTTCTCCATCTCCTCACTTTTAATCTATGTGTGTCTTTTGCCCTAAAGGGGGTCTCTTGTAGGCAGCATAGTGTAGGCTCTTGTTTTTTGCTTTAATCCAATCTGCCACTCTTTGTCTTTTGATTGGAGCATTTAGTCCATTGACATTTAAGGTAATTACTGATAGACATGTATTCATTGACATTTTACTCCTTGTTTTCCCATTGATTTTATATTTCTTCTTTGTCCTTATGTTTTCCTTTTTGTTTTTCCTTTTGTGGTTGGCCTATTTTTCAAGTATGTTAACCCCTTCCTATATCTACTTGTTTTGGACTGGTAGTCATATAGCCTCAAACATATTCTAGAAAAAAAAATTACGTTTTCTCTACCAACTCTTTTCTCTGTGTACGTTGGCCATTATCCCCTTGATAAGAGGTGTGACTGATATTGTGGTGACATGAGCCTGCACTAGATATTGAGTGGGGCCTCCTCTTTGCTCTATGGTTATCACTGTCCTGCTAAGGCAGGGTCTGCTCCCTAGTTGTTGGAGTAGAGCCTCCAGCTCCCTTTCTGAGATGTTTTTATGATCTGCAGTGCGAGGTCACCAGGATTTGGAGCACTCATACTGGGAGAGGAACCACTGAGTATGCCTCTACTGGAGCAGTACACCTGTGGGTGTGCTCTGTTGTGTCACCTTTCACCTGTTGTGTGGGCTCAAAAGTACACTGTTGTTCATACTGCTCTCAGCCCCACCTCAATCCACCTTGTGTGTGTGTGTGGGGGGGGGGGGCCAGTACTCAGTGTTTTTGTTTTCTGTTGAACTGCAACTAAACTTGAAAATGGCCTTATGTAAAAGTTACTTATGTGATGCAAAGACAGATTGCTCAGTACATCAATTTTCTATGACAGTACCTAAAAATATATGATAGCTGAATTATCCTAGAATTTTTTAAGAAAAAATCAGCATTTTTCAAGTATATGAAGTTTTAATAAGGATAATGCGATTCGTCTTTAAATACAATGCAAATTTACATGAGACCTCTAATTTGTATTGGGTGGTACAATTAAATTCATGTTTTAAGAGAAAATTCAAAATTTCTCTGTTTAGAACAAGTTAACATTAGTCCTGAAAAATGTTTTTAACATTACAGAGGTAGTAAACATCAAAAGTCTTTAAATGCTAAAGAAAAAAACAACATATGGACACAAATATAAACAGGAAGTGTGGGGACAAATTTGAATCCATGTTGAATCAAAGTATTTGCACTGTGTTTGCAAGAAAACAAGATGTACTAAACCAAATAAATAGAATGTTACTCTAGAAATCAAATATCAGCTACTTTTAATATATTTATGCTTTGTGCATGATTGCATAAACCTAATGTTTAGAAATCATAACCATAGAGAAACATTGAAATGAATTAAAACAAAACAATTAGAAGATGGCTTAAAAGAATAACTTGGGGACAAAATATAATAAATACCTAGATTTTAGAAAATCTTGACACCAAAATTCAGTTTTTACTTTGGTATACTACAATGCGTCAACATCCTGAGTAACACAAATCACTTTCTCTTGCTTAGAAAATGTTCATAAACTGATTGACTTTAAAGCACAGCAGGCTATGATTTTCACTATTGTGTGTACTTCAATTAGATTTTTAAAAATATTTCATCCCCATTGTCAGGAATATCTTTCAGTTTTCCTCATTTACACGCACTTCAGAAATAGTATGTTTCCTAGAAGAATATAGTACAAATGTATTTTGAACCTGAAAAATAATTTGAGCTGACCTATGCCCACAAATAGAAATTAGGAACTCACTTATTTTAATATTTGTAAATTTCTGTCAAATCCTGCACAGCATATTATTAAAGATAAAGCATGCTTACAATTTGAAAGAAATGTTACAAAATATCATTTGTACTTTCCCTTTCAGCCACATCAATTAGAGCTTCCACTAAATCATTTCAGGACTCATGTAACTTGACTACTTTGACACCAACTACTATTCTCCCATATTCCCCAGTACAAATATTTTAAGTTAGAAATAAGTTAGAAATACTTCAGAATCTTTTGAAGATTCTGGCTTGTATACAATTCTGGGTATTTGATTAAACTCTTTCCTTGTAGAATGTTCTCTCCTCTACTCTCTATAAGACTACACCTGTCTATTCTTTATGTACTAGCTCCATTTAAAAATCTTTCACAATTGGAGAAAAGTAAACGATTATTTTTAATTTATAGTTCAAGAGAAGGCGGCTCATACACATGAAGCAAATTTCCCATTGTTACAATGATTGTAAATGGCAGAGTGAGAAGTCAAGCCTCTATCTGACATATGTGTCTATGCTCTCTCATGAAACCCTTTACTGACATTATCAGTTCTCTATTTCTAAAACTTTTCTGTAATTATTAATATATTACAGGCATTAAACCATATTAATTAAGAACACAGTCTCTGTACTAGTTTGCTTGGATTTGAAGTTCAGCTGATTACTTACTCCTTGTTTTGTCTTGGGCAAGTTATTTATGTAATCTGGGTCTCAGTTTCCTTATTGTAAAAAGGGGAAAATAAGAGTATCTACCTCAGGGGGACCAATCAAAATGGTGGAGTAGTAGGACGTGGGGCTCACCTCCTCCCACAGATAGATCAAAAATACATCTTCATGTGGAATGAATCTCACAGAATATCTACTGAGTGCTGGCAGAACACCTCAGACTTCTGAAAGAGCAAGAAAATCTCCATGTAACCTGGTAAAAAGAAAGAAAGGAATAAGGACGGTGGTCCTGTGCCCCTAGGAGGGAGCTCCGAAAGAAGAAAGTATACCACACCGTGGGAAGTCCTCTCACCAGTAAGGAGATCAGCAGGGACAGAGGGGGAGCTTCGAAGCCTCAGAAGAGAGCACAGCAACTGGTTTGCAGCAGACAGAATGGAGAGAGGCCTACACAACTGGTCAGTGCATACTAGGGCTGGGTGCTAAACCTCGGAGTTTGGAGATCAGACCAGGGGAGAGGACTGGGGTTGGCTACACAGAGACAGCCTGAAGGGGCTGGAGTCTGGGGTGACTGCAGCTGAGGTTTTATGTGGAGGAAGGCTGGGCCCACCTTAAAGGTGAGGTGCCATTGTTGGGGGGCATGCAAGGGGAGGGTTGGCACCCACCATAGCAACCTCTCTTGCCATGTGCACTTTCAGGTGACACGACACCACCTACATGAGCTCTGGGAGCAGTCACAAGCTGCTACCGCCAAGAACCCCAGGTTCTTGGCACCAGCCACCACATCTGCCCAACCCCTGTCAAGGGGATAATGAACAGCACACATTGAGGAAAGTGGCAGCAGGCACCCATACTAAAAACAGCCCTCACACCAAAAATATTAAACCCAGACAAGCTACACAAGGATACTCCCACATATAAATAGCTCTCCAAGACCACAGTTGATAGTCATCTCTCCTAAACTTACAGAGTAAGAGAAATATAAGTAAAATGAGGAAGCAGAGGAACCACTCCCAGTTAAAAAACCAAGAATTCCCCTGAAAGAATGGACAATGAAACACACACACCTCTCCAGTCTAATAGACACCAAGTTCAAAAAGGAACTATAAAGAGGAGCCAAAAAAATTTAAAAACCTCATCTGCAGCACAAAAGCTGAACTAAAGGCAATGAAGAATAGCAGAATGAATAATGCAGAAGACTGAATAAGTGATCTGGAGATAGAATAATGGAAATCACTCAATCAATCAGAAGAGTAGACAAAAACCCAAATGAAAAAAATGAGAACAATATAAGAGACCTATGGGATAATATATAGTGTGCCAATCTGTGCATAATAGGGATTCCATAAGGAGAAGAAGGAAGGGGATTGAAAATGTATTTGAAGAAATTGTGGCTGAAAATGTCCCAAAACTAAAGAAGGAAACAGATATCCAGCTACAGGAAGAACAGAAGATCCCCAAAAAGGTGAACCCAAACAGAGTCACACTAAGATGTATTATAATGGCAAAAGTTAAAGAGAGGATTCTAAAGGCAACAAGAGAAAAACAAAGAGTTAATTACCAGGGAACCCCCTTAAGGCTATCAGTTGATTTCTCTACAGAAGTAAGAGAGTGGCAAGATATATTCAAAATCAAAATCTTGAAACGGAAAAATCTGCAACCTAGAATGCTTTACCTAACAAGATTATCACTTATAATAGGAGAGAATTTCTCAGACAAGTAAAAACTAAAATAATACATCAATACTAAACCTATCCTAAATGAAATATTGAAAGGTCTCCTCTGAATACAAAAGAAGCAAGAATTTATAAGAAAGAAAAAAATCACTATTGGAAAGTAAATCACTTAAATAAGCCAAGTACTTAAATAAGCCAAGTACACAGGTGAAAACAATGATAACCACGATGAACAGCAAAAGGATGAACCTGAAGATGTAAAAGAGGACATCAGAATCATAAAATGTGAGGGAGGAGAGTGAGAAAATGTAGATTCGTTTTTAGAATGTGTTTGAGCCCATATGACTATCAGTCTAAAGCAAGTAGATGTAAGAAGGGGTTAACATACTTGAAAAACAGGGTAACCGCAGATCAAAAACATACAATAGATTCACAAAAACTGAAAAAAAGACACAAGCATAAAATAAAAGGAAATCATCAAACCACAAAAAGAAAAATGAAGAAACACAGAATCAATGGGAAAACAAGGTTTAAAATGGCAATAAATACATACCTATCAATGATCACCCTAAATTTCAATGAACTAAATTCTCCAATCAAAAGACACAGTGGCAGAAAAAAAAGCTTACAACATGCTGCCTACAAGAGACCCACTTTAGGGCAAAGGACACACATAGATTGAAAGTGAGGGTATGGAAAATTATATGTCATGTAAATGGAAATAAAGCAGTACTCATATCAGACAAAACAGACTTTAAAACAAAGTCCATAAAGAAAGAAAGAAGGATGCTATGTAATGATTAAAGGATAAATACAAATACAAGAAGATGATTTTACACTTGTCAACCTACATGCACCTAATATAGGAGCACCCAAATACATACAACAAATACAGACGTAAAGGGAGAAACTGATAGGACTACAATAATAGTAGGAGACTTTAACACCACACTCACATCAATGAACAGATCTCCTAGACAGAAAATCAATAAGGCAACAGAGATCTTAAATGATAAAATAGAACAGTTAGACTGAATTGATATTTTCAGAATATTACATTCAATAAATACATATTATTTTCAAGTGCATATGGAATATCCTCTAGGATTGACCATATACTGGGGCACAAAACAAGCCTCAGCAAATTTAAGAGTATAGAAATTAATCTCAAGCATCTTTTCTGACCACAAAAGCATGAAACTAAAATCAACTACAGGAAAAGTAATGAGAAAAAAAATGATTACATGGAGACTAAACAACATGCTACTAGAAATACCAATGGGGCAATGATGAAATCAAAGAGGAAATTAAAAAATACCCTGAGACAAATGAAAATGCAAGCATACAAAATCTACAGGATGCAGCAAAAGAAGTTCAGCTTCAAATAGTGATACAGCCCTTCCACAATAAACAAGAAAAATCTCAAACAACCTAATTTACCACTTAACAGAATTAGAAAATAGAAGAACAAACAAAACCTCAAGTCAGCAGAAGGAAGGAAATAATAAATATCAGAGAGGAAATAAAATAGAGATTTAAAAACAATAGAAAAAATCAATAAAACCAAGAGCTGGTTCTTTAAAAGGTTAAACAAAATAGATAAACCTCTGGCCAGGCTCACCAAGAAGAAAAGAGAGAACCCAAATAAAGTAAGAATTGAGAAAGGAGACACAACTGATACCACAGAAATACAAAAAAAAAAAACATAAGAATACTGTGTTCAGTTATGTGCCAACAAATTAGACAATGTAGAAGAAATGGACAAGTTTCTAAAAACATACAGGCCAGCAAAATGGAACCAAGAAGGGCTAGACAATTTGAACAGACCAATCACTAGAAGTGAAACACAATCTGTACTATATAAAATCCCTATAAACAAAAATCTAAGACCAGATGGCTTCAAGGCTAATTGTACCAAACATACAAAGAACTTATACTAATCCTTCCAAAAGATGGACGAGAAGGGAACACTCCCAAACATATTCTATGAAGCCAACAACACCCTGATACCAAAACCAGACAGAGATATCACTAAAAAATAAAATTACAGGCCAATACCTTTGAATATAAAAATTCTCAACAAACTATTAGCAAACCGAATCCAACAACACATTATAAAGATCATACACCATGACCAAGTGGGATTCATCCTAAGTTCACAAGGATGGTTCAGCATATGCAGATCAATCAGTGTCATACACCACATCAACAAAAAAAGGACAACGACATGATCATCTCAATAGATTCAGAAAAAGCATCTGACAGAACTGACATCCATTAATGATAAAAACTCTTACCAAAGTGGGTACAGAGAAAACATATCTCAACTTAATAAAAGTGATTTATGTCAAACCCACAGCCAAAATATAATAACAGTGAAAAGCTAAAAGCCTTCCCACTAAAATCTGGAACAAGACAAGGATGCCCACTTTCACGACTTCTCTTCAACATAGTATGGAAGTCCTATTCACAGCAATCAGACACACACACACAAAAAGGTATCCAACGTGGAAAGTAAGAGGTAAAATTGTCATTATATGCAGATGAGATGATAATACATATATAGAAAATCCTAAAGACTCCACACAAAAACTACTAGAACTCATAAACAAATTCAGCAAGGTAGCAGGATACAAGATTAACATACAAAAATCAGTTGCAGGGCTTCCCTGCTGGCGCAGTGGTTTAGAGTCCGCCTGCCGATGCAGGGGACACGGGTTCGTGCCCCGGTCCGGGAAAATCCCACATGCCACGGAGCGGCTGGGCCTGTGAGCCATGGCCACTGAGCCTGCGCGTCTGGAGCCTGTGCTCCGCAACGGGAGAGACCGCAACAGTGAGGGGCCCGCGTACCGCAAAAAAAAAAAAAAAAAAACAACAACAAAAAATCAGTTGCATTTCTTTACACTAACAATGAAATATCAGAAAGGAAATGTAAATAATCCATTTTAAAGTAGCATCAAAAAAATAAAATACTTTGGGAATAAACCTCATCAAGGAGGTGAAAGATTTATATGCTGAGGACAATAAAATATTAAATAAAGGAAATTAAAGATGATTCAGAAAATGGAAAGATATCACATGCTCTTGGATTGAAAGAATTTATATTGTTAAAATGGTCATATTACCCAAAGCAATCTACAGATTTAACATGATCCCTATCAAATTACCCAAGACATTTTTCACAGACCTAGAATAATCCTAAAATTTTTATGGAACCATAAAAGACCCAGAATTGCCAAAGCAATCCTGAAGGAAAAGACTGAACAGGAGGCATAACCCTCTCAGATTTCAGACACTACTACAAAGCTACAGTAATCAAAACAGTGTGGTATTGGCACAAAAACAGACAAATCAATGGAACAGAATAGAGATCCCAGAAATAAACCCACACCCCTATGGTCAATTAATGTTTGACAAAGGAGGCAAGAATATACAATGGGGAAAAGTGTCTTCAGCAAGTGTTGTTGGGAAAGTTGGACAGCTGCTGTAAGTTAATTAAGGTAGAACATGCCTTCACACCATACAGAAAAATAAACTCAAAGTGGCTTAAAGACTTAAACATAGGATATGACACCATAAAACTCCTAGAAGGGATCATAGGCAAAACGTTCACTGACATAACTTGTACCAGTGTTTTCTTAGGTCAGTCTCCCAAGGCAATAGAAATAAAAACAAAAATAAACAAATGGGACCTAATCAAACTTACAAGCTTTTGCACAGCAAAAGATACCATAAACAAAATGAAAAGACAATCAGCAGACTGGGAGGAAATATTTGCAAATGATGCAGTCAACAAGGGCTTAATCTACAAAATATACAAACAGCTCATACAACTCAACAACAAAAAAACAAAGATCCAATCTAAAAATGGGCAGAAGACCTAAAAAGACATTTTTGTAAAGAAGACATCCAGATGGCCAATAGGCACATGATAAGATGCTCAATGTTGCTAATTATTAGAGAAATGCAAATCAAAACTACAATGAGGCAACACCTCATACAGTCAGATAGCCTTCATTAAAAAGCCCACAAATACCAAATGCTGGAGGGGGTGTGGAGAGAAAGGAACCCTTCTCCACTGTTGGTGGGAATGTAAGTTGGTGCAACCACTGTGGAAAACAGTATGGAGGTTCCTCAAAGAACTAAAAATAGGGTCGATGTATGATTCAGCAATCCCACTCCTGGGCATATACCCAGACAAAACTATAATCCAAAAAATACATGCACCTGTATGTTCATAGCAGCACTATTTACATTAGCAAAGACATGGAAACAACCTAAATGTCCTTCAACAGATGAATGGATAAGGAAGATGTGGTGTATATATATATATATATACACAGTGGAATGTTACCCAGCCATAAAAAAGAATGAAACAAAGTTATTTGCAGCAGCATGGATGGACCTGGAGATTATCATACTAAGTCAGAAAGAGAAAGACAAATACCATATGATATCATTTATATGTGGAATCTAAAATATAACAGAAATGAACCTATCTACGATAGAGAAAGAGAATCACAGACATAAAAGACTTGTGGTTGCCAAGGGTGAGGGGGGAAGGATGGAGTGGGGTTAGCAGATGCAAGCTATTATATATAGAATGAACAATAAAGTCCTACTATATAGCACAGTGCTCTATATTTAACTCCTGTGATAAACCATAATGGAAAGGAACATTAAAAAAATGTATATATATGTGTGTGTGTGTGTGTGTGTGTGTGTACAACTGAATCACTTTGCTGTACAGTAGAAATTAACAGTGTAAATCAACTATACTCCAATTTGAAAAAAAAAGTACCTACCTCATAGAATTACTTCAAGTGTTAAGTGATATAATTGTGAAGCAGGGAGAATAATACCTGGCACAAACTAAATGCCATGTAAGTATTAACTATTCATATCTATTTTATAAGACTATGAGGGTTGAGGTCAGCTGATCAGTTATGTCAACATTACTCAGATAAGTATGTGTGTCAGTGATTTAATTGTTGTTAGGAAAACATTTTCCACAAATTTATTTGAAACCAATAAATAACTTCACTGTTTATTTTTCCCTGACATTACTACAGATCTGTTTATTGTAGATAATAGTCTGTTCAGCTGAGCAAACAGTTCATAGTTTATTGCCTCAGGTCCACCAATCCTAAACTATTATATCAACTTTTCCTAATAGCAATTAGTTCCCAACCTTGAAAGACTTGTGTTAAATCACTTCAGCCCTTACCCCAAAGCTCCGTTAATATCCTACTTTGCCTTACCCTTCTGAGACATTGCTAAGATTCTTTCAAGGTGATGTTCTCTCTGATTACTATAAATTCTAATAAATTTAGATTTGGCTTTACTAAAAAACAGATTATCTGCTGATATTTTGAGATCAATAACCTGGAAGCCCGGTTGTGATCCAGTTGAGATCCCCTCTCTATTGTGGCCCTTGACCCTTAACTTGGAAATACCATGCTCCACTGGGGAATCCTTGGGGAAGTCTCTTTAACCATCAACAGTGGAGTATAAATATTGATATTGAGTCTGATTTGCTTTCATCAGGTTTCTAAATGATAATTTTGTCTATTAGGAATTAAGATCTATTTTAGGACATCTTGGGTAATCTGATCAAGTTTAAAAATGTTCATGTTTAATGGAAATCTGTCTTATTACCAACATTACTCATTGTCTCTTGTCCATATCACTTTTATGTCTATAAGAGGAAGTTTTGGCCAGACATTTACCCTGATAAATTGCTTCCTAGAGCCAGCCCCACAGCAGACAAGTTAGTTCAGAAGATTCCTTCTCAGACTTATGTCTTTTGGACAAACTTTGCCTGGGGTCACTTTTAAAAACCTACGTGAAAGTTCCTGAATCTTATTTAGTCTGTGAGAGTCTTTTTCTATGTGAAATCTCTTGTAAAAAGTTTCTGTTCACCAAGAATCTCAGATCATTGGGTCTGGGATTTTTAAAAAGTCAGCCATTAACTTGGGTGCCTTAGGAACAAGGTGCAAAGTAAAGACTTTAAACACACTGTTGCCAAATTATCATGGCTTTGTCTCTTTCTAAATCTAAAAATTTTGCCTTCTGCATGCTGGACCCTTTTTACATGTATTACATTACAAATCTAATTCCCAAGACTATTTTTTAAAAGGCGTAATTTCACCAAGGACAATTTAAAATTACAGAGGTCACTCTGCAAACTTTGATATAAACAAAACTGTTAAATGGAGAGGTATGTTAGAAATGATCAGAACTTTGGTTCCTTTGTAAACTTGAACTCAATGGCCTTTCCCCTACTTTTCCTCTTTCCTATTCTTTGTTCCTCCTCATCTGCTGTGTTTACCCCCTTTTCTGACCTTCTCCCTTACCTTCTGGCCAGGCTGAAATTCATAAATATTAATTGCCTCTTAAAGTTAAATCTTCTTCAGAAATGGGCAAGCCCCTGACAGTTTATTTTTAGCTTTTATCTCAGTCTGAACTAAGAATCATTGTGAAAGCCTAGACAAGATTCGTAAAAATTTACAGAGGAATTTAGAATAGTTCTAACAACATACACTCTACAGCTCCCAGGTCTATATAAATGCTTAATACGTCAGTAAGAAAATTAGATGTTAAAAAATATTGGATGAAAAAATGGAGTCAGGATAATCCTAAGGAGACTGAAAGATCCTAAATTTTATAGAAAAACTATATAGGACTTCTGTACATAGAAAAGAAAATATTTTGGAGTTTCCCTCCAAGAATTTCCTGTGAAAATAAATTGGATTCTCATTTAGTCCTAAAAAAAAGAAAGGATGAGTCCATTGGAAATTTTAGGAATAGACTCTTTCTTTAATACCATTAGAAAATAGTAGATCTTGAAAGAGATGAGACCTCAATTCTCTCCTTAACTTTTGTAAAGAGACCTAAGCCAAAATTAGGATATGCAATATACAAGAACAACTGGAATGGGAAGTGGCCCCACGGAAAGATAGAACTCCAGTTTCTCAACCTTTTGAAAAAGCCTTGGAACAGAATAAGTTAATAGTCTTACAGATAAAACAACTAGATATTTCCATCCAATTCATCAAGCACCAGAGGAAGAAGCCTCCTGAATAAAGGCATTGGTAGATACTGTAAGTAGAAAGGACATTGGAAAAAAAAAAAAAAAAGTTATTCTGTACTAACTATGAAAATAAAGGAAAACAAACAAAAAGGACGTGATTAAGGAAACTGATGCTGATCTGAGGGGTAATTATGTGCCTGATTTCCCATCTTATACTTAAACTCAAAAGGACGAACTTCTTTACCTATTAAAAGACAGTTTTGAAGTTGTTGACTGATTTAGGCTCAGAAATATAATCCACAAACCCTGCTACAGTTTCACAATCTCTCCTTCAGAGTCAATGAGGTATATAGATGGGCATCTCCAAAAATCCACAAACACTTCGCCTGTCAATCTATACCTTTTACCTTCATACCTTTAACATCATTTCATCCTTTGTGACAGAACACCTAGTCTTTCATGCGTAGGAATGTACTATTTAAATGGAATTATCAACTTAAATGCTTTCCAGAGGACCTTGGTCTTGAGAGCCCAGATGATCACCTATTCACGATCAGAGCATATACCTAATTTGGACAATGGCTTACCAGTAGCTTTGTGTCTAAATCAAGCCCAAATTGAATTTCTCCAGGAGGTTTCAACTATTTTTGGGCAAAGAAAAATCTACTGACATTGGCAGAATAATTGAGGAAGAACCCATCACATTCTAAATGACCCATCTAAATCTCTACGTACAAGTCTAATAGAGAAATAATTAAGCATACCTTGTAGCAGTCCTCTTCTCACAGTGAAGAAACCTAAAGGACTGGGGTACCCATTCATTTAGGACCTTGGGATTGTGAATAAAATAGTCATTTTTATTTCTCTGTGGACAGCAAATCCCTGTTACTATTTTGATTTCCATGCCACCTGAGTTTATGTATTTTGTCTTTTCCTGGAAAAATCAATAATACACCTAGACAGTTTTAGTCCAGGGATGTACTGGGGCACCCTTCTATTTTTCACAAGTCCTTAGCCAGAATTTAAAGGTCTTTGAATCTCTCTGTAATTCTACACTTATCCAATAAGCAGGTAAACTTTTAGCTGTGTTCTAAGGATAACAGAGCTTTGAGGCTGATTCCAACTACTATGTATAGCTCAGAAAGCATATAAAGTTTCTGAAGAAAAAGTACATTTTTGTTGGAAGAAAATGGAATGACTAAGAAATAATTTATCCCAGAGTAATAAATCCATTACTCTTAAGATACTACAAACTATTTAAAACTTTCCTACAACTGTTAAGAAAATACTCTTTTTAAAGAGGTTTTTTTGGATCTCATAGCGCATGTAATAGGTTCCCAACATTTTGGGAATTGCCATACCTACAAGATTTAACTTAGTCTTTGGTAACTGAATTTCTTCCCTGGATCTGACATAATCTGTGTGTGTGTGTGTGTGCACACACATACACATTCAATTTAAAATTAGCTCTTTGGCCTTCCTAATTACCTTGAATCTTTTTACCAATTTGTACATGGGCAGTCTGGACAAGCATTGGTGTCCTGACTTAACCTTATCAGGATTTTTAAAGACCAATTATTTACTACAACCTTTCCCTAGACTTAGTGGCAAAAGTCTACTCACCTTATCTAAGGGCAATAGTATCGGCAACCATCCTACCAGAGACTTCTACTGACTTGACTTCTCTTCCTCTGCAATACTTTTTTTTTTTCTGAAAATGTACATTTTTCACCATGCAGGCTTACCTTCTATGAACTTTTAATGAATTTTTCCCTGCCTAGTCATCACTAATATTGAACATCCTGCTACTTACTCTATTCACCTTTAAGAAGGGGAATTCCTGATTGTCCATGTGTGTCCAAAAGCTGACTTTGCCTTGAATAATAAGAAATAAAAATCACCTCAGGTGCAGAACTTATTCTATTACTAATCTGAACTTGTCAGCAAGTGCTAAGAGAGTATACAGTTATATCTTTGGAATAGTCCATGATTTTGGAATGCTATGGAAACAGCAGGGATTTTGACCTCAACAGAAAACCCAACTAAAAGTAATCAACAGCTTAATAAATGTCTTAAGAATTTGGGTATCATAAAGGTAGACTCTCATTAAAAAGTTCATATATAATTCTGAACAATTTTCTTCTGTTGTCTTTAAACCATGCTATGGCTCAGATTTTGCCAGGTGCACTGGACAATATTAGTAAGGACATAGAACTCATCATCTAAGAATTTCATAATATTGGGCAGGTGATGCTTCAAAACAGAGCAGTCCCAGAAACATCAGCCTGTCAGGATGAAATGTGAGGCATTTTAGGGGAAGAATATTGTACTCACATCCCAGAGATCTTTCTGGCATCTTTTATACTACTAACACATGAGGAATAAAAATTGAAATAAACAACAAGGTCCTACTGTACAGCACAGGGAACTATATTCAATATCCTGTGATAAACCATAATGGAAAAGAATATAAAAATGAATGTGTGTGTGTATATGTATATATATATATGTATATATATAAACACATTACAAATCAGCTATACTTCAATTAAAAAAGTGAAATAATAAAATTAGATAATTTGGCTAGTATCCTATCTCTTGTTTTAATTTGGACATTCTTGGCTTAGAAGTATAAAATACTTTGTTCATAACCCTTCTGTTGGTATCTGTAATTCAGCATTCACATTTGTGATCTCCATGGTCTTAATGTTTCTGTGTAACCACTGTGCCATATATGATCCAACAATGATCACGAAGAAAAAGAACAGAAATATCAGGTATACATCATGGTTGAAATGTTCCCTGCCTGAAACCTGATATGCAGTCATGATCCTTCAAACAGCAGTGTGGATCTTGATTGATTGTTTGGATGATAAATAGTTTGTCCTCCAGCTTAAACTGGACCAGGATAAAAGTCTGAGAAACAAGAGATCATCTATGTTAACATAACTTTGTTTGTTTTGATTCAGAAAAATACATTTCCATGGAAAGATAAGATCATAATCCACTTTACTATTACTTTACTTTTTGCTTTACTATTTGCTTTAGGAAATTCTGAGATTATTTTTCTGTAGACAGCATTCTGCTCGTCTAAATAATTAGCTTATTTATCCAACAACAATTTACTTACCAAGGCCCTCATCTCACTGTGCCCACCAATCTTAAAGCATTACATCATGAACTCAGTTAGGTCCCCGAGTCAACTGACCTAGATTAAGTCACTTTAGCCCAATCCTCAAAGCTCACAAGTATCTCACTTCTGACTTTCCCTTTCTGAGATATTGGTAAACTTTTGTCAGGGTAGTGTTTACGCCCATTACAGTAAGTTCCAATAAATTTATATTTTCTTAGCATAGTATCTGCCTCAAAGTAAACACAAATAGTTGTTATTATTTCTATTTTTATTACCAGCACTGTGGTATTTCTCCATCATTTACTGTTTTGGGAAAATGTGAGAAAAAATAAACTGTATATATTTTATTCACTAACACTGCCATGTTTGTCTCATTTACATACATTTCCAAAGACCCCATACTTTTCTTTTGGTTATATTTTCATATGATATTTTAGATAAAATTTTCTTTTTTCACTTGCTTATTTAGTCCATCTGTTCTTTGAAATTTTCCATTTTTCTTTGAATTTTTACCATCTACTACACAGATTACATGTGAAATTTACAATATCTAACAAGGATGGAACTTAGCACAGGACCTGAAACATCCTAAGTGCTCAAGAATAGTCCTTGTTACTTCATAGTGCTCCTCTGAGGCCAAAGGATAATGTTTATGGCTCCCAGTAGGTACTCTCTTAAACATAGCTATTAATCTTTTATTGATATTAATACACCTGTGAGCCCGGATGGATTAAATAATCTCTGTATAAATGAAACCACCTGCAGAGGTCAGGTTTTCAAAATATTTGACAAAAATTGAATGATGCATCTTCAGTAAGAACAGGTCATAGCTCTTAATATGCCCAGTGAAAGGCACTGAGTATGTGTTTGTGTATGTGTTCTGATTATTACTCTGAAGATAAATTATAGAGATCATATTTTCTGAATCCCTTTCAGAGAATGAAATATACGATTAGAAAAATTTTTTTTCCACCAAAAACCCTCAGTGACTAAACTAATGTGGATTTTGTCCAACACTGAATGTCCTTCAAGACCACCAGTGAGAAATACCACTTTATATTGCATATTTTAATGATGACCTCTTCTTGAAAACAAAACAAAACAAGCAGGAATAACAGAATTAGAGATGATTGGCTTAAATGAAAATTATGTCCCTGCTGCAGTAAGTTTACTCAACATTCTTAGTTGTCTTAGAGTGAAAAATAGTTGTTTACTCTCTCATTCCATGGTGTTAAGGCAAGTTCAATTAATTCCATAAGCAATGTTTTGTCACTGTATGCAATACTGCATGTATTTTATTATTTATGTCATAATGTCCATTGAGGAAATCCACTTATGTAACTCAATTTGTCACCTTTAAGTGAGTGTATTACTGCATTCGAGCTAGAAATTGGTGGCCCTGAGCTTTTAGAATTTGGGCTGACTCATCATGTAACCTCTTGTGACCTTCTTTGGGCCTCTTCTCTAGTTTCTCTTCAAATAGTCCTGATTTCTGCCATAAAGTATTTTTGCACAGAATGACCTGAGGAGTAATCTCCATAAGAAAACACTTGTTATCACAATGTCCTCTCCAAAGTCTTAAGTATGATTAATGTTGTTTCCATTTCTTGGCTTAGACAGGGATTTCTAAAAGTGAGTGTTCTTAAGTGTTTTGGATGATACTTTGCAAAGTACATAGATATAAAGGTAATTCTTTAAAATCATTGCATAATATTGAACTATTTTCCTATTGATGGGTATTTAGGTTGTTTCAGATTATTCACTAAAACAACGTTGCAAATTGTGTATAATACTTGCAAACAACGTTGCAAGTATTATACACAACTTGCAGCGTTGTTTATTCACTAAAACAACGTTGCAAGTTGTGTATAATACTTTATGATCATATGAAAGCATTTCTGTAATAAAGACTCTTAGAATTGGGCTATTTATGTCAAATAACATATAGGTATAAATTCTGTTAAAATCTTCTAAATTTCCCTCCCAAAAGGATGGACATATTTAATTTTTCATAAATGTGTGAAAGTGTCACCTATATTTTCATAACCATTTAAATGAAGTCAAAGACTTGCTTTATAGTTTTCACTCTTTCATGCTATAAAAAAATAAAACTTGCTCTAACTTATTGCTAGGAAGAATATGCCTTGTATATTTAATTTAAAATTTACATGTTAGGATACTAATTAAAATCACTTCCATCTCTTTTATTCCCCAAATAAGCAAGGGATGTTGTATTTTTAAAACTGATTCATATGAGCTTCCATTTAAAGACATTGGATGGCTTACCTATGTGTCCCTGCCAACTAGTAAATATACTGGAAAATCTCTAAAGCCATTATCTTCTGCACAGTGCTTTTGAATAAGCTGCTGTTGGAATCATTTTCTCCCTCACTGGTTTAGAAACCTTGACGATGTGAGCCAGTAAATGAACCTAAAGAGCTAGTAAAAAGATAAAAGTAAATAACCTATGAAAATAAATCGACAGGCTAAGCTTTATGAAAAAAAATTCAAAGATGCTCAAAAACCTTAACTAAAATTCCAACCAGCCTGTTTTAGCTGCTCACCACGTGTCAATACAGAAACAATCCAGAGAATAATCAGTGAGGTCACTCATAACATCAAGTCACCACGAAGTTTACTGTCATAATTCCCAATGCAATTTTCATGCCATCATTTGAAAAAAAAGCCATGATTTTCCAAGTGGGAGTTTGCAACTTGAAAATATTTATATATTATAAAACGTTAATTATAGAAATGCAATCTAATAATGACCAAGAATCAAAAGCAAGTAAGGCCTGAAACAAGCAGGATATGTAATCTTTATCAATAAAATGAAAAGATCTGGTGGGAAAGACTATTTTAGTTAAGCAGGGACATCTGGCTTAAAGAAGGAAAGCAACTGGTCAGATTGAATCAGATTCATGGGAATCTAACAGTATTGTTTTGTTTTTGATTTATATCTCCATATACATGCCAATGAGCAGTGATTATGGTGATAACTTTGGTAAAATGAATGGGTGGAAGAAAAGTTTCAAAATGAATATTATTTCACTTCCTAGGTTTTATCATCTCTATAAAGGCACTCAATTTAAATTGAAAATTTATTCACATTTTATGCAGTAAATTAAATAATAAGTAAATTGTTTGGTATTTATCATCAAGTATTTGTCAATCTTTGGTCAGTGATCCATTTTCCAAATAAATATAATTTAAAAAAATCTATTTGATGGTAATGATGGTAATTTTTTTACTGCATCATATAAAGATTGTATCATTTCAATGAATCTTGTAAAAATGGTAAAGATTCAGTGAGATGGATTAGAATGGAATCCAGGAATTCATTATTGTATGTCAAAAAATGAGAAAAAAATGCAACACCATGTATGATGAAGATAATGATTACTTTTACAAAATGTTTCTCATGGTGTGCAAGGTCATGGTATACTGACCAGCATATCTCTTAGTAGGAATTATTTACTCTTGTGTCAGAGAGAAGAGATTAATGAATTAGGTCTCAGAGGGTTTAGAAACTCACTTTTGGGCTTAAAGATATTTATCAAAATTGACAAATTATATGAACAAAGAAAGTTCTACCAAAATGGATTTTAAAGCAATTTACGTATTGCTTACCATTGTGATACCTCATTTATCATCTGTACATTTCTTCAAAAAATTATTATTTTTTAACTCCTGTCATTGCCCAGGTTTTGAAGTAAGCCCAGGTACTGTTAATGTCACCAGCTTAAGGCTGGGTCTACTGTGGACATAAAGCCACAGACCTGCAATTCTCTGCCGTGGGGTCATTCTACTTTTGTAGCACTTTATTCTGGTGGGGTGCTACTTTCAATCGAACAAAACCATGGATTTCCTTTTGTAATTGCATTAGGATCTGAAGTTGCCAGGTATCAGTGACAACAAATCCAAATGAAAATCTGCTCAAAGTACAGTGCTACTTTTTCAGCCAAAGAAAATATTTAGGCCAATGAGATACCAGGCTGCCTGCTACAGTCCAAATTTTTGCTCAGTTGGCAAGAGTAACAGATTAATTAAATAGTGTAGATAAAGTCTCAAACAAAAGTTCTCTTGACATAATTGTAGGATGGTGTCACTACATCAGTGGGATGCAGCTCAATTAGCAATACCTTTGAAAAGACAGAGTATCAGGTGCTCTAGCAAGAGAGTTATCTGTCAAACTGGGGCTCCAGCTTGAGAGTTGATAATGTGGCAGCTATAAGATCCACCTCCTGTTCTGGTTGTGTGTATTGCAACATTAAAAGCAACACAGCCCTACAAAAGCAAAATACTTTAAAATGCTACCTTCACCCTAAGAAATTAAATGTGTAACAGATCTTGCTCCTCTGGTCAGTGTTGAGGGAAACAAATATTCAGTTAGTTACTTTACAAGAAAAATAAATAAATAAAAGCAAAACTAAACAAATGAAAACTTCCAAGAGAGGCTAATTGGCTTGTTTTCAAGAACACAGAGAGTAAATGATAGGACAAGAGTACTATTGCCTAATACCAAATTAATTAATGCTGAGTCACCTACAAGAAAACACTAACGGTAATTTGTATAGAGTTAATATTTATCTACATGCTACTGAATCCACCAAAATAATCACCAAAATCTTAAAGCTTGCTATTTTTAATCTATTCATTTCAAATATGTATCAGAAAAGATTCCTAACAGATATTAAATTGAGTTATACATTTATATCTGAAAGAACTATAATATTCAATTTAAGGCAAAAGTGGAGTTTTGCATCACCTCAAGAGTATGGCTAAATAGCAGTGAGTGTAAAGTTGGCATAATCTTTACATTAACACAATTATATTAAAATTGTGCTATGTTAAAAATAGCAGAAGACGATCTTTTGAAAACTATTTCCAGATTTACCTTCAGTATAATAGATAGAGCCTATTTCAGGAAAATGTTCTGACTAAAATGATAGTAAACTTTAATTTTTATAGAAGCTATAGTCCCGCGTACCGCCTATATTTACCAGTCTCACTTGCATATTGAGGTTGTGACTCCCAATATGGAATTAGGTAGCCAATATTTATTTTCATTTTTACTTTTTAGCAAGAAAGTTAGATGCCAGTAAAATCTAGAAAAATGAATATTCAGTATATCTTAGGGCAAGAATAGCAAATATTGCATTAGTTGCCTAAATGGGAATATATTTCTATCTCTTTGGGTTGTCAGGAAGATTAAGTTAATGTATGGAAAGTCCTTAGCATAGAACCAAGTACAAAGAAAACATGCTACACATCATTTCTATATTATTACAAATGTCACTTATTACTATGCATTAAATTTTTTTTAATGTGGATATTGTATATTATCAGAAATGCCGCATATTTGAAAAAAGCTACAAAGATGTAAAAGAAAGAACATGTCACTCCGTCTTCAGCACTGTCAGGAGAAAGGATGCTTTAAAGAAAAAACTTGAGATGTCTATTCCTGTAACACAAGTGGATGCATTCATTGGGCTAGCAAGCTTGCATGAACCCAAACCATCATCAGCATTAAACTCATTTCACCTACTCTGATTCTAATTGCAGTTTGGGGGGTTGAAATTGTGCTTCCCATCTCTATGCTTCTACAGGAAGGAAGTGTACTATCTAATAGATTCAAACATCCCAGCCCCTTTGTCAGTTATATCTCTTATTGTGATCAACAAATTGGCATTTTATTGCATGGATCAGTCTCGAATGGGTTTGGCTAGTGTGATCTCTTCCTCTGAGTCCAATTATGACTAGGTATGCAGACCAAAATCGTATTTCTAGATATGCGGTTCAGCCTCTGGTGCTTGATTTCCCCACCTAGGGCCTTCCATTCATTGGGACCTGGCCTGAAAAGTCACCTAGCCTCTCTAGAGAGCATCTGTAGCCAGTCTTTCTAATTGCAGCTCTATGTCTATAGGTTTAAAAAAGTTTCTGAAACAGAAACTGAGTATCAGTATGGCTGTGTAACAGATTTCTGAATGATTAGGATGATGATGATAGTAATGATAATAATAGAAGAGAAAATTGTTTGGGAAGGGGCATGATGCTACTTTCTGGAATGAAAATGTTTTATTCCTTCTTTGGCGTAGTATTTACACAGGTATATGCAGTTGTCTAAACACATAAAATTGAAAAAAATCTCTTGCATTTTATTTTTTTAAACTATGCCTCAATAGCTTTATTCAGCAGAGAAATCTAAAGTATTTCTTATGCATAAATAAAATGGTTTGTTGAAGATTTGGAGAAAAGCTATGTAATTTGTAGCATAATTGTTTTTAATAAAAATAATACTTTTGAAAGAGAAATATAATTAAATGTACTATATAATTTCTCATTTTCTATCAATGCTTTTAATTTCTCCAAACAATTTTGAAGCGGTCTTATTTCTATTGTGTTATAAAATCAAATGATTTTATAACACAATGGCAAATCTAAAAAAATCCTACAGTGAAGTAGCATAACCTTTTGTATCTATTTTAATAGTTCAAAGACTTTATACACTATAATTAAGCACTTTCATGTCAAAAATGCTATTTTACTGCAGAATTTTCTAATTATTCCAAAAAGATTTTTCATACTTATATACCTTTCTAGAGGCAATAATAAGGAAGATTAAATAGATCAAGATATATAAGTAATTTTAGTAAGATATAAAGAGGCAACCAGTAGAAGAAGATGAAGTTGTAGAGTTATATCATGAAAGGCAGTCCTGCTGTGCTATTCAACAGCAGAGAAGTCTTCATCCTGCACAGTTTCTAGCATCTGCGGAAACTACTTTGAGTGATTCTGTGTTGTTAAAACCAACTCTGTTACATACATTTATCTGAATACATAAGCACACTTATAAGAAATAGACCCTTGTGTCCATTTAGAAAGCTAAAATCTAATTTGTACACCTTGGTTCATAAGATACTGTGTTACATTTAAAAACACATTTTCAAAACTTAGCTCATTTTTTTTCCCTCTCGCTCTCTTGGCTTCAGCTATTTTGCTATCATTTAAGCATGATCTTAGTCTGGCCTTTGTATTTCTCTTTGCCTGAAATGCTTTTCTTCCAGGTGCTTACCAGCCTCAGGGCCTCATTTACTTCCTGTCTCTACTCAAATGTCACTTTCTCAAAGAAGCCTATTTTGCCAACCTGTCTAAAATAGCCCACTACCCATTCTTTCAGGTTTTATCCTCCTCCTGTTTTATTTACTACTACATATAACCTCCTGAATATTACATATTCATTTGTTTATTCAAATTTGGACTTTTAGACCTAAAAATATCAGTAAAACAGTCTTAAACTAAGAGTATGTTTTATTTACTTACTTTTATTGTATATTATAATAATCAATAAAGTACACTGATCTTAACTATTACAGTCCAACAGTTCTGACAAATGAGTACACCTGAGGAACTCACTGCACTAGGAAGACCCAGAGCACATCCATTATCCCAGCAGTTTCACTCAAGCTCCTCCCCAGTCAATATCTCCTCCTACTTACAGAGGCATACCACTAATATAATTGTTTCACTGCAGAGTCTTTTTGCCTGTTGGAGAACTTCATATCAATGGAATTTTAGTTTGTTCAGTGTGTTCTGTTTCTGCTACATGTATATCCTCTTGATACTATTTTCTATTTTAATTAGAGATGTAGAAAAGCAAATAGAATACTTTAAAGTCATCATTATCACACTAAACTGTAGAACTCAACCATCAATGCAAGTTAAAAACTTAGTAAACTTAAAAAAAAGTGTCTTGAAATCTTATATTTTGCAATACATATTTTTTTCCTTCACGTGGGACTCAGATTTGAAATTTGGGTTTCAAAGAATAATCTGTAAAAACATATTGCTCTATTATAATTCTAAGTTTCTTTTTATATTGGAATGATCATGATGTTTGTAGAAAATAATGGAATTTTAGCATGCTTTAATCCTAAAATAAAATTTAAAAAACACTACATGTGCTGAGGTAGAGTTGAATAATTTGCTACAGTGCTGAAAAATTTATATATATATAAAATATATATAAAATATAAAATTTATATATCTATAAAATACCAGAAAATATACTAAAAATTACATGGTGAAGAAAATCTATACACACATGCTGAGGAAAGATGGTTGACTCTCCTCAAAGTCACAACCACCTTCCATTTACCTCCTAACTGGATCTGGCTTCCCCTGGAGGCTGCCACTGTGGGAGGATGGCATGCTGGAGGGGTCTGCTGTGCTCAGTCTGTTCCAGGGCCCCTGTGCCTCTGGCTGCCTTGATCTGCCCTCCACTAAGACCTCATGCTGTCATAGGCCACAGAGTGCAGACAAGGGAAGCAGTAGGGACCCTGAAAACCCTCCCTCCCCCTGCCAGCAATATTCATGCACAATAGTCCCTTCAATTAGCTGTGGTTTTTAATTTCATTTTTATTTGATCTCAATTGTCATACAAATTTTCATCTATCAAATTCATAGGAAAATTTTGTGGCTCAAAACTCCCTAAAGTCAATATTTCTTGCATGTTTGTAAAATACATATATATATTTATTGTTCCAGCACGTTAATATCAATAGCAGACAAGGATGATTATTATTTTAGTTGATTTATTTTAAAGTGTTCCAGTAAGCAGATGATGGGAAAGTTGGAATTGGGGTAGATAAGTGTGCCAAAATAAACTCAATGCAGTTTTTAAAAAAGGAAATACAGTAAGTGTTCTAGCCCAGAGTTAGATTTTGGGGGTTTCCAGACCATGTTAGAAGCCAAAGACTTGGGCAATAGTTCTGATTGGAATAATTTCTACTTCCTGGGAACACCAATATGCTGGTAACACTGAAATAAGAAACCTATCAGAGGAAATGAGAGAGTTATGCCATGAAATGCTTTGCAACACACAAGATTCTTTCAGAGCTTTTTTGCCCTAGAAGTTAAGAAGACACATAAAAATTTTCCTATAAGATTTCTTGTAGTTGATGACCTCAATACATACTAGGAGTCAGAGATTATGCTGGTTCTAACATTAGGGTTTTTAGATCAGATCTAGAATTCAAGAATAGTAATTCAGACTACTACATGGAGATGAGGTCCCAGTCTGGCTAATCTTTCATAAACAATAGAATCTCTTTGCTATCCAACAAGGGTTTCTTTGTGTTTATGTGTGTATCTCACTACCTCATGAGTGGGCAATGGATTTCCAAAAGGTAGAAATCCATAGATATGATGGAGTAATCAAAAATGGTATTTGGTAGTGCCATGTACAACTATATCAGAGCCAGAGGTAAAAGAAAAAAATGTGCTGCCATATACAAGTTTCTGTGTGTTTTTTAATGGTTGCTTTTTCTAAAACATTAAACTAGTTGAAAAAATAATAAAAATTGAAACATACAATATTATTTTTAAGTTTAAATATTTTACTTATACCAAAGTCAGGATATATATATATTTTTTCATATGTGAAATAGATGGAAAATTTTATTTAATCCATAACAATATTACAAAAACAAAGCAGATTGCAACAATGAAAAAAATTATAGATTAAACTTCTCTGACTGCAGAGACAAAAAATCTTTTTTTTATTTTTATTTGAGACAAAAATTCTTTTTTTTGTTGTTTTTTTTAATTTTTTTTTATTTTTTCACATCTTTATTGAGGTATAATTGCTTTACAATGGTGTGTTAGTTTCTGCTTTATAACAAAGTGAATCAGTTATACATATACATATGTTCCCATATGTCTTCCCTCTTGCGTCTCCCTCCCTCCCACCCTCCCTATCCCACCCCTCCAGGCGGTCACAAAGCACCGAGCTGATCTCCCTGTGCTATGCGGCTGCTTCCCACTAGCTATCTACCTTACGTTTGGTAGTGTATATATGTCCATGCCTCTCTCTTGCTTTGTCACAGCTTACCCTTCCCCCTCCACATATCCTCAAGTCCATTCTCTAGTAGGTCTGCGTCTTTATTCCTGTCTTACCCCTAGGTTCTTCATGACATTTTTTTTTCTTAAATTCCATATATATGTGTTAGCATACGGTATTTGTCTTTTTCTTTCTGACTTACTTCACTCTGTATGACAGACTCTAGGTCTATCCACCTTATTACAAATAGCTCAATTTCGTTTCTTTTTATGGCTGAGTAATATTCCATTGTATATATGTGCCACATCTGCTTTATCCATTCATCCGATGATGGGCACTTAGGTTGTTTCCATCTCCGCGCTATTGTAAATAGAGCTGCAATGAACATTTTGGTACATGACTCTTTTTGAATTACGGTTTTCTCAGGGTATATGCCCAGTAGTGGGATTGCTGGGTCATATGGTAGTTCTATTTGTAGTTTTTTAAGGAACCTCCATACTGTTCTCCATAGTGGCTGAACTAATTCACATTCCCACCAGCAGTGCAAGAGTGTTCCCTTTTCTCCACACCCTCTCCAGCATTTATTGTTTCTAGATTTTTTGATGATGGCCATTCTGACCGGTGTGAGATGATATCTCATAGTAGTTTTGATTTGCATTTCTCTAATGATTAATGATGTTGAGCATTCTTTCATGTGTTTGTTGGCAGTCTGTATATCTTCTTTGGAGAAATGTCTGTTTAGGTCTTCTGCCCATTTTTGGATTGGGTTGTTTGTTTTTTTGTTATTGAGTTGCATGAGCTGCTTGTAAATTTTGGAGATTAATCCTTTGTCAGTTGCTTCATTTGCAAATATTTTCTCCCATTCTGAGGGTTGTCTTTTGGTCTTGTTTATGGTTTCCTTTGCTGTGCAAAAGCTTTGAAGTTTCATTAGGTCCCATTTGTTTATTTTTATTTCCATTACTCTAGGAGGTGGGTCAGAAACGATCTTGCTGTGGTTTATGTCATAGAGTGTTCTGCCTATGTTTTCCTCTACGAGTTTGATAGTTTCTGGCCTTACATTTAGGTCTTTAATCCATTTTGAGCTTATTTTTGTGTATGGTGTTAGGGAGTGATCTAATCTCATACTTTTACATGTACCTGTCCAGTTTTCCCAGCACCACTTATTGAAGAGGCTGTCCTTTCTCCACTGTACATTCCTGCCACCTTTATCAAAGATAAGGTGTCCATATGTGCGTGGGTTTATCTCTGGGCTTTCTATCCTGTTCCATTGATCTATCTTTCTGTTTTTGTGCCAGTACCATACTGTCTTGATTACTGTAGCTTTCTAGTATAGTCTGAAGTCAGGGAGCCTGATTCCTCCAGTTCCTTCTTTCGTTCTCAAGATTGCTTTGGCTATTCGGGGTCTTTTGTGTTTCCATACAAATTGCGAAATTTTTTGTTCTAGTTCTGTGAAAAATGCCAGTGGTAGTTTGATAGGGATTGCATTGAATCTATAGATTGCTTTGGGTAGTAGAGTCATTTTCACAATGTTGATGCTTCCAATCCAAGAACATGGTATATCTCTCCATCTGTTTGTATCATCTTTAATTTCTTTCATCAGTGTCTTATAATTTTCTGCATACAGGTCTTTTGTCTCCTTAGGTAGGTTTATTCCTAGATATTTTGTTCTTTTTGTTGCAATGGTAAATGGGAGTGTTTTCTTGATTTCACTTTCAGATTTTTCATCATTAGTGTATAGGAATGCTTGAGATTTCTGTGCATTAATTTTGTATCCTGCCACTTTACCAAATTCATTGATTAGCTCTAGTAGTTTTCTGGTAGCATCTTTAGGATTCTCTATGTATAGGATCATGTCATCTGCAAACAGTGACAGCTTTACTTCTTCTTTTCCGATTTGGATTCCTTTTATTTCCTTTTCTTCTCTGATTGCTGTGGCTAAAACTTCCAAAACTATGTTGAATAAGAGTGGTGAGAGTGGGCAACCTTGTCTTGTTCCTGATCTTAGTGGAAATGCTTTCAGTTTTTCACCATTGAGGATGATGTTTGCTGTGGGCTTGTCATATATGGCCTTTATTATGTGGAGGTAAGTTCCCTCTATGCCTACTTTCTGCAGGGTTTTTATCATAAATGGGTGTTGAATTTTGTCAAAAGCTTTCTCTGCATCTATTGAGATGACCATATGGTTTTTCTCCTTCAATTTGTTAATATGGTTTATCACATTGATAGATTTGCATATACTGAAGAATCCTTGCATTCCTGGAATAAACCCCACTTGATCATGGTGTATGGTCCTTTTAATGTGCTGTTGGATTCTGTTTGCTAGTATTTTGTTGAGGATTTTTGCATCTATGTTCATCAGTGATATTGGCCTGTAGTTTTCTTTCTTTGTGACATCCTTGTCTGGTTTTGGTATCAAGGTGATGGTGGCCTCGTAGAAGGAATTTGGGAGTGTTCCTCCCTCTGCTATATTCTGGAAGAGTTTGAGAAGGCTAGGTGTTAGCTCTTCTCTAAATGTTTGATAGAATTCGCCTGTGAAGCCATCTGGTCCCGGGCTTTTGTTTGTTGGAAGATTTTTAATCACAGTTTCAATTTCAGTGCTTGTGATTGGTCTGTTCATATTTTCTATTTCTTCCTGCTTCAGTCTTGACAGGTTGTGCATTTCTAAGAATTTGTCCATTTCTTCCAGATTGTCCATTTTATTGGCATAGAGTTGCTTGTAGTAATCTCTCATGATCTTTTTTATTTCTGCAGTGTCAGTTGTTACCTCTCCTTTTTCATTTCTAATTCTATTGATTTGAGTCTTCTCCCTTTTTTTCTTGATGAGTCTGGCTAGTGGTTTATCTATTTTGTTTACAGGATATATTTTAATCTTACTTTTTTGACTCTCATGAAAGCAAACTCATCAATAATGTTTTCAAAATCTACTCTTACTAATCTCATTTTCAATTGAGAGTTGCTATGTTTGACAATTTCTCATAACCTAGATCTTAAATAACTTTTAATTAACTTCAATTTATTGATCTTGACTTTAATATTTCGATAAGTTGTTTCTTATGGAATTGGTACAGCACTTTTAAACTTTAAAAAATACTTCATTAAAATATAATTTATCTTGATTACTGAGTTTTATTGGCATCCCTTAATTTTGCATCTAAAATTGGCTCCTCATTTGTCTCACCCTAATTTCAACCTTGGATAAGTTCTAAGGTTTGACCTTGAATTGTGGGTACCCAAGGTGGAGTGAAGGCCACCAGAATAAAATCAAGAAACTGAGAGCCCAGTGCTGCAGGTTACCCATGTAGATAGTAAAGGTATCAGCATTATGGGAGAATTTGAGGAAGAGAGTATGAACCTTGAGAACAACTGTGAGAAGGACTACTGGGAAGTTGGAAGATGCTCACAACAACAAGGATGGAGGAACATAGGGCTTAAAAAATTGAGAATTTTAGCAAATAGGTAGAGGAGGAGGATACCAGTTTGACCTTCTGGCTCTGAGGTGCAGGAGGTGTGAAAGAATAACCAAAATTTGAAAGAGCTGCAGAGAAGTGGTTTCCTGGGGAAAGCATGATTATAGTAAATACAATGGGTTTTCTGCTAAATATTTTAGTGTCTGATGAATCTCATTATTAAAAGTAATACAGAAGATGAATATGTAACCTTCACAATACCCTCATTAAAATACAGTTATAACATCTGGAAAGGCAACATACTAACCCATTAGCATTCAACTCACCAGTATGGTTTAGTGACCTAGACTGAGCAAAAAAAAAAAAAAAAAAAAACTGAAATGAGAAATAGTGGAAGCTCTGAAAAAAATCTTTTCAGAGGGTGAGAAATAAAATGGATTCATTAATAGCCAGGTGCAAGGAGATGGAGGGTAAGCTTGTTAGCAAATAAAAAGGTACAGTTTTCTAAATACTTCACCTTGTTCACATTTTACAGGGTCTGGCCTCAACAGTTGCTGTTGTATTAGATCAGACAAAAATCCTTAGGATCTGAACCCATGTACCAATTTTAAGAATCAAAGGTCTGAAAACTTCCTGAGTGAATGATGGTATGACTTCTTAGCAGATAGGAAAACAGAAGGTGTGGGCTGAAGAAGAGTGGTTGAGAACAAAGACTTTGGAATAAGACACACCAGTCTCAAATAGTTTCTGAAACATTTGGGGAATTTGGACAAGTTAATTCAACTCCTGAAACCTTTGTTCATCAATAACTGGCATAATAATGCCACTCAGGTTTATTATGAAAATTAAATGACAAAATGTCATGTCTGTCAAATAGGAAGGTGTGATCAATTTATTTATTGACAATTAGTTATTGAGTGCCTGTTATGTATTAAGATAAAACACTAAAAAACAAGCCAAAACCATTGCTCTTTTGGCACTTACATTCTAGAAGGTGTTAGCTATAATTACTAATGGTGTTAATAACATCAAAGACTAGGAAAATCACAGAGCTGACTCTATCTCATAGTTCACTTTCTAGAAACAGTAGAGGAGCATTAAGCCTAATCTCTATAGAGTAGATGAAAGGATTCAATGTCTTACTTTTAGATATTTCCAAATGAAATAACATTTGAAAGGGAAGCAAAAAGAGGGAAGCAGAAAAGGGAGGTCATTCCCTGTACAAATACTTAATCTTGTCAAGTTCTCTTAAAATATGAGTAGAGGTAGACTCCTGGAGGTCAGCACTATGTAAGGAAGCAAACTAAATGTGTTTTGATGATAATGACAGTGATCCTAGTAAGCACTTCCAAATGGAATCCATTATGCTGCTGATTCAAGTATTATTACAATGAGTTCTAGTTCCTTTACTACTTAATAAATTAATGAGTTTTACTCCCTGGCTGGTGGGAAACATTCTAAAAGTTCACAATGAAGAAAAAATGAGTTCAAGCAAATAACAACCAGAGAAGTAAGAGAGAAAAAGAAGTACTCACTTCACTATTGTAATTTCTGTTTTTCCTGTACATGGGATTTGACCCAGCAGAATTAGAAGAGGCAGGTAAAGGCTAAATCCTTGTGCTAATTTTGTACCCTTGAGGAAATCACACAACTTTTCAAGTTTTAACTCTTCATTTAAATGCTTCATCTGCAAATCAAAGACTGCAATTACAACCTCACATTCTACTTGGCTATATTTATGTATCAATATTTTATTTACTTACATTTTCTTCAAATTATACCATGCCTTGCATCTGCTGGAATTATGTATATATAATTGTGTATATATATATATATATATACACACACACACATACATATATGTATATATATACACACGCACACATATATTTTAAGTGTATATGTATGTGTATATATATATATACACACACATATATGTGTGTAGGTTATAATTTTATATATATATAATTTTCCCCCAGTTTTAGGAAGAGTGGATAAATGAGGAACCTGACCCATATTCTTGCTAAATCTCCTCCCAAAATACTTCCCCAGAGACTCCAAATTTAAGAAATCATAGCATTGGTTTAGTAAAAACCAATGCCATATATATATATATATCTCATTTATTTTTCATGATTTTTAATAAAAAACAATATGAGTGTTGAGGCTGGGTATATAATAAGCTATGTTTCTTCTATCTCTCCTCTACCATCAAACACACACACACACACACATTAGAAGGGAAAAAATAAGGTTAAGTAATACCAATTTGGTGTGCACAAAGATGCAATATTCAGTATTAATGTTTTCTATATCTAACAAAGCATATAATACGGAAAATGTCCACTGGTTCATATTCCCTGAAGGTGAATTCTGATTTTTGAGACTTTTGCTCAAAAATAGTTCCTAATTCTCTGCCATATAGTGAATTTCTCTCAATTAAAAAGGCATGTAAAAACACTGTAAACACAGCCTTCATTAACATGTAGGTCAATATCTAGGTCATAGCACCTATTAGGTAGCTCTGTCCTTATAGCTTTGTCTGACTCCAGATTCTGGTAACCACTCCCTCTCTTTATTACAGTCTGGGGTTAAAGGATGGCAACAGTGTCCTGCTAACAGTAGCCTCAGGTACTGATGGAAGCATCCTTTCTAGTGGTCCCTAAACTCTATCCTTACCAGAAATAAATCCTTACTTATAAATAAATAGATAAATAATCCCCCTTTAAATATCCTAAATTGTTGTGTTTTATTATTTCATCTCTCCTGTCAAATCTTTGTCTGACATAATAGCCTAGATCAAATCTCATTATAACTAATTCCTAAATATTAACCAAGTTATTTTATTTTATTGAAAATAAATGTTATAGCCAAATATTCTTGGCTTCAATATTTGGGCATAATTTTAAAATATGATATATAAAGAAACTGTATTATATTCATGCTTGTGGTGATGAGATTTAGTAATATATCTTGGAAAGTGAAATCTTTTTCATCTATTTCTGAACAATATCTAGGTGCTTTGCTTCTATTTCCCCTAATGTTTTGAAGAGTCACCTTAAATGCCTTAAATGCTTTTGTTTACTCTCAAATGTCTTTATGTCTATTGATAATCCCTAAGAAGAAAAAAAGGAAAAAAGAAAAAAAAAGAAAGAAAAACTGAACAAAAGATATCAGCTGAACTCATCAGCTGAGTTCTTAAGTAGTTCTCAGAAACTTCCACATGAGACTTGCTTATTTTAACATGAGGTTGGCCCTGGAGCAATGACACAAGTTTCTGTGACATATTTACATAGCACTGATTTTAATGGGACTTGTTAGAGAGTAACTACACAGTTTTGCCCCTGGTCACATACAAATCTTTGACCTGGATTGATGCTTGAAAACCTGGGAGACTGAGATGCAGCTAAGATAGAAGGGGACAAAGAAAGAAAACCTAGAAGATCTGAAGAAAAATTTTCATTTTCTTCACTCTTGTTCCTTGGTTTAAAGCATTTCAGTGCTTTCAAGATTAATGTGGAGTTAAGTTAATATGCAATGTTAAGAGTTCTCTTGTTAGAAACTCAATGCTCAAAAAGTGTTTTGAAGTATCCTCTGATCATAATATGCTTATGCTGGAGGGAACACAGAAATAATGTCAAGATTAATCCATCACATATCATTATTCCATGAAAGCCAAGAACTCAATCACTATTCCATAATAGAACTCTCAACAGAGATGAAGTTCAAGGCCAGCCACTCCTATAATGATTTCTCATCATAATCAAGTTATTGGTTATAGCCTTACAGGAACCAATAAACAGATTAGATTACACAGCTCATATGCATCCTGACACAGTTTTTGCATAAGGCCCTCTCCTCCGGGTACTGGTACACACTCAGAAGAGCTCCAGTGGGTGAAAGGATTCTTTGGCTTTTGGCCTCAAGAACAATTCCTCTTTCAAGAGTCTTCTAGCAGTTTACCCATAACCTTGATGAGTTCTTATGAAAAGCAGGTTATAACTTAATTAAGTTTAGCCAAATTAAATTAATAGAAACTAAAATTGTATAACATTGATTCATCCATTACCTCGGCTGATTTATAGACAATTTGGAAAGTTTTATACTTGGTCACAATGATTCTCAACCTTAGTGCATATTAGAAACCTGGAAATTTTTAAAGTATTGATTCCTATGTTTCTTGTACTTTCTGAAGTACTTTCTGAACCTCTGAAGTAAACTTGAGCATTGTTTCATAAAAAATCTCTAAAAGCAGTTTTTTTACCCCCACCAAAGACTGAGAGACGCTGGTTGTGGGCATACAAATCAGCCTTTACTCTGATTAACGTGATGCCATCAATCATTTCTCTAAATGTGAATATCAAACCCTTGATTAGTAAGAAAAAAACCCAAAAGAACAACAAAAAAAATCTGTTCTTTATGACATTCTGATATTTGCAAGATTGGATAGTCACCTGAGTTTTAATAAATAACCTGCATGGTTAAAAATATTAATAGTAAACACTGAGTGTTCAAACCAAGAAACAAATTTATTTTCTTCTTCCAAACCAGTCAGTTGGTGTTGGTTTTCTGGTCAGAAAGATGAAAGTGTATAAGTAGGATTATGTAGCTCCTTCAGCTGTTGAAGGCTAAGGAGAAGCAGTTAAACTCTTTTAACTTCACCTAAACCATTAAAAAAACCCTATTTATCCTCCCCTCCTCTCTACAAAATTAGAATGGCATTAATGACCCAGAAATACAAAAATGAGAACTTTAAGTGCTGTCAAAAGATGAATGACCATAATCAATCCATTTGTCTAGTAAATTCTATTCCTATTTTGGAAAATATTATTGAACAATGTGATTCACTTTCTGTTGACCAAAGTTCTAATCAAAGATGAAATAAGTCTTTGTCTTGAAAGCAGTGCCTTTAAGGCAGATACCCTATCATTCATCTTTTATTAATTATTCATACATTTATTTTGCCAATCAGCAAGCATTTAACAACACAAGGTGCTAGGCATTACATTGGTTAGATTATATTGTAGATGACCTAGATGCACACTGGCATAATCCTTGAAGAGACTGAAGTCTATTGAAGGAGAAAGACAAGTAAGCAAATAATTTAATACAGTGTGAATAGTAGGAAAACTTAAATATAAACTCAACTCATTATAAATAGCACTGGTACTAATTGATTATTCAAGGGCATTAGGATTGAAAAGTGGTAGCTTTAGAATGTGTCACAACAGAGATGACTCAGCTAAGACTTGATATATGAATCAAATTCACCACTTACTAGCAGACCAACACCTTTCAAATATGAATAGATGGATGAATGAATTAAAGAATGGATGAATGACAAAAAGTAATCTCAATTTAAAAATTCACTAACAAGGTTTAGGGAAATTTGAATATTTTCAGGGAACCCTGAGGAAACAATGAGACATTAAGAAATAAAATGTTAATACTGAGCAATAGACAACATATCAAAGAGAGAAATCAGAAGCTGGGAGGCTGAACACGTACTCTCACATCGCATCATATTGCTTCTGTCTCCCCCTATGAATAGCCCTGCTGTTGATACATTGGATTTTACAAAGTCGACTGTCTGCTACTTTGCAGTTTTAATAAATGTTGACTTCTCTGATAGTATAATCATAAAAACATAACTACAAAATTGCTGATCTACTTGAAAAATATAGGATGGAAGTAAAAATGGCCCTAGGTGCCTACTCAACCCATCTTAGCATAAGTACTCAGGGACTTCTGGCCTCTATCATAGTCATACTTTTCCACAAACTTGTTTTGGTAGTATAAAAATGCTAAGCAATAGTTATGGAGGAAAATGCACTTAGAGCTTTATTAGCTGCTCTATACATATTTATTTTTAAAATAATGCCAAAGTGTAATAACCCAAGATCTCATTTGTAAACAATGCACAGCTATATCTTACTATTCTTTTCCTCTAAGTGGATCACGAGGAATTAAAAATAGAAAAGACTAGAGGAAAGTGAAGTTTATAGCACACTGGTCATAATACAGAAAACAACATATTTGAAAAACATGTAAAATTATTTTTAGCTCCTATCTCCTCACAAAGAGAGCTGTTAAAAAGTAATTTCTGAACTTCCTTTTTAAAAGAAACTGATTACATGTTTCTCATTTTTGTTTGGATTTCAGAAGACAAAAATTAGTTCTAATAACTGAAGATATATTGTGAAATGTGAGAAGTGTACGGGTCTCTTTCAATTCCCAAGTTCTTGTTCTCAACTGGCCTCATCTCTCTGTACAACTTTAATTCACTTTTTTCATGTCTGACTCAGGAGAATGAGTACAAAAAAATCACCTAGGGAATGCCTTTTAAATAAAATGCCTTTATGAATTCATTAATTTTCATGAGTTCTTGAAAACCTAAAGTTAACTGCATTTTTAGGAATAATTTAGTTTATACATTAATTCACTCAGTACATATTTATTGCATGCCTACTATTCTAGCCCTTATAGATAAAGTTCTGGGAAAAAATCCTTGCCTTTACAGAGTTTATATTCTTGCTTTATCTTGAGACTTAAACAGTTTGGGAGTCATCTCTATTGCCACAGTTTGGTCTTTTTATATTTTTCCCATTCTCTCCATTGTTTAGAGAGTGAGATTTAATAAAATAAACAAGTAACTAAAGCAAACTCCAAAAGACCACAGTATCCTTAGGTTGTGCACATAAATCATCTTAGAAGGAAATATAAATTAATCTTTGAAAAGGTGGTATCAAAAGAGTCATAGTTCAGTATTAAAAAGTTTTCTGTCTAGAGTTGTCAGATTAAAACAACCACAACTGGGCTTCCCTGGTGGCGCAGTGGTTGGGAGTCCGTCTGCCGATGCAGGGGACACGGGTTCGTGCC
This sequence comes from Aethalodelphis obliquidens, assembly GCF_003676395.1. Taxonomy (NCBI): domain Eukaryota; kingdom Metazoa; phylum Chordata; class Mammalia; order Artiodactyla; family Delphinidae; genus Aethalodelphis; species Aethalodelphis obliquidens. Next base: position 4,324,393 of record NW_020837955.1, on the reverse strand, counting down.
CCGGTCCGGGAGGATCCCGCATGCCGCGGAGCGGCTGGGCCCGTGAGCCATGGCCGCTGGGCCTGCGCGTCCGGAGCCTGTGCTCCGCGGCGGGAGAGGCCACAGCAGTGAGAGGCCCGCGTACCGCAAAAAAAACAAAAACAAAAAAAAAACAACCACAACTGAAACTATAACAGTAATCTCTCCGAAAGACATAGCAAGGTCTATCTACATCTATGAAGGGGCTCAAGGGGTTTTTAAGGAAAAATACATCTCCTTATAAAAACTGAAATCTAAGACAGCATTGTGAAATCTAGTGTCTGTGTTTTGGGATAGGTGGAGTTAAATAGATGGGATTTGGTTAGATGAAAACATTATGTAATTTCAAATTTTATTTCTGTATTCTTTTAAAGTATAGGATCTTCAATTTAGACATAAGGAGATAAATAAGTCTAGTAAACATTTATTCTGTTACTCAAAGATTACTTGCTAATTATGTATTTTTATCATTGTGTTCTGAAGACTAACATACTTGAAATCAGAAATACTTTTTTACATTCAAATTATGCCATTTACCTGCAATATATAGCAGGGTGTTCACTTCACCTCAGTTTTGTCATCTGTGCAATAAGGATTGAAAGATTTATCTATAAAAGATATACTGTATTGATCTTGGCATTAATAATATATACATATACACACATGCAGAGTATTTGATGAACTACAAACTACTAAGATAGATAATAATATTAACAAACCTCATTATTTAGGGTATTTTACAATTATTTTATTTTTCCTTACATATTTTGTGGTTTATAGTATATCTTAAAGTTATTTTTTTTAAAGGGGTTTGCTTTTAAAAATATACATTTTCTGTTTTCTATCTTCATAAAAAAAAGAGAATGCTTATTATTATATAGGCATATCCTTACAATCATATAAAACAGCACTATTTCATGCCCTTAAATACTGTTAAATTCCCTTTGATCAGATGTGAAATGATTAAGTAGTAAACCTGAATCCCGATTAGGGATCTATATGACATCAAGTGACAACCAAGACATTACTTTTCTTGTCATAATTATATATACTCTTTTAATCACACTTTTTCTGGTGAAAAAAAAACACATAAAGCTATATAATTCTATTTACTATTTAAATAATAAAAATCAAATTATAAAATGTATACCTTATGCCATGCAATTTAAGAAATAGAACAGTACTGGTAGTTCAGAATCTCTCATACCCTTTCCTACACTATCCTAAACTTCATTTTATTTATCACTTGCATCAGTTGATAGATATACTACAATGTATGCATCCCCAAACAATAGATGTGCTAGTTTTGCTTTTTTGACTTTATACAAGAGAAATCATGCTTTTGGTAGGTCAAACAGACCAAACACTCTGATATGAGATATTCGATCTATACAATTAACAATTTGACCCAATGGGTAATATAGAGGATATTATATCAAACAAACAGTTGAAGAATGCAAATGTTATCTAGAATTTCTTTTGTTTATTTTTACTGTGCTATATGGATCATTGCTCTTTTCCTCCATTTTACTTCATTAATTGGAATACTCTTTTATGTTACCTTTTCACAGTCAGGTCAAAATTAAAGATATTTCACAGTTACAGTGTGGGTGTGGGAATGTAGGTAATACTAAAATGAACACAGGGAGAGTTATATACTAACAAGGGATACTACAATTGGCAAATGATTTAATCATCTGACCTACTGATGAGAAAGGGACATGCAAAAGTATATGTGTAATAGTAACCAAACATAGAGAAATTCTAACATATATGGCAGGTGAAATTATCAGCTCTCAAATACTATCTAAAAAAAAAATTCCTTATGCTAATTAAGCACATCAGCTACTTTGATTACAAACCTCACCTACAAGTCTGGAAGAAAAAGAAATTTATTTTTTCTACTATCATAGTGGATTGTGAAAATAGACACTCCTTAAAGTATATTCAACACCTGCACAATAACCATTCAAAGGTAGATCTATTTAGCTACAACTATTTACTTGACATTAAAATGGTAGACAAAAACTATCACCTAAATGTAAGTACCTATTTTATCATTTTAAATTGACAACTAAATTGTCAATAGGAAGCTTTAAGATATCAGTATATCATATGTGCTTCTATTTAGGATATAAAGATATTCAAATAAACACATAAACATAAAGATACACACTTTTAGAATAGAAAAAAAGGCTTCTCCTTTTAATGGTATATCAATCACCTCACTATTATTACATTAGAAATGCTTTTAAAAGCAGAATTGCTCCTGTTAAAAAGGTTGCAAACACTCTTAATAGTATTTTCTCAAAGTAGGATACATGGAACAATTATTAAAAATTCTACAATATTGATAAAATTATCCCCTAAATCTATTATCACGGGATATATATTATCCACAATAAGGTATTTTTGTATCCTTTTTTCTTTTACCAATTAACTATTTTATTTGCAAACAACAAAATAAAACAAACAAAAAAAGAATACAAAAAGGGAAATGTCAGGACCAGTTACAAATAGAAGAATGTATTGACCAAATGGTAGGTTTGCTTCCATTATATGAAAATCTAATGAGCAGTTTTATAGCATCAAAATATAAAATATAGCAAACTGTGCAAAATATCTCAAGAACAACATGCGAATATGCTTTAATCTAAGGCATGGTTGAAGAAAGCCACTTTTCAGGAACTCTAAATATATAGGTTCTCTAAGTCTCTTAAAAACTATAAATGACCCAAAGAAATTGGCTGCCGTAAAGGTTTAGTTTAAATAAGCCTCCCAGTGTACACCTCAGTTGTGAGCTCAGCTACTTTAATTGGGACATCAATCCTGTGAGGCTTTCCAGTTCTTGATTTTGGCACTCCCAATGTAGCAATTCCTTATGAATTACCATGTCCCTACAAAGAGAGCTGAAAGTCTTAAAACGCGGCCTTTATTAAAGTTTTTAATAAAACTTCTAATCAATCTATACTTTATTAAATGGCTTACCCCCTACCTTAGAATAAGGAAAGTTTTCTTACAGTAATTAAAGCTAACCCTCAGAGGAGTTGTTAATAACCAGATAAAGCTTTTTTTTTTTTTTTAATTTGCCTTCTTTAATAGCAATCTGACAGTTGTAGGTCAACCAATAGCTTCTTTCTCTTATTATCAACACCATGAGTCCTCCTAGAAATACGTATTTTTAAAAAGCAATTTTAAAACATGGGGGCACCAAAACAGTACAATTACTGTCAGTACTTTTCTACCAATTGGTACTGTCAGCTTAACAGATAACACCACAGATAAGAGCTGTCAACTTCAGCAGCTTCCCAGAGGCAAGCTCTTGCCTTTTGCTGACTAGCTTCATTCAATTATGTCTTCTTAATTGTTCATGTTCTAAAGCTCATTAAATGAAAAGTAATATTGCTTTCCTGTGGGTAGAACACTTGAGATTTGAAAAATAGTCAGGTTGATAAAACTGATTGCTAAATCCTGTCGTAAACAAAATTACTCCCAGTTTTTCCTTTAAAGCTAATTTTCAGGAAAATTGACACAGTTTTGTAATATCTGTTATGCTCACACATGTCATATAATTTTCATTTAAAAAAGAACAGTTATTGCTGTTCCATTACTCATTGGATTTGGGGGAGGAAAGAGAGTGCAATACATTTTGAAATTTTCCTGAAAAGAAACTGACAGGATAAGAAAAGATAGTGTCAGGTAGTTTCATTTATTCGTGGTATTGTTCCAAGACTGAAGAAACTAAGTTTCATTCATTTAAAATAGCATGACTGAGTAACTACTGTATTTTAGCCCTTGTGCTACATAATGAGGATACAGTAGTCAAAAGAACTAACATATATTAGATATTTATTCTGTGCCTATTAAGTGCTTGCTCTATATGCATCACCTTACATAATCTTTTTAACAATCTTATAATAAAGGCATTTTTTCCATGTTACAGGTGTGTAAACTAAAGCTTAGAAAGATTATGTTTCTTCCTGATGACTCATAAGTAGTTAATGCTAAAGGTTTGAACAGGATCTGACTCTTTAGCCTGAGCTCCTAACTACAGGTAGTCCTTACTTTTCACAGTTCCTATAAATGCAAATTTCAGTTACTGTGAGCCAGGAACTGAATTTTGTTACCTCCACATTCATATGTTGAAGCTGTCACTGCCAATATGATGGTATTTGGAGATGGGACCTTAGGGAGGTAATAGGTTTAGATGAGCCCTGTGGGGCCCTAATGAAGAGAATAGGGCCATGTTGATGGAATTAGCATCTCTTATGAGAAACACTAGAGAGATTGGTTCCTTTCCCTCCCTCACTCCCTGTGAGAGCACAGAGGACAGGCCATGTGAGGATGCAGCAAGAGGAAAGCCATCTGCAACCCAAGAAGAGAGCTCTTATCAGACACTGACCCTACTCGCACCTTGATGTTTCACTTACACTTTCCAGTACTTTGGAAAAATAAATTTAGTTATTTAAACCACCATCTCTATGATATTTTGTTAAGGCAGCTCAAGCTGACTAAAGCACCATGATTTAGTTCGATTACACCAGTTCCCTAGTAACAAAGTTCAAATTTCAGTTATTACAGTATATTAACTGTGAGTAATTACATAAAGTGCAATGTTTGCTCTTTGGTCTTTAGCCCCAAATCACCATGAAAACAAGAGAAGTGCCACATGATCAGTGACTCATCCTGTCATTTCTTTCAAAATCAGACTGTGATTGATTATTGCACATCTGTTATTCAGTTCACGCACAGACAGAAAAGTATGTCGTTATGCTGTCACATTGTCTTCCACTGCTAAACCCAAGTCACATTGTTCAAAAATGAATAATTAAGGGCTTCCCTGGTGGCGCAGTGGTTGAGAGTTCGCCTGCCGATGCAGGGGATGTGGGTTTGTGCCCCGGTCCGGGAAGATCCCACATGCCGTGGAGCGGCTGGGTCCATGAGCCATGGCCGCTGAGCCTGCGCATCCGGAGCCTGTGCTCCGCAACAGGAGAGGCCACAACAGTGAGAGGCCCGCGTACCACAAAAACAAACAAAACAAAACAAAACAAAATGAATATAATTAAGATAATTAGATAGAGAAGATGAAAGTACAGCAAAAAATGATAATGAAGACAAAAAATGATAATGAAGGAGATAGAAGTTCAGTAGAATGAACACAGAATTATAGGAAAAACAGTTGACATGGGAATGTTGACACTGCTGCCATTCTAGAGACCCTAGATTTGAAGCAAGAGAAACTTAGTGAAGACAAACTTATCAGCATAAAATGAAGAAAGGGGTTGTGATAAAAGGATGAAGATGTACCAGATAAAGGATGCCAGCACACACCAAAAAAACCAAACAAAACCCAATAACTTTACATTTAAAGAAATCACAGCGATACTTCATAACATTGAAAGAACAAAAGTAAGTTTAGAAAGCTGATCCAAACTTAACGATTATGACAATTTGTCAAAGTGTAGAAAAGATGCTCACTCCATATAATAAGCCATAAGAGAAGAATGCAAGCCCTATCCAAAATGCTCTTAATATGTTTTTTACAAATAAACTTCAATTCTTTCATTTCAACATGATCAAAAGAGAATTAGCCAGCAAACATGAAAGTGTAGCAGAGACATTAAAAATAATACTGCTAATAATGATGCTGGAAGTAAAATTTGAGTTGAACATAAAGTTATAGAAACAATAGCAGACTTTAACTCTTTAATTCTCAACGTAAATTACAGCGTGCCAAATAATTAAATATACTAAAAATTTTACTATAATTCTGCAACTTATGATTAAAGATATTTTAATATTTAGACAAAAAATCAAAGGTTGTACTTCCCTGGTGGTGCAGTGGTTAAGAATCTGCATACCAATGCAGGGGACATGGGTTTGGGCCCTGGTCCAGGAAGATCCCACATGCCATGGAACAACTAAGGCCGGGTGCCACAACTACTGAGCCTGCACTCTAGAGCCCATGAACCACAACTACTGAGCCCCCGTGCCACAACTACTGAAGCCCATGCCCCTAGAGCCTGTGCTCCACAACAGAGAGAAGCCAACGCAATGAGAAGCCCTCGCACTGCAATGAAGAGTAGCCCCCACTCACCACAGCTAGAGAAAGCCTGCGTGCAGCAAAAAAGACCCAACATAGCCAAAAATAAGTAAATTAATTAACTAAAAATAATAAAGACCATGAACAATCATAATTTCCCCCATTAATTAAGATCACTTTGCACAGTTTTAGCTTATATTGTCATTTTTGTGTCTCATACTACTACACAAAGTGAGGACTGCCAGAATCAATTTCTGTTTATTCACAGTGAAAGACACACTGTTTAGTATCAGTAGGAGAATATTACTTAAGACTTCAATACAAAATTAATTCTAAGATAAGATTTTTATTATATATGTTTTTCTATCATCTTGCTAGAAATGTTCATGGAAAAGTCATCCCAGCAGAGATGAATATAATCATTGTCAGTAAAAGTAATGACTCAGTGTATTTATCAGTTGATTTAAACATTACTAAAATAAGTTACGTAGGGCTACATTGCTCATCTTACCATGTGTTCTTGTTGTAAAGTCTTACGTGATTAAAGTCATCTTACCAGTGTTCTTGTTGCAATCATACGTTAAGATACATATTTCATATTAATTTGCACAAGTAATTTAGGCATTTTCTATAACCCAGAATTTTAAAATTGGGAATTTTGAAGGCAATATATGGCTATGTCTTTAAGAACCAGCAATTTCTTAAAACTGAGAATGGCTGCTTGCCAGTGGGAGAAAATTGTGATATTAGAAACCTGGGACCATTTGCAGATGCATTTCAAGAGTCCGAGAAAGTAGTAGGATCTTTGTTTTGCTCTCTGGTATATCCCAAACCTATGTACTAAATACATATTTTTTTGAATGAATGATTTGAAGGAAACTGAGATGATGTACCCCACTATCTCAAAGATTCCACCTTTAATTTCTCTCTGATCTCATCTCCTAGCAGTCTACCCTTCACTCCCTCTATTTTAGTCATTCTTATTTCTTTGCTCTTCATCAAACACAACAAACACTTTAAAACCTTTATATTGCTGTTTCCTCTCCCTGGAAACAAATTTCTGCAAGAAATCAAATTAGTTAATTTCTTCAATTCCTCCAAGTCAGTAATAAACATCTCATTCTCACAGAGGGCTAGCTGATAATCCTTACTTAATGTTCCAGTTTGCCCTGCCCCCTCTCCCAATTCCCATTAGGTCATTCCTTTTTGTTTTATCCATAGCATCTATCACCTCTTAGCATCTTATATAAGCTCTTTGTTTATTAAATTATCTCATTTATTATCTTTAGTGTTTACTATCTAGGTTTCTCAATAGAATGTAGATTCTAAGATGCCAGATTTCTTTTTCTGTATCTTTCACTAACATTCCAAGATTACAGAAAAGTTTCTAGCATATAGCAAATATTCAATAGTATGAATGATGGAACAAAGGAGCATGCCTTTGAGGTGAAATTCTGTGTATTAGAATAATACACACTCCATGGCAAAGCGCATTTTTTATTATCTCAGTTGCCAGTAGTTATACATTCCTAAATGATGAGAAGGGTCATAAAACAGCAATGGCTGCTATTCACTTTTCCCATTTGGTTTGGTTATTATTTATTTATTTTCAGATAAAAATATCATTAAGTGTTATTAAGCATTATTTTAATAATTTTTGCCATTTAGGGTATATTTTAAAAAATCAAATGCCTTTACTTACTATATTTTGTTCATATACCAAATATTATCATACCCAACTTATTAATAAAAAGTTCAGTCAAAAACAATATAATTGACTTGCACAAATTCACATAAGAAGTGATAGAACCGTAAATTAAAATAGATTTGTCTGACTCCAAAATTTGGTCTGATTCCATCATGTCTTGATATCGATTAGATTTGCTATATTGATCCAAAAATTACCTTCTGCTTAAATTAGGTATTTTGGGTGACTTTGGTAATTTTTTGGGTTCCATCATTTATTAGCTCTGATAAAGGATTATTATTCAGAGTATAGAGACTTACAGGTATTCAGGGTCACCATTATAAAAATGTCTTAAATATTTCTGGCAGCCAAATATCTTTGGAAAGTCGTGTCTCCCAAGAAAATTAATTAGCTGTGCTATAATGATAGCAGTGGAAAGTCCCACAACATTAGATGCTATGTCACTCTAAGTTATATTTCCTGATCTGTTAAAGATATGTTGAGATCCTGATCTGTTAAAGACAGAGAGGAGAGCACAATAAAACTTTAAATCTTACTCTGCCTACCTCAAGGTATTGTTGTAAGAATCTGATGAGTTAATTTACATGAAAGCACTTTGCACCCAGTACAGCCATATATTTCCACGTGACTACACAGTAATAAAAAACAAAAACAGAACTAAAAACAAAAACAACATAAAACATCTTTCTCTTATTACATTTGGGAAGATAGCTAAAGACTTAGAAAGAATGGTATTTATAGATATACATAGTTGGTAAATATTCAATGCCATAACCAGTGGATAGTTTTATATCTCACTGATAGAGGGGAATTTATTTATTTATTTATTTATACATACATATATACATACATACATATATACATACATACATATATACCTACATACTGTATTCATCTCTATTTCAGCCCTAGGAGCCAGCCACTAGGTAGTTGCCTAAATGCTCTGGAAACCACATGTCTAGTGTTGTAGGCACAATAATGGTCTCCAAATGTCTATGCCTTAATCCCTGGAACCTATGAATATGTTACCTTACATGGCAAAAAGGACTCTGCAGGTATGATTCAGGTTAAGAACCTTGAGATGGGGAGATTTTCCCAGATTATCTGGGTGGGCCCAATCTAATCACATGAGCCTCAAAATGTAGTAAGCCTTTCCTGGCTGTGGTAAGAGAGGAAGAGGTAACTGTGGAAGAATAATAGGACAATCTAATATTACTGGTTTGGAAATTGGAGGAAGGAGGGCTGGAGCCAAGAAATGTGGATTAGCTTCTTGAAGCTGGAAAAGCCAAGAACACAGATTCTTTCTAGAGCCTACAGAAAGGAACACATCCTTGCTAACAACTTGATGTTAGCTGCCTGAAACCTGTGTCAAACATGTGACGGACAGACCTGACAGACATTTGTGTTCTTTTAAGCCACTAAATTTGTGGTAATTTACTACAGCAACAATAGATAATTAATCTAAGCTAGGGAATAGTTTTTAAATAAATTAAAAAAACAAAACATGCTAAATCTGATGTATAAAAACAAAAAAATGACAAAAATAAAATGATATTTAGAGGGTTTTTTCTATTAAGAATTTTAAAAATTTGAATTATTTTAAAATGCAGTGAAGATTAATATCTTACCCTCAAAAACATGAAGAAACAAATAGCTTATCAAGTCATCATTCACCTGAAAGTAACATTTTTAACCTACCATCATATCCTTATAAAAAGTGATATCAGTATGTCTCAGTCCCAGCTGTACTCAACAAAATGCAGAATCCAATTTAAATCTAACAGCATATGCTTCACAGACTGTACAATGACAATGAATATTCAAACAGAGAGCTATGACCTGAACTTGAGCCTACTCTAAAGAGAATCAAATCCTCATGGCAGCATCTTAATATTTGTGAACACAGTGGGGAATATATAATTTACAATACCATGTACATTGTAAATTATTTTCTTCTGTTGTTGATAGGAAGAGATGATGAATAAACATCAAGGATGATATTCAGGATGGTAGTTAAATACACAACAGCATAGAAAGAAGAGTATTCATTTCATTTTACAGTTCGTGTTTTCTTTTGTGGGATTTATTCTTGATGTGCCCTAGCTTATTTGCACAGGAGCTGATCATAGGTGTGATAGTTTTAATTCCTGACAGGTAGAGACTGCTGCCAGAGAATGTCTGCCATGGATGGGGAGATAAAGAAAGACAAACTGAAAACTCTGAAAGCCACTAACAGAAACCCTTTACAGAGTATAAAAATCATCTTCAATTTTGAGATACCTGAGAATACATGTAATTACAGAGGATATATGTAATTACAACTCTCTTGGACAACACTCACATACTGCGTAGAGATGCTTCCCTAGTAGGTGTTGCTATCAGGAAGACAGAAGGAAACAAGAAATGTTTTTGTTCCTCTATGCTACCTTAAACATACAAGCAATGGGTCAGGATCAAGATTATGGGCGGAGAACAGATTTAGACCTGAGAGAGGAAAATCAGGAATGCCCTCAAATAGAATCAGCAACTAAGAGCCTAAGCTGAGGAGAAGGGATCAGAAATCAGGCAAGCAGAGAAATCAGGTTAGACTTCTTCCTCCTCAGAAAGTATGGAGCAGAAAATACAGATAGATCATGAAAGGATGGTCAAAACTCAAGGAAAAGTAACATCTCAGCCAATTAAAAACCAAGAGTAAGGCAGGATTCCTAAGTGAGGGGGAGAGAGGAACAGAGATATGCAAGAAAAACCTCCTCTACAGTCTTCTGCTGCAGTTGACTAGTCTAAAGCATTTAATTCACAATTCTCAGGTGTCATCACACTATGGCTAAATGGTGGGTGGTTGCAAATACCTATAAAAAGACAGTGAATTAAAAAAAGAGAGAGATCTTACACCAGTGTGAATTAGAAAGATTTATTTATGTCACCTCAAACCTGTCAGAATGGCTACTGTCAAAAAGAACACAAATAACAAACATTGGTGAGGTTGTGGAGAAAAGGGAACAATCCTACACTGTTGATGGGAATGTAAATTGGTGTAGCCACTATGGAGAACAGTATGGAGATTCCTTTAAAAAAAAACTAAAAATAGAGTTACCATATGATCCAGCAATCTCACTCCTGGGTATATATCCAAAAGAAGCAAAAACACTAATTTGGAAAGATACATGCACCCCAATGTTCACAGCAGCATTATTTACAATTGCCAAGATATGGAAGCAACCTAAGTGTCCAGTGTCCATCAACAGATGAATGGATAAAGAAGATGTGGGGTGTGTGTGTGTGTGTGTGTGTGTGTGTGTGTGTGTGTACACACAAACATACATACAGTGGAATAGTACTCAGCCATAAAAAAGAATAGAATTTTGCCATTTGCAACAACATGGATGGACTTGGTATTATACTAAGTGAAATAAGTCAGAGAAAGACAAATACTGTATGATATCACTTGTATGTGGAATCTAAAAAATACAACAAACTAGTGGATATAACAAAAAAGAAATAGACTCACAGATATAGAGAACAAACTAGTGGTTACCAGTGGGGAGAGGGAAAAGGGGAGGGGGCAATATAGGGATAGGGCAGTGAGAGGTACAAACTATTAGTTATAAAATAAGCTACAATGGGGTTTCCGTGGTGGCACAGTGGTTAAGAATTCTCCCGCCATTGCAGGGGACACGGGTTCAATCCCTGGTCCAGGAGGATCCCACATACCACTGAGCAACTAAACCCATGCACCACTACTGAAACCCACGTGCCTAGAGCCTGTGCTCTGCAACAAGAAAACCCACTGTGATGAGAAGCCCGTGCACCACAACGAAGAGTAGCCCTCACTCGCCGCAACTAGAGAAAGCCTGCATGCAGCAGCGAAGACCCAACATAGACAAAAATAAACAAATAAGTAAATTTAAAAAAATAAAATAAGCTACAAGGATATATTGTACAACACAGAGAACATAGCCAGTATTTTATAACTATAAATAGAGTATAACCTTTAAAAATTGTGACTTGCTATACTGTACACCTGTAACTTATATAATATACATCAACTATATGTCAATCAAAAAAGAGAAAAATCAGTAATAGGGTCTTTCAGCTGTTGGTGTTATTTATATTTTTAAGATTTAGTGCAATTTTTTAAAAAAATGAAAATGCTGAAAAATATCTGGGAAAATGAGTTATAAAAGTTTATACGTAATACATTAACATTTTTATATACTGCAAATCATAAAATATGATACAATGTAACTGAGGTAGTCACAATATAATTACAGAATTTAATAATTTACGTGTATGACGTGCTATACTAGTGATGATGGGATATAACTATACAAATTTATCTAAATTTATTAATTTTTTAAGTTGAGGATACTGGGACAAATTTTCTGATCCTCCTTGTACCCCTGCCCCCCACATAATATATAATAGTGTGTGAAATTATTAAATATGAGAAAAGTGTAGGAGCATGGCATACGTGGTATGGGGAGAAGAAAGTTGGAAAACATACATGAAATGCAGATCCCTATCTTCAGGGACCTCTCAATTCCTAGCATATGCTTACTTTTTTACACAACTTGCCAATCTGTCAGCATGCCAAATTTATTCCAATTTCAGGCTCAGAATAAAAAAACAAAACAAAACTTCTGATCCCTAACATTAGAATTGCCTTAGCATAAAAACATTTAATTTAGTAAGGAAATATAATGGACTAGAGGGTAACAGAGATTTTCAAATTTATATTATCTTAATATATATTAGAATTAATATTGATCATCTCAATAAATCAATAGTAACTTTAAAAAGTTTTTACTGTCGAGGGTGAAGAACCCTTACAGATATTTAGGAATGATGGTGGAGAAAAAAATGCATTGCCATAGGGCCTACTGACTAAGTGAGGCAAGACACTGGTAACCATGCTATTTCTGCACTCCATATGTCTCTTTGGAAAGGCTTTGCCTATATCATATTTGTTTTCTGTGAGAAGACTTGCAAAAACATTGTCATTTTCAAAATAAAATTAAGTTGAAATATTTTTCTTTGACCAATAGTGTAAAAATGATACAGCTGAAAAGAGGGACAAGTACAGCTCTGGTCTGTGAGGGACTCTCTATGTAAAATGTCACTCAAAAGGAGTAAGTCATCAAATAAAATGATGTCATCTAGTCAAATGGCATGCTTTAGGAAGCCAGGCATTTAAATTCTCTTAAAAACCCAACTGCTACACTGAATTATTTAGTGTAGTTCAGTCAGATACAGCCATTTGTTTCTACAGGTATTGCTTTCAATAAAGAAAAAAACCCAACAACAACAACAAAATGAACAAAAAACACACTAAATCCCTAGGTAGAGATTTTAAAAGTCAATAATGCTTGGGAAATAAAAATGTATTCTGAAGTAATATAATCATACCCAAACTTTTAGACTCTGTACTCAATCCATATGACTTATGTGAGCAAAATATTATTAGAACCAAGATGAACAATAATCATGTATTACAAGCATGTGACTAATGCTACCCTCAAAGGTACAATAAACAATTATTCTCTGTGAAACAAAACATTGTGACAATCATTAAAACTCTCACCATTGCACTCAATATATCCGGCATTATTAAAACATTTGGAAAATATAAATGGGCACTTCTGTTTTTGTTCATTTTTTAAAAATGAAAATTGTTGGTAATGTCTGACCTGAAGACACATATTCATTATAATAGTCAAGCATCATAAAGTAAACTTTCAAATGTTACGTATTCTACATAAATTACTCTGGAGCAACAACAAGTTGGCTCATAAACTTGCACTCAAGCAGAGAAATATTTCTTAAGGAAAAATTGTATGTTTAAGTCATTCCTCACTAATTTCTCAGGAAAAGGCATTTTTAGCATACTGGTCAATTACCTATGCTTCATAAAGAATGCAGCTATCTAATTTAAATTTAGCTGTGAACAGATTTCTCAGCAGTTCAATTTGTATTTTGAGAACATCTCTCAAGAATCATAGCTTGCAATGTATGGCGGTTCAGTGAAGAATAATCTGTAAATAAAATCTCCATCTATCAACAAAGGCCATTAAAGACCATAAAATAACCCATCCTTGACTGATTAATGGTGCCACTGAAAGGAATTTCAGGCTATTAACATCCAGAAAATATACTGCTGCTGTGGTTATGTTTATTATATAAATCACATAGTTACATGTGCTGGTATAAAGCAGTGTGTTTTCTTAACAACCTCTCCCTCACCCACCCCATAATTAATTTAACATTTTCATAAGAAAGACACTTTGAAGAACACAGAATATCTATAGAATGTAAATAACTCTATTTCTTCCCTACAAAGAATGTGCGTAAAGGAAGAGCTATGTATATTTATTAGATAGCTAAATATTGGTTTAACACTTCCTATGTAGTTTGATTACTTTCATACACTTATGGCATTATAACAATTTCTCTAAATGTTGTTTTAAAACCTTTATTTTAATTTGAATTTATTGATAGTTCCATCAGTGATACTGAGGGTGTGTCATGGATAAAATTGCCATATTTATCTTATTCCATCAGTTTTGTTATCAACATAGCCACCAATGTCATTGCTCCTCCTTCCAGGGAATGTAAATATAACCTGGTCAGATCATAGCCTAGAAGCTAACAGGGCTCTGTCCATTAGGACTGATCCTGGTTCTTCCAAAGACTCTCTTCAGAAATACTAGGTACTGGCTCTTATGCCTTAAAAACTACAGGCTTTGCATTTACCCAATGTTTTAACATTTGAACTTGCCTTTAAAAAATTGGTATCTCAAAAATATTTTCTTATGCTGAGTGTATAATACAAGGCACTGTCTAAGCCTTTTACTCACATTATCTCCTTCCATCTGTATATCAATCCCATGAGATAGGTACATTTTAACCATATTATGTTTGTTTTAAAAAAATAGATTTAAGAGCTTAACCTACTTTTCCAAGGTCACATAGCTAGTGTGTTGTAAGGTATTCAAACTCAGGTATGTGTTGATTCCAAAATTTATATTGTTAACTGTATACTTGTCCTAGCCTCATTTTTTAGTCTCTTTAGCCAAGAACTCCCAGATTTTCTTCTTCCTCTCTCTGTAAAATATTCTGGTTTTGCCTACTTAATCTTCCCATTCTTTTGCACTCTGAGTAGAGTTATGTTTTGCTATACTGGTTCTTTTGGGCTTTTGTAATAATATACATAGTAGTAAAAGGGGAGTATAAGAAGAATGAGAGGCAGTCAGATTTGGGATCTGGGAGAAGACTTTCTGAAGATGAGTTGGATTGAAGAGAATGTGTTAAGATAGCAGTCAGTAAATAACAAAGAAATGAAAAAGGTATATTTTAAGACCATGTATCCTGCTGTTAATAATGGACAAATACATGTAAAATACATGATATTATTATTTTTTTTGTTTTGTTTCATTTTGTTTCTGCTTTTTGTCAAAGCTGTTTGCTTTGATAATAGAAACATTGCTCCAGAATAGAACAACATGGATGCATGACTTCTAAGTAGATCTTTGTAAATATCATTTTAATAAAATATCTAAATGGGCTAAACAACTGCAGCTATAAGACACAGGTGACCACAGTAAAGGACAGTGCATAAAATTCAAAACAAAACAAACAAAATATCACATTTTTTCTTAAAATTAAGAGATGAAAAATTGATTTTGAATATTTGTGATTCTCACTTTGAATGTTTGTAATTCTCTGTGCTAACTCCCATTTCCTCTCCAAGTCATGTGTTCTCAGACACTATGGGGTCCCTTTGCAAACATTAACAAGGAAATGATGATACGTATCAGGAATATTGATGTTTTTATGTTTTTAAAATAAATTCTAGGTAATTTAAGTCAAAGGAATGAGAGTTACTGAAATAGAAACAAAGGATACAGAAGTACTTATCCTCAAAACTGTCTTCTCTGATTTAGAATTCTGTTAGCATATACTTCAAAAGTCATCTTTAAAATAAAAATTACCATTAGACATGTAGCTTATTCATAACTTGGGAAAATTATTTTGCCCAAATAATTAGATCAACAGCTGACTCTGTAAGCTGAGATGATGGCACACTAGCCAATGAGGAACAAATATGTTAATGAGAAGAGAGTTTGAGGGGTCTAGACCTTTTGCACAGTGATAGATCACAGGAGGCAGCTGGGTATCTGAAGAGACAATGAAATAAATGTAGGAGAGCAAACAAATAAAGCTTTAATTACTCTGCATTTAATCCAAGCATTTTAGCAGCAGTCCAGACTATACTCAAAGCAGATTTATGAATAGCCTAGCAGCTTAGTAAATCAACATCTTAGCTTGTGTATTTGCCATCAGCCTCCTTAGAGTAGCCACATTCCTACCCCTTTTGTGCTTAAAACTTTCTCCAATGATAAAGAGGAGAGTAAGAAGAAAATGACCAAAGAAGGTATTATATGATTAATAATCTCTCTTCTTCATGTCCCTCTTCTATAGTATTCTACTCTCCTAAAGGTATAAACAACCACAAAAACTAAAATCAATAAAAATAAATTCCATCTTCCTTTATTAAATTTTTAAAAATTTATTATTTTTTTTATTCAGCAGGTTCTTATTAGTTATCTATTTTATACATATTAGTGTATATATGTCAATCCCAATCTGCGAATTCATCCCACCACCACAGCCTCCACCACTTTCCCCTCTTGGTGTCCATACGTTTGCTCTCCACATCTGTGTCTCTATTTCTGCCTTGCAAACTGGTTCATCTGTACCGTTTTTCTAGATTCCACACATATGTGTTAATATACAATATTTATTTTTCTCTTTCTGACTTACTTTACTCTGTATGATAGTCTCTAGATCCATCCATGTCTCTACAAATGACACAGTTTTGTTACTTTTTATGGCTAATATTCCATTCTTTTTTAAAATTTCTTTTCTTAAGGTGTACAGGTCTTAAAACACTTTGGCTGTTTCTATGCAGTGGGTCTAGTGGATTTGGAAGGGTGGGAACATCATCTTGTTTAAAAACAATCACTTTTTCCCAGCACCACTTATTGAAGAGGCTGTCTTTTCTCCACTGTATATTCTTGCCTCCTTTATCAAAGATAAGATGACCATATGTGCGTGGGTTTATCTCTGGGCTTTCTATCCTGTTCCATTGATCTATATTTCTGTTTTTGTACCAGTACCATACTGTCTTGATTATTGTAGCTTTGTAGCATAGTCTGAAGTCAGGGAGCCTGATTCCTCCAGCTCCATTTTTTGTTCTCAAGATTGCTTTGGCTATTCGGGGTCTTTTGTGTTTCCATACAAATTGTGAATTTTTTTGTTCTAGTTCTGTGAAAAATGCCAGTGGTAGTTTGATAGGGATTGCATTGAATCTGTAGATTGCTTTGGGTAGTAGAGTCATTTTCACAATGTTGATTCTTCCAATCCAAGAACATGGTATATCTCTCCATCTATTTGTATCATCTTTAATTTCTTTCATCAGTGTCTTATAATTTTCTGCATACAGGTCTTTTGTCACCTTAGGTAGGTTTATTCCTAGAGATTTTATTCTTTTTGTTGCAGTGATAAATGGGAGTGTTTTCTTGATTTCATTTTCAGACTTTTCATCATTAGTGTATAGGAATGCCAGAGATTCCTGTGCATTAATTTTGTATCCTGCTACTTTACCAAATTCATTGGTTAGCTCTAGTAGTTTTCTGGTAGCATCTTTAGGATTCTCCATGTATAGGATCATGTCATCTGAAAACAGTGACAGCTTTATTCTTTTCCGATTTGGATTCCTTTTATTTCTTTTTCTTCTCTGATTGCTGTGGCTAAAATATCCAAAACTATGTTGAATAAGAGTGGTGAGAGTGGGCAACCTTGTCTTGTTCCTGATCTTAGTGGAAATGGTTTCAGAATTTCCCCATTGAGAATGATGTTCACTGTGGGTTTGTCATATATGGCCTTTATTATGTGGAGGTAAGTTCCCTCTATGCCGACTTTCTGCAGGGTTTTTATCATAAATGGGTGTTGAATTTTGTCGAAAGCTTTCTCTGCATCTATTGAGATAATCATATGGTTTTTTTCCTTCAATTTGTTAATATGGTGTATCACATTGATTGATTTGCGTATATTGAAGAAACCTTGCATTCCTGGAATAAACCCCACTTGATCATGGTGTATGATCCTTTTAATGTGCTGTTGGGTTCTGTTTGCTAGTATTTTGTTGAGGATTTTTGCAGCTATGCTCATCAGTGATATTGGCCTGTAGTTTTCTTTCTTTGTGACATCTTTGTCTGGTTTTGGTATCAGGGTGATGGTGGCCTCATAGAATGAGTTTGGGAATGTTCCTCCCTCTGCTGTATTTTGGAAGAGTTTGAGAAGCATAGATGTTAGCTCTTCTCTAAATGTTTGATAGAATTTGCCTGTGAAGCCATCTGGTCTTGGGCTTTTGTTTGTTGGAAGACTTTTAATCACAGTTTCAATTTCAGTGCTTGTGATTGGTCTGTTCATAGTTTCTGTTACTTCCTGATTCAGTCTTGGCAGGTTGTGCATTTCTAAGAATTTGTCCATTTCTTCCAGGTGGTCCATTTTATTGGCATAGAGTTGCTTGTAGTAATCTCCTATGATCTTTTGTATTTCTGCAGTGTCAGTTGTTACTTCTCCTTTTTCATTTCTAATTCTATTGATTTGAGTCTTCTCCCTTTTTTTCTTGATGAGTCTGGCTAATGGTTTATCAATTTTGTTTATCTTCTCAAAGAACCAGCTTTTAGTTTTATTGATGTTTGCTATCGTTTCCTTTATTTCTTTTTCATTTATTTCTGATCTGATCTTTATGATTTATTTCCTTCTGCTAACTTTGGGGTTTTTTTTTGTTTTTCTTTCTCTAATTGCTTTAGGTGCAAGCTGGGAAAACTGGACAGGTACATGTAAAAGTATGAGACTAGAACACTCCCTAACACCATACACAAAAATAAGCTCAAAATGGATTAAAGACCTAAATGTAAGGCCAGAAACTGTTAAACTCTTAGAGGAAAACATAGGCAGAACACTCTATGACATAAATCACAGCAAGATCCTTTTTGACCCACCCCCCTAGAGAAATGGAAATAAAAACAAAAATAAACAAGTGGGACCTAATGAAACTTAAACGCTTTTGCCCAGCAAAGGAAACCCTAAACAAGACCAAAAGAAAACCCTCAGAATGGGAGAAAATATTTGCAAATGAAGCAACTGACAAAGGATTAATCTCCAAAATTTACAAGCAGCTCATGTAGCTCAGTAACAAAGAAACAAACAACCCAATCCAAAAATGGGCAGAAGACCTAAATAGACATTTCTCCAAAGAAGATATACAGATTGCCAACAAACACATGAAAGAATGCTCAACATCATTAATCATTAGAGAAATGCAAATCAAAACTACAATGAGATATCGTCTCACACCAGTCAGAATGGCCATCATCAAAAAATCTAGAAACAATAAATGCTGGAGAGGGTGTGGAGAAAAGGGAACACTCTTGCACTGCTGGTGGGAATGTAAATTGATACAGACACTATGTAGAACAGTATGGAGGTTCCTTAAAAAACTACAAATAGAACTACCATAGGACCCAGCAATCCCACTACTGGTCATATACCCTGAGAAAACCAAAATTCAAAAAGAGTCATGTACCAAAATGTTCATTGCAGCTCTATTTACTGTAGCCCGGAGATGGAAACAACCTAAGTGTCCATCATCGGATGAATGGATAAAGCAGATGTGGCACATATATACAATGGAATATTACTCAGCCATAAGAAGAAACGAAATTGAGTTATTTGTAATGAGGTGGATGGACCTAGAGTCTGTCATACAGAGTGAAGTAAGTCAGAAAGAGAGAAACAAATACCTTATGCTAACACATTTATATGGAATCTAAGAACAAAAAGGTCATGAAGAACCTAGGGGTAAGACGGGAATGGAGTCACAGACCTACTAGAGAATGGACTTGAGGATATGGGGAGCAGGAAGGGTATGCTGTGACAACGTGAGAGAGTGGCATGGACATATATACACTACCAAACGTAGAATAGATAGCTAGTGGGAAGCAGCCTCATAGTACAGGGAGATCAGCTCGGTGCTTTGTGACCACCTAGAGGGGTCGGATAGGGTGGGTGGGAGGGAGGGAGATGCAAGAGAGAAGAGAGATGGTAATGTGTATATGTATAACTGATTCACTTTGTTATAAAGCAGAAACTAACACACCATTGTAAAGCAATTATACTCCAATTAAGATGTTTAAAAATAAATAAATAAAAGAACTTTCTGCAACACTGGGGAAAGAAAAACAAAGAACAATCACTTTTTAAACAGAGGTGAAGAATTACATAATTCCTAAAGCAGAATAGGCAAAAAATGAAATAAAATGAACAAATGAAATAAAATAAAAAATCCTGTTTAGCAAAAAATAACTACCTTGTGAAGGCCTTTTGTGTATAATGAAGTAAGGGATGTAAATCAACTATACTCCAATAAAAATTTTAAAAAAAGGAAAGAAGGGATATATTTCTAAAGCTCTATTAATTTATTAAAATGTTATTAAAGAGAGTAGTGTGGGAAAAAGTACTTAAACTCAGCCATTCACTAACAAAACAGAAAAACTACTCTTGTCTTTGCATTGCTAAACTTTTTTTTTTTTTTTTTTACCACGGCACGCGGGCCTCTCACCGCTGCCCGCCGCAGCGGCCCCTCCACGGCTCACGGGCCCAGCCGCTCCGCAGCACACGTGATCCCCCCGGACCGGGGCATGAACCCATGACCCCCGCATCGGCAGACGGACTCCCAACCACCGCGCCACCAGGGAAACCCTGCTAAACTTCTAATTATTGTTCCTCCTTCAAATAAAATGACTATTTAGCTAGAATAATTTTAGAACAAGTTGGGCTCGGGGGATAAATGATAGTGTCTGAGAGCAATCTTTAGAGAAAATCGTAATTTCAAAACTTGGAAAACAAACAGCCAAATATATAGATTGTGGTTCTTTTTATGTTCTAAACTATGAGATGAATTTTTTGCCTTTAACTTAACTTCTGTGAGGTAAATAAAACTGGTTACAGAAATACACTTTAATATGTATGGTATGACCTAACAGTTTGGCAAAAGTTGTACTGAGATAGGCTTTGAAGTATTCATTTATACAGAATAAAAGCCTATTATGCGTTCCAAGCAAGTTTCTTATTCCTATTAATTAGATTTACTTTGCAATGTCCATCTTGATATTCATGATTTTAATATTTCTATTTAGCAATAATTTTCTGACCCTCAAAGGCACTTGCATGAATAGACAAACACATTGTAGAATAATAAATGAAACTCCAGCTCTTTGGCCCAAAAAGGGCAGGAGATTTTGTCAGATTCATTGCTCTATCCCTAATACCTAGAATAATGTTGGTCATACAAATTAATTAAATAAGTCAATGAGGAATATATATTTATTTATTCTTTAACTAGAATACCTGTTCTATGCAAAATGATCAGATTTCTATGTTAAGGATTTAATCCTACTTAGCTATTAACGAAGTCCCCTGGAGACAATATTTATTTATTTACTCTTAGTTGCATCCTTAAAAATGGCAGCAGATACTTAAAAATCAAATGAATCTATTTAAAACTTTTCTAGCTTCTTATATGTTCCTCAGTTACATAAAAATACCACTATTAGACAAAAAGTGTATGTTTGCCTTTAATTACACTTTAAACATGTAAAAGGTGTGGTATAATTTTACATTTTTATTTAAAGAAGTCAAAATATTTGGGAAAACTAAGGAAATGCAGATGATCAGACTAAAATACTGATTTAAAGCTAGAAACAATATTTATATTTTGTATTGCTTGTTTTAGGTAAACATGGAATTGCTATGCCCCTAAAACAGTCAGTTCAAGAAGAAGAAAGTTTACCACCTCCGAAAGGCAAAGTTTAAAATCTGTGGAGTATGTGAACAAGGAAAAAGAAAGGCTGTTTTCTGAGGAGTCTATTTTTGTGGTATAACAATGATTTCACAGCAAATGTGATTTACTTAGTGGCATAAGTAATAGGGAAATGTGCTACCACAATTTCAAGAAGAAATATAAAGCTCCAGTCAGTCTCTCTGTCCCTGTCTGCCTGTCTGTCTGTCTCTCTCTTGCCCTCTCTCTCTCTCTCTCTCTCTCTCACACACACACACACACACACACACACACACACACAGAAGGTAATTGAGGAGTCTGGGAGAAATGTGTAGTACTATAGCTGAGAGTCTCTGTGTATGATGCTTTCTAAAATAATCTGAGAAGATACCTAACTGAGCAACTTTGTGATAATTTTAATATATATTTCAGCAGATTAACATAGTTCAACTAGGATTAAAAGGAAAGAAGACAAGCAGGAGTTTTATTCTGACCATGCACCACCCCCCTCAAAAAAAAGATACAGGAGAGGAAAATGGCTTGATTGATTATTGGCAACTGTCCTGCAGAAAAATGCCAACGATCCAGATTTACAAGTGAGTTTGTGAGTGCCTCAACCTTAAATGACTTTCTATGAATATTGCAAAAATTAGTCCTGCAATGGGAAAGATAAGAAAATCCAAGACCACTCCCAACTTTAAGATTATATGGTTTTTAAACAGTTATCAGCTTATTTATTTTTTCTTAAGAAGGATGGATTTTTTTAAATAAAGATAACTATGCTAACGATACATAAAGACAAAGTGGATAACAAGACTTTGGCACGAGAATTAGTGAGCAGTATATAGCAACACACAGTAATATACAACTATATGTATATTACTATAACTATATATTATTATAACAGAAAACAGTTCCTGAAATATCTCAAATGTCACCAAAAAAATACTGAGGCATCACTAGCCTGTGGGGCTATGACGTCAAAAGAGATTTTGAGTTTTACCATCTGTTGGGTCATTCAAGCATTTCACGGCTTCCTGCCAGCAGCAAATCTGTGCTATCTGCTTCTTCCCAGAATTTAAAAAATATATGTAAAAGCTGTTGGAAATGTAGAAAGTTTTATTCATTTTTAAGAAATTTTTACTAAGGCACTATTGCTCTTTAAAGAAATTTTAATAGCTTAAGTTTTAAGGCTTTGCAAAGTCAAAATTTTATCCTTTTGGAAATTTTAAGCAATTTAAACTTCAATACTTTTCATGAACAAAATAACCACAAAACAATGATTTTACATTCCTATTTTACTTGGCACTATCTGACCTAAATATTAAAGCTTTAAACAGAATGAGCACTGTGAAGTGCTCGGTCTCTACAAATGAACATCCTGTCGGGGTCTCTTCTCATCCCTCCACTTTCTCCTGGTGTCTTCTGACCTCCTCCATGCTTTTCCACAGGCATTGCCACCAGGAGGCCAAGTCACACTGCAGAGTACCATGGGCCAAGTGTTTACGATCTAAGAGTCTGCCATTCCATGCCTGGCTCGGACAGTCATTACCTCTTCCTTGAATCTGGTTTTTTTTCTCCTCAGTAAAAGAGAAATAATCATGTCAAGGAGTTACAGTGAGGATCAAATGAGATATTGTGCAGAAATTTCTCATGCCTAACATATAAGTACTCAGAAAATGGTGATAGTTTTTGCTATTGCTCACTTGGGCTTGGATTTTAATTAATTTTTTATTGGGTGCCGGATATGTATTTATCCATTCACACAGTGTTTTCTAAGTGTTCATCATGCCTGCTAAAGGTATGGATAAAAGTACACTGGAAGGTGGCTATTATCTAAAAGAATAAGTCATGCATTCAGTGAGTAATTAGATAATATGAATGAAGTGAGAATAAACTTGCACTAGGTAAGTGGTAAAGTACTACAAACTGAGTACCTAAAGTAGAAAATGGGCGGTAGGTGATTTCTATTGGTAGCCATAAGGCTAAAGCATGTGGAACATGAGGTAACTTTTATGTGCTTGATACACTGTTTCATGTGGAAGTATACGGCACTTAGTTTTGTTTGTTTGTTTGTTTGTTTTTGCAGTATGCAGGGCTCTCACTGTTGTGGCCTCTCCCGTTGTGGAGCACAGGATCCGGACGCACAGGCCCAGCGGCCATGGCTCACGGGCCCAGCCACTCCGCAGCATGTGGGATCCTCCCGGACCGGGGCAAGAACCCGTGTCCCCTGCATCGGCAGGCGGACTCTCAACCACTGTGCCACCAGGGAAGCCCAGTTTTATTTTTAATTTTTTTAATTTGTGTGCCTTTAATTAAAAAATATGTGGAAATTATGGAATGGGATAAGGACTAGAAAGAGTAGAACATTCTAAATACAATCTAAGAGGTGTGCAATATATTGGAAAATATGGCCATGAAATAATAAAATAATTGGATTTAGGCAATCTATAATGTTAATTAAAAGTTTAAAAAACAATGATATTAATCAGTGAAACACAATATGTACATCTATTCTAAGCCAGGTACTTCATAGCTAGCTTGATGTTTGGGGCACCAAGATGAATAAGAGATAATCTGAATCTGCATAAAAACATCACAGACTTTCATTCTAGTGAAAGAGAACATATATAAACCAGGAATTACAAACTCAGATGCCATTGGTAACAAAATGTGTGAAGCATTTCAGGTTTATAAAATAAACACGTAAAATATTGTTACTTTTATAAAAAATGATCTCCCTCATCTGTCTTGAAATATGCAGCCTTTTCTGCCCAGTTTTATAGCCTATGATTTTTTATAGAAACATGAATATAGAGAGTAGTTTCTCAATAATAAAAATATATTCCCAATGAAAAATGGCCTTGGATATTTGGTCTCAGTGCCAGAGAAATTACAAGGAGTGGTAGAGATCGTGGTAAACTAGATATATCACACTCTGTTTAAAGCAGATGACTTCTACTCATAAATTATTGTCATATACTACTACAGGCTCAGCATTGCCAAATTATCTCATATTTTTTAAGAGGGGAAATAAAGCTAGAATTTTTGTGTGTGTGCAAAGGTTTTAATGGTTGGTTCAATTTAAGCACAAACACTGAATAGGCAAAACTTTTAAAATAAAAATTTAAAAATCCAAAAGCATGAAGAACCTAGGGGCAAGATGGGAATAAAGACGCAGAGCTGCTAGAGAATGGACTTGAGGATATGGGGAGGGGGGAGGGTAAGCTGTGACAAAGTGAGAGAGTGGCATGGACATATATACACTACCAAATGTAAAATAGATAGCTAGTGGGAAGCAGCCTCCTAGCACAGGGAGATCAGCTCGGTGGTTTGTGACCATCTAGAGGGGTGGGCTAGGGAGGGGGAGAGGGAGGGAGATGCAAGAGGGAAGAGATATGGGGATATATGTATACATATAACTGATTCACTTTGTTATAAAGCTGAAACTAACACACCATTGTAAAGCAATTATACTCCAATAAAGATGTTTAAAAAGTTTTAAAAACCTATGTCTATAGGTAGAATTAACTTCAAGGATTCCAGTATTTGATGCTGAGTTAAAGGAATTATAATACAAAAGGGAAGTGGGAAGGAGAGCTTTGTGGAAACCATAAAAAATTTGGAAGAGTAGAAAGAACACTGAGAAAGAGCAACTCTCCTTAAATTTCCTATGCAAAACTAAGTCAATAATAAAGGAAATATTCCTACATAAACAATAATCTTTTAAATGTGTGAAATCATAGAACTTCTTCTTGGGGAAGCCTTTAATTTTAACCTGTTTGAGACTGAGTAAAAGTCTGTCCAGGTGTGTCCTAATGAATAAGACTATGTCTGTGGATTCCCAATAGTGGAATCTCCTGGTGCATTTGTTAAAATGTGTTTCTGAATACCACTCCAGATTTACAGAATTGAATATTTTTGCTTGGGCACAGAAATATGGATTTTTAAATAAGTATATTTACTTAATTTTAATACAAAGTAAATGTTTGGAATTTTATAACTGGACCCACAGCCTCCTCAACACTGATCCACAGATTAGCCACCAAAGACACTTGTTTAGTTAGAGATTCTGAACCCCATGTAGACTCACTGGAATCCAGGGACAGGGACCTAAGAGATCTATAACAAGCTTAACTAGATGACCTTAATGTGTGTTCAGTTGCACGAAGCCTACCTTTTATTGCATTATAGTTTTCATTCTTACTTTCAATGTTTCTTCAATTCTCATTTTTACTCATAAAACTGGTAATTTGTATATATAGTTTGTTTAAATTCAGCATAAAGATTATCTCCCCAAGATGGCGGAGTAGAAGGACGTGCCCTCACTCCCTCTTGTGAGAACACCAGAATCACAACTAGCTGCTGGACAAGCATTGACAGGAAGACACTGGAACTCACGAAAAAAGATACCCCACATCCAAAGACAAAGGAGAAGCCACAATGAGACTGTGGGAGGGGTGCAATCACAGTAAAATCAAGAATAAAAATATCCAATTTTAAAATTTTAATGAAGAGAAAATACATTCCTCTTTGGAGAACACCACAATAGCAGATTTAAGTATAACCTGTTCCCTAAGGTTCACTGTGTAGGAGGGAAAATTATTATTTAAGTAATACAGTTGTAGTTTATTTTAAATAAACCTTGTGGACATAAATCTGATTCACCCATAAAGGCTAAATTTGGCTGTAATTATTTATATAACAAAAACATTCATCTTAAAATGGATTAATGCTAGGGTTCTTTTATTTCAAATAAATGAACATCTATTGATTAGAGACCTTCCAAACCTGTGCTAGCAGCAATAATTACTATTATTAATAAAAAAATCCTCCCCAGTGCATGTGTTTCAATTTATTAAATATGTTGATCTCTGCATATCTCTCCAAGATTATTTTGTAAGAAAAGTTTACTTTATAAGAGAATATCAATATGATATATGCAAACAGTAAGTTTACTAGGACTTCACAAAATATGAAGTTCATAGAGGCCTATTTTTCTGAGTTCTCTTATCTGCCTAAAGTCAGACATTTTAAGTAGATAATCCCACCTACCTTATCCAGAAATGAAAAAAAATTGTCAATATCATCTATTTTCTCTGCCTGTGAAAACTCATTCCCTAACCATTTTTCTTACTTTTAACCTAAAAATAAGAATCTTTTCTTTTTAAGAGTACAGTCCTTAAGTATTGTTTTTATTTTCAAACTTCTTATCTTTTCTCCTCAAATCCCAATCTTCTCTGAGCAATTTCATCCTTTCTTACCTGGAATCACCTACCCTATAAGAAAGGCTGATGACTCAATAAATGAAGATTCACACAGAAAACTTAATGAATGCTAAAATGTAGGGGGAGGGAAGGAGAAGGGAAGGGATATACCTTAAGAAAGGAACAGGTACAACCAAGGAGAAGTGAAATCAGAGAAAGGGATTGGTTGATGGTGTCAAATGCTGTAAGGGAAAGAGAAAGGAGATATAGTTTTTTCACTTGCATAAGGGAGTCATTTTGAACTCTGAAAGTTAGAGTCATTAGTGTGGAATGAGGATTTAAGTTTTCTATGTGATCATTTGTTTACTGAGTCACTAGTCTTTCTTATAAGGTAAATGATTTGGACTAAATAAGGATAAGATTCTGTGCAGAGGGATAGGCAACATATGTAGATGAAAAAGGAGAATATTATAATCTTTCTGTTGAAAAGAGATAGATTACTCTTTATGTTTGTAAGGGGGTATATAGGGGTCAGGGCCAACGCTGTGTGTTTCTACTGGAGGAAGTTTACACACGTGTGTACGTATGTGTGTATGAGTGTATGGTGAGGTGTGTGTGGCAGGGAAGTTAGGTATCTGATGTCCCTGGCTTTTCCAAGAGGCTCTTCATCCCCTCCCCTGTCTTTGGAATGCATGTTATGCCCACCATTCTCCCAGTGGGAGCTGCTCCAAGGACATAACCTCAAGAGCGTAAGGTGTTTTTGAGACCATCTGGACAGTACACATGATTGAGCCAAGTTAAGGCTCTACAAAGATGTTAAGATTCTCGTGGACAGGTGTGAAGATCTAGTTCTCTTGAAACCACCCAAGATAAGCCTCATATATAAGTTCCCCCTTGCTTATTAATCCTGCCACCTACCAATCTGGAGTGGTCTGTCTCTTTCTTGGGTCTCTCTCTGCTCTCCTTGTATGGAGGTCAGTTTGTGAACCAAGAGCATATAGAGCAGAGAGTGAATGACTCTATAAGGTATGAAGGTGGAAGGAAGCTTGTAGAGAATGATGCTTCAGCTGGTTTTTCAAGGATGAGGAGAAGATTTCCAGGTAAGATATTGGACAAACTCTGAGAAGGATACTGAGGCATAAAATCTATGTTTTGTTTCAGTAAATCTAAGTTGTTTGGCATGTTGTTAATCAGGTAAAAGTTGAGTAGGTGAGCTTGAATAAGGAAGGCAGGATGAATTATGGAGCACTTTGTAGGCTAGGCTAAAAGATTTAATCATTTTAAAATTAGAACATTCTCTAACACCATACACAAAAATAAACTCAAAATGGATTAAAGACCTAAATGTAAGACCAGATACTATGAAACTCTTAGAGGAAAACATAGGCAGAACACTCTCTGACATAAATCACAGCAAGATCTTTTTTGATCCACCCCCTAGAGTAATGAAAATAAAAACAAAAATAAACAAATAGGACCTAATTAAACTTAAAACCTTTTGCACACCAAAGGAAACCATAAACAAAATGAATAGACGACACACAGAATGGGAGAATATATTTGCAAATGAAGTGACTGACAAGGGATTAATCTACAAAATATATAAACAGCTCATGCAGCTCAATATAAAAAAAAAAACCCAATCAAAAAATGGGCAGAAGATCTAAATAGACATTTCTCCAAAGAAGACATACAGATGTCCTAGAGGCACATGAAAAGATGCTCAACATCACTAATCATTAGAAAAATGCAAATCAAAACTACAATGAGGTACCACCTCACACCAGTCAGAATGGCCATCATCGAAAAATCTACAGATGATAAAAGCTGGAGAGGGTATGGAGAAAAGAGAACCTTCCTACACTATTGGTGGGAATGTAAATTGGTACAGCCACTATGGAGAACAGTATGGAGATTCTTTAAGAAGCTTAAACTAGAACTACCATATGTCCAACAATCCCACTCCTGGGCATATATCTGGAGAAAACCATGATTCAAAAAGATACATGTACCCCAATGTTCATTGCAGCGCTGTTTACAATAGCGAGGACATGGAAGCAACCTAAATGTCCATCAACAGAGGAATGGATAAAGAAGATGTGGTACATATATACAATGGAATATTACTCAGCCATAGAAAAGAACAAAGTAATGTCATTTGCAGTGACATGGATGGACCTAGAGATTGTCACTGAGTGAAGTAAATCAGACAGAGAAAGACAAATATCACAGGATATCACTTATATGTGGAATCTATTGATAAAAAAATTGTACAAATAGACTTATTTACAAAACAGAAATAGAGTCACAGATGTAAAAAAACAAACTTATGGTTACCAAGGGGGGAAAAGGGGAGAGGGATAAACTGGGGGATCAGAACTGACATATACACACTACTATATATAAAATAGATAACTAATAAGAACATACTGTATAGCACAGGGAACTCTACTCAATACTCTGTAATGACTTATATGGAAATAGCATCTAAAAAAGAGTGGATATATGTATAACTGATTCACTTTACCATACAGTAGAAACTAGCAACATTGTAAATTAACTGTACTCCAATAAAAATTAAAAAATAAAATTACTTTTTTAGTGTTTCCTTATTTTCCAAAAGAGTACTCTAAGAAAAAGTGCAAGTTTAATGAGGCAGTGAGGTCATCTAGGAGACCACTGTACAGTTGACCCTTGGAAAACATGGGTTTAAATTGTGTGGGTCCACTTATACACTGATTTTCTTCGATAAATAGTTACAGTACTACATAATCCGAGGTTGGTTGAATCCTTGGGTGTGGAACTGAAGATATGCAGGGCCAACTATGGGACTGAGCATCTGTGAATTTTGGTATATGTGGGGGCTCCTGGAACAAATTCCCCCATGGATACAGAAAGACTACTATAGTTGTCATTTTAATAGAACATGAAAATGTTAACTAATAAAATAGTAAGGTGTATAGAGAAAGGAACTAACGAGTAGAATCAATAGAACTAATATACAGGATAGGTCTATATATATGAGAGAGAGTAGAGAAAGGAAATCCAGGTTGCTTCTCAAAATTTGGCTTGAGCAATTAGGTAGAAGGTGGATAGATAAGGGAGTGTGGGTGGAATAATGATTATTTAATTTTATAGATTAGATTGAATACCTATAGGACAAACAATTTCAAATGGTCAAAAATAAGCAGAAATAATTTTACATTAAAAAAGTCTAATACACTCAACTCACAAAGCTTTATAGTGGATTGTCTATCAATTGTATTGATTGTATTCCTTCAATTTTCACTGTATTTCTTCAATTTTCTGTCATATTCCATAATTTATTTAGACTTAAAGGAATTGAAACTATCACTAGAGTGGATAAGTACTGCCATATTACCTGTTCTAAGAAAACAACTAAAAATATAATGCTCCATATTACTTTATCAGTTTTTTTTTTTTTTTTTGCGGTACGCGGGCCACTCACTGTTGTGGCCTCTCCCGTTGCGGAGCACAGGCTCCGGATGCGTAGGCTCAGTGGCCATGGCTTACAGGCCCAGCCGCTCCGCGGCATTTGGGATCTTCCCGGACCGGGGCACGAACCCGTGTCCCCTGCAACGACAGGCGGACTCTCAACCACTGCGCCACCAGAGAAGCCCTCTTTCTCAGTTATTTACGTGTGCATTCAGTCAAAGAAAAATTATATGGTCAATAGGTACTCACACAACATTCAGTACAACTAAATTTTAACATACTCCAATAATCAGAAAAGGTTCACTTATGATATTATTGTGGGAATTCAAGCTAAAGGAGGCATCAAATTACATCCATTTTTGCTAGTGGCTTGCTAGTGGCTGTCATACAATTATTACTGGGTTGCCCCCGTCTATCACAGCATTATTTACGAGTTATGAGCAATGGGGAATGAATATTCTGAACTCAATAACTGAGCATTAGGCACACTAGCCTTTCAAAACAGGCTTTAAGACTGCATATTTAAGTGATAAAGAGAAAATATTATGTGGAAGTTCCTTTTGAGGATTCACATGTATTTTCTTCTTGCACACCTATAAATTCATCTGACACAAGTTCTTCCATTATTCATTTCTTCAATTATTAATTTCTCATCTACCTCAAAGAAGCAGGTTAAAAGTAAAATCATAATTTTATTTTGTCTTCATTTATACTATATCTAATTGGGTGTGTAATACAGTCTTAGATAATAGTATATAATTTTATTATAATTAAATTTTATTTAACATTAGTGTGGAAAAATGTTGACTCATTTATTTCTTTAGTTAGAAATAAACAATGCCATATTTCGGGCCCTTAAAACTAAGGCTCTATTCTCTAGAACACTAAAATGCATGAGTTAACCCTCATTAGTTAAAATGTGAACTACATTAAAAATCCATCTTCTTAATCAGGATGAAGCTGAGATATTTTAGTTTCTAAACCATTAAAATCTTCATGAACAATTTTCTGTGAAAGCATTTATTGCTGGTACAGTTGATTCATAGTTATACACTGGGTTCCACTAGCTTAGCTACCTGTTCTGATATTCGCTGTCATAAGCACAGGAAAATTTAGAAACAATCAGTGGTTTATACGTTGACTGTACAAAGTAGTATCTTGTGAAATTAAGTTATTTGAAAAATAATTTGCCTGGAGCTATTACAGTGATTGCAAAGATAAAAAGTTGGGTGCATGTTTAAGACATTTAAAAAATTTTTTAAAAGCCTAATTAAAATTAAAATGTTTAGAATATAAAGAGCCATAAGGTAATAAAGCTTTTTTTTTTTGGCTGGAAATATGTTAATTAATTTTATAATACTGTTTCTCTATAGAGATATTTGTGTAGGTGTTTGGCTGCTTAAAACAGGGTAAATACATTAATTATATTTCTCTAAATGTAATTTGGCATAAGCCAACTTTCAAACTCGGGGTTTACAGTGAAGGAACAAAAGAGAGAAGAGAAATATGGTGAAAAGATTTAGAAAAGATTTAGAAAAGATTTAGAAAGATTTGTCTAGAGTTTACTTGATATTTTAAAAGTATTAAAGTATTAATTAAAAATATTAATATTAAAAATATAAAAGTATTAAGTATTAAAAATATTACAAAATAAAAAACTGCTGGTGATCTTGAGTTTGTAATCTGATGACAAATTACAGACATTAAAAGTATCAAAGGAAACAAAGCTGGACGTGTTAAAAAGGACCAGACAGATTTTATTCAGACTACTGCAGTATGGGAGAAAGACTTCAGGAACTGGGCTCAAGTCTGCTGAAACAAAAGGCAGGAGGCTTTTTCAATGCTGAGGTATGCTAAAGGAAAAATACCAAAGGACTTTAAAGGGGTGGCCAATGTGTCTAGGCCACCTTTGTGGCCAATGTGTTTGTTAACTGGCACTTATCAAAGTCAGGCTCCTACCCTCCAGCAGAGCCTAGGAGACAGGACCCCTATCTTTCTTGATGATCAAAGTTCAAAGGGTCCTTGAGAATGATATTCCTAGGTTGTAGAAGATGTATCTCAAAGGGACAGAAAAGTATTTACAATTGCATGTTTTCTAAAGTAAATGCTCTAAGAAGAGATAGGTCAGGCATGTTTAGTTAGGTTTTGGCTGGAACAAACAATAAATTGTTTCAGCAGTGTTGAGCTTTCTCAGACAGGCATTTAAGGGGCAGCCCAAAAACCAGATCAAAAGGAGAGTAGTCACAGGTTTATTAATCACTTAGCTGAAATTTCCAAATCCAAAAATATGCCACAGATTCTAAAATCAGACCTGGATCCCACCTCAAAAGGATTTGGTCTGTTAAGTTCCAAGAAGAAATATTAATACAGTTTTTTTGCGGAGGTGTGTATACTTATAGGTCAACTAGGATAGGCACTAGATGGCCTGTACTCTCACTAATGGGAATATTGAAAAGGAAGCAGGGAATGAAAAGTATATTCTCACTTGTAGAGATAAAATTACAACCCCATGAGAAGTTCTGCTTACCTGACTGCAGCCTGAGTTTAGACTCCTTGGAGTCTCTGTGATCTCCAAGGTTTTAGAAAATAAGAATTATATATAAATCAATTATGTCTCTCACCCAAGGCTAATGAATATATTCACTGTGAGGAGATCTCTCGACAATAAAGAAAAACTGAATCTAAATCACAGAAAAGAGTTTAGGCACATAGAGAGAGTTTATGAAAATGTAAAAGCAAACAGCCAGACAATCCATGAGTCCATGCATCCTCTGATATTCCAAGACACTCACACATCAGCCATGCATCTGTCTGTCTTCTGCTCTGAGAGCCATTCCTCAGAATCACAGATCCCTTCCACACTTTTACTGTCCTGATGTCCACAGCCAAATGACTAAGATTAATTCATGAGGGCCCCTCACTCACAGACATTTGTATCAATCAAGGACAAAAACAATACTGCATTTCAAGAGAATGGAATTTTTTGCAAATGAAACTCCGAGACCTGGACACTGTTTCTATACTTAGGAATGCTATTGATATACTCTGTCGAATAGCAAACTTAAAAATATGGAAACAATTAAAATCTCAAAATGTTCCTTCACAGATGTCAACAGCAGTTCCACTTTGTTATAGCTATTGAAAATAAAGAATATTTTACTAACTTTACTTCTTGAAGGTTATATAAGTCCCTGGAATTATTTCATTTTATCCAAAAATATACAATTTCATTGGGAAAATAGAGAATTATTTATCCATTAATATAAGAGATGGCTGTGTTCTCAGTGTATGAGCTAGGGCTCTATAAAGTTCTTAAAAGAGGATGAGGAGAATGGAAATCAAAATGAAAAACAGGAAAAGAGACTAAAAAGAAAATTTATATGTTTGGTTTTAACTTTGGTAATTAAGACAGTTAATTTGAAAGATGCTTTTGCATATATGACAATTTCCAACTGCTTCAGCTGTGGATATACTAAAATAAACATTTGAACTTCAGTGAAATAGAAAAGACACATGATTAGGCTTCTTTACAATTATAAAACTGCAGTTCATTCTTCTCTACACTCCTAAAATACCGTGTAATACCTTGCATCACTACTTTCGATAAGAAGCCCAAAACAGAGAATTTTTTTAAAGTGGATTCCTAAGTGTATGTGCCTCTTTAAGCAGATAGAGATTTCCAGCCATGAACTCACCACTGAACTCATGGGTAGATGTAATCATTCACCAGAATTTTACAATTATCTTTTCCTTGCCAAAATCTATCAGTCAATCACATGTGTGCCTAAACAATAAACTATTTAGTTTTGCCTGTTTTTTTAAAATACATAAAAATGATCTTAAAAAGAAATAAATTATTCCAGGACTTGCTTCTCTGATTCATAGGGAAGGCAAAGCTGGAATGAAAAGAATTATTTAAGAAATTCATGTAAAACTATAATTATTTAGCTGAGCTTTCCTTTAACAATTTAAGTAATAAGAAACAGTTCCAGGCAAAAAACGGTGAAGAGTTTATGTTTAATGTCTCTGGATATATCATTCTAAAACATATATATCTCCATATACTGGGAGATTTTCTAATTTTTCTCTCACCAACATTTACCCATTCTATGTGGTATTCTGTCACAGCTCTGTTACACAAGTAGAATTCATTTAAATATAAGTACTGTTATTTGAAATCACATATTATATCTCATTTAATAAAAGTTTTATTAGTTAGAATAGGAAAAGGTATGCTGTGGTAACAAATAAAAAATATAAGAGGCTTAAGACAACAAAATGTATATATTCTTGGTCATTCTCCATGTCCAAATGATTCTTTTAGCATACCTGCCCAGGAAAGCAGGTTGGCAGTGGTGAATGATGACACACTCAGCAGAGAGAAGAAAATGTGGTGAATTATACACTGGCTCTTAAAGTTTTCATTCAGAGGTGGCCTGCATAACTTCACTTTAAATCACAAATAATATAGTTGTGCATCACTTAAAAAACAAAAACCTCACAGAAGTGCAATCCTATATTGTACCTCTAAGAACAAGAAACATTTGGTAATAGATCTAATGATTAACTTCTCTGGAAAAAAGATTTTGAGAGAGTCATTACTAACATTTGTGAAACAGGGAAACCGAAGCTCAAAGAGATAAAAGTTAATTGACATAAAGTCATTAAACCAGTAATTCTAAGAATCAAATACTAATCTGTTTCCGAAGCCCTTTTCCCCCATTGTTAACATTTTTAATTGGATCTTAAAGGTACTTTATTAAACTAATCATAAATAGTTTATTATACTCTATCATCATTAGCAAGTTAATGGTGCTTTTCTTAAAAGGTTTTTATTTATATAATGTAATAAACATTACCAATTTGCCTAATCCAAGAACTACAGTATTACCAATTAAGCTGCATCTGTACACACCTCTCTAGTTTCTCATCCCCCTGCCTCTCCACCCCCAGAGGTAATCACTCTCTCAGATGCCAGACAAGGTCATCCTTATAAGCAGACCTTTTCAAGGACAGCAGTCTCAGGTCTCTTTTGTGCACACAGTATAACTAAATTGCATTTAATTTGGATATATCACATTTTCCCTCGGGATCTGAAATTTATGTTATGAATAATGTTGGCAAATCATGAAGATATCTTAACCACATATTATCAAGAAGTCACATGTGGTAAAAAAAATACAGTGTGTACAGTGTGCTTAAAGATTTTTACACAGTGAAATGTTTTGAAATGTACAAAACAGGAAGAAGAGGGAAAAGAGCAAATCTGATAGATGAACCTGGGTAAGGTTGCCAGGTTACAGCCCAGCATCACTATTCAACTTTTTAGAATTACTAACTGGAATGACAGAAAGATACAAAGAGGCCCAAATCTATACAATGTAATATTTTTAAAGCCCTCAGTTGTATAACTTGGTAATGAGAAACTTAAGTCCCCAAATGTTATAGTCCTATTGTTTTCTAATATTAGGAAACAGGGCTGTGTATGTTTCTGTTTCATCCAAAATCATGTAAAAAATAAACCATGGATGTATTGAGACATACTGATGGTAAAACATGAGGGCTTCATTAAACTGCAACCCTCCCAAGTATATAAAAGTCTTTCAAAACTTAATGTCATAGCATCTGCTATTTCCTTTGTGCTATTTTTCTTCCTTCTGCCATATATGCCTCTGCCTATCCTACTCCTATTCAAGACATGGGTATCAATGACACACAGTACTTCCTGACAACTGTAGGACTGTGATGCGACTTTGAGAGCAGAGGATCAATAAGTGAGACCAGTTATATAAGATTATTTTGTGAAAAGGATATCCCAGGAATGGCAGGGCTAAAATTTGAGAGGACATAAGCTTCAGCTATTCTACCAACAAGCTGAAGAGAAATTTACTCCCGCTATCTGGGACAGAGTTTCCTCATCTCTTACATAAAAAGAAAAACTTTAAAGGAATTCCTTAATAAGAGATTCTTCTACTAAACTTATTAGTCAAGTAAACCTAGGCGTTGTCCACATACCAGGTCCTCATCTGCTTCAGACATTCAAAAATTTAATATTCCCTGTGCTGTCCGTGGTGCTGAAAAAAAAACCAGGCTAAATATGTCCTGGAACTTGATTGTTTCAATATCATATTTATTGAGCTCATGACACACACCAGATAATTTACTATACCCCTTGGGATAAACAGAATAATAGCTCCCAAAAGATTCCCACATCTCAATTCTCAGAACCTATGAATATATTACACTACATGACAAGGGACAATTAATATTTCAAATAAAATTGTTAGCTCATCATCTGAACTTTAAGATAAAGAGATTATCCTGGATTATCCAGATTATTTAGGGTTCTTAAAAAATGGAAACCTAGAGCAGAATAATTTAGATTCAGAGGGAAATGTGATTATGGAAGAAGTGAGAGTGATGTGCTGTAAGAACTCATCTGACTGTTACTAATTTTAAAGGTGGAGGAAAGACCATTAGCCAAGGAAAGTGGGCAGTTTCTAGAAGACAGAAAAGATAAGAAAATGTATTCTCCCTTATACCTCAGGAAAAAAACACAGCCTTGTCCACACCTTGATTTTAGGTCAGTGAGATTTGTATCATACAGAGCTATAAGAATGAAGTTGTGTTGTTTTATGCCACATATTTTGTGGTGATTTGTTAAAACAGCAATAGAAAACTAACACATCCTTTAAATATTTTACAGCATAGTTATGGACATAGACATGAAGACTCATAAAGCTATCAAAGTGGCATTCACAGAATATTATGAGAACACAGACTAGCTAACTAAATCATTCTGGAATTAGCCACATTAAATTGTTTTTTTAAAGAATAGTTCTAAGTTGAGTCTTGAATATCATTGGATGATATTCCTTCTAGTTTTCTTTTTCTGGGAATATATCTCACTTTGTATATTCAAAAGAACTCCCATGGAATTGATATTTAACAAATGATCTCTAACAAAGATCTTGGTTTGAATTTCAATCTTAGAAATTTAGAGAATAAACTGAAATTTTTTTCCAAGTTCACTATCATTGGGAAGGAAATCAGATGGCATCTCCTTTAAAATGTTCCTCATCTGATAATAGAAGGAAGCTTTAGGGGTTTTAAAATATGTGTGTGCATTCTGGTAATTTTTATATTATGAGAATGAAAATGCACTCTGGAATTTTTTTTCCTTTTTTCTACAATATGATCCCAATTCTTTTCTGTAACCAGGGAGGCTAAAAGTCCAGTTAAGATTACATTTTTAAAGTAGACCCATCAGTTAGAAATATGAAGTAACTAGAGCCAAGAAGATGTTTATTGTGCTTTCTAGAATTTAAATTAGCTAAAGCGAGGCAGAAAGATAACAAAAGTTGAGCAAGTGTTGAAAGGCAGAGAGACAGAGAGAAGACAAGACAAAGAAACAGGAGAAAAAGATAAAAATTAGAAAGAAAGATGGAGTTGGGTGAAACATATTAAAAAATGAGAAGAATAAAGTGATAAGAGAAGCATCCACATATAAGTGAAGAAAGAGAAATAAGAAGGAATTAAAGGAAGTTCCTTTGTAAAAAAATGAAACTAATATAAATTGAGAAAAACTTGAAGGAGGTAGAGAAAATAAGAGATAGGAGAAAACAGAAAAGGTATAGATTCCAAACGGTTACTGAGCTTCTTTTCTATGCCAGACACCACTAATAAATGCAGCTGAAAATTTCACAGGCTAAGTGGGCAGAAAATCATACAAAGAATTATAGTACACAGAAATAAGTATGTAGAAGGTATAGTGATTTTTCTAAGAAGTTGTCAGTTTACTGTGCAGTGTGTGATTGTGTGTGTGGGCTCTGTGTGTGTGTGTTTGTGTAAATGTTTTCAGATAAAGGAAACCTAAAGAAATATTGATTAATGATGATATAACAGTGTCTATCTTACTTTAATTTGAAAATAGTAATAATTATTATAATATACCAAAAATATGTTTTTATCATTTCCTATATGCTAGAAAGCATGCTAAACAATTGACATACATACCATCAGTTAATCCTAATAGCAATCAAATCAGAGTTGCTATTATCCTTCTTTAACAGATGGAGATCTAAGTCATAGAGAGGTTATATAACTTACCAAAAATCATATAACTGATTTTGCCAGGATTTGAACAAGGTCTGATTCCAAAGCTCATGCTTTAACTATTGTGCCATAGATAATCTTTCATATCCACATACTACCAATGCTTTATCATCTATTAATCCTCTCATGTTCCCTTTTGCTTTGACTGTACATATGAATTTATATGTATCAGATTTAAATCTATCATAGTTCCTCATTCATTTTCCAAGTAGCTCAACGTATCTCATCCTATAAATCTTTCTTCCACTAACTACAATTGATACAGACTTTAGCACACTTCTAGGCAGGCAGCATAAATGCCATTCTTTTAACTTCAGCCTCTCACAGTCTATATACAGTACATTGATTTATACTTGTAATCCTTTTTGCTGATGTTTCATATGAACTAGGCAGTAACATTCATGAGGTCAAGAAATGTATCTTAGTCATATTTTCAACCCCCAAATTTAGCACAAAACTGGCATATGGTAAATGCTAATAAATATATATTGAATAAATGAACATATAATAGAAATTGATCAAAGCTTCCATCATTCTCCTAAGGTTCCATGGATTAGGGTCCATATTATTGTACTTTCATGAGTCCTGTAGCACTTTGTACTAAGGCTATAAAATACAGTGGTTAAGAGTATGGCAGCTTGAGCCAGGCTGCCTGAGCTAGGATCATGGCTCTTAGACGCAGGAGCTATGTGACATTAAGCAAGATAGCTCGATATCTTTGAAGCTTCAGTTTCTTCATCTGGAAAACAGGAATAATAATAGAATTTATCTCACGGGGTTTTACTGAAGATTAAATAGATTAAATAAGATAATACATACTTTGCTGAACATTCCTTTCTTCTTGCTCTACTAGAAATCTGGGTCTTCCCAGAAGATGCTATTTTTCTGTAGGTCTCTCAGGGCCTCACAGGGGTGGTGGTTGTTTTATCATATCCTTATATCACTAGGACCTGAGGTGGGGCATGTGTTCTTGAAACTTACTCCTAGTTCCCTATTACTACTGCCACCCTATTAAAAAGGGAAGAAGAAAGAAAAAAAAAAGAAAGGAAAAAAGAAACTATATATCTTCAAACTCCCTGAATTTCTTCTTCCTCCACTCTTTCTTAAAACCACTACAAACTTTCGCCTTCAACATTGCACCAAACTATTCCTGTCAATGCCACAAATGAGCACCACATTGCTAATTTGATAATCAGCTCTCATACTTCATCTTACTTGATCAGACTTGACACAGCTGATCACTTTCTCCTTTAGATGCCTTCTTCCTTTGGCTTTTAGTAAACCACTCTCTTCTGGTTTTCTTCTCATAAACTGTCTCTCTATATAAATATTCTTCCTTATCTAAGATGATGGTTCTACCTCATCTCCCTGGACTGTATAATCAATGTTTTTATGGCTCATATCTAGCCACATTTATTCCCTTGATGAGGTCAGTCATTCAGTCTCTCCTGACGGTTAGACCAAATATATTGATATCAAACTTTAAATGCTATCTTTTTCATCTTCTCTATATCCAACACACCAGCAAACTCTGTTGGTTATACCTTAAAAATGTATTCATAGTCAACCATTTTTACCACTTCTGTCATGAAAACCTGGTCTAAGATATCTTTATTTTCTGCCTGGAATATTGTTAATACATTTCTCACTGGTCACCTTGAACTTAGCTGATGATTCTCAACATAAGGGTCAAAGCAATTTTGTTAAAACTTGTGTGAAATCATTTCACTCCTCTGCTTGAAACACTCCAGTAGCTTTCCTTCTCACTCAGAGAAAAAGACAATGTCCTTACAATTGCCCACAAGGCCTGTGCAATCTGCCTCCACCCATCCTACCTCTCTGATCTTATCTCTGTCCCCTCTCCCTCACTCTGCTCAACATTTTACCCACCATAGCTTGCTTGCAATTGTGTTCCTCGAACACATTAGGCATGTCCCCATCTCAAGTCCCTTTCACTCAGTGTTCCCTCTGTTTTCAGTGCTCTTCTAGGAATCTACATAGATTTCTTATAATCCTCTTTGAAACTTTGCTCCAAGGGTACTTCTCAGTAAGTTCTTCCCATACTTTCCTATTGAAAATTGTATTCCCCTAAGTATCCCTTTTCCCTGCTTTATTTTTTGATATAATCCCTTTCACATACTAACACACTACATAATTTTCTTAGTGATTTGGATTATTTTCTGTCTCCCTCCAATGTAAAGCAAACCCCATAAAAATAAGGATTTTTTTTTGTCTATTTTGTTGTTTGCTATATACATAGAATAAGGCTTGACACCTACTGGCCACTTAAAAACATTTGTATAAAACTTTGTAAGCTTGTGTAACTGAAATGCAATGACACATAGATCATGTATATTATGTATAAATATACAATGTGAGTAGAGGACAGTGTGTACTATATGTAAGCTATTTGGCACATAGAAATAACTCAATAAATATTAGCTATAATTGTCAGAAAATTTATGTGTACATAATAGACATTACATATGCTTACTGTACCTGAAGAATGAATGAATAAAAATAATCAGCATAATGTATTATTCATGTTACCTTAAAATGCTATAGTTTTCCACCTATGGGGATACCATCAGAATTGCATTCTAGGTATCCAGCAGAGCAACAATGGCTAAATCCTGGATATAACCACATAAAATATTGATGACTGAGTTAGTATCGTCCTTTTCACATATTATCTAAGTCTAAGCCTGAACAGCTCTCATCAGTATTCCAACCATTCAATAAAGACACTTAATAAACTCAGAGTAGCTGAACAGTCATCACTTAGCAGTCTAATTGAGCAGCCCTGAGGGGCAGTATAGGATTCTACAAGAGTAGGATTAGTATCTCGAACAGAGCGACTGATGTCAGGAACAACTGCTGCAGTGTGATCCACCAGAATTTTGAACAAAATGCCCAGACAGCAGCTAATAGTCAGAAAAAGACAGAAAACACACCTGAAGAGAGGATAGATTCAATTTGAGTTTTCTACAAAGACTTTTCTAAATGCTGCCCTATAATGGGATAAATATTGAGTTTCTAAAAAAAAAATTATAATTTACCTAAACTCTGTTTTCCTGCAGAATGCTAAAAAGGATGCTGTGTGTAATACATCCATAGCACAGGTAATTTATTGATTGCTTTGGTCCCTATGTTAATGTTGAGCAGTATCGTATAAATCAAACTCTCACTAAATATGTTTTTGAATTGCTGTTTGAACTCCAACTACTATCCTCAAAGCTTACCTACTTGCTACTATATTGTTAAAAAACACACTTCATCTCTCAATTCTATTTTTCTTTATACAAGGCTTACTTATTTAAATAACCACTAACTGGGTCATTCTGCCAGGTGCTGAGGGAAACAAAAGTAAATTAGACAGTCTCTGTCTCCAGGAATTTATAATCTAAACAAAAAAACAAACATTATAAGACATAAAGGAGAAGGTGGATATTAATTTTTTCCAGCTTCATTGAGGTCTAACTGACAAACAAAAACTGTACATATTTGGGCTTCCCTGGTGGCGCAGTGGTTGAGAGTCCGCCTGCCGATGCAGGGGACACGGGTTCGTGCCCCGGTCCGGGAAGATCCCACATGCCGTGGAGCGGCTGGGCCTGTGAGCCATGGCCACTGAGCCTGCGCGTCCAGAGCCTGTGCTCCGCAATGGGAGAGGCCACAACAGTGAGAGGCCCGCATACCGCAAAAAAACAAAAACAAAAAACCCAAAAAACAAAAAAACAAACTGTACATATTTAAGGTGCACAGTATATGGCTTGATACTTTACACATTGTAAAATGATTGCCACGACCAGGTTAATTAACATATCCATCACCTCACATAGTTCCTTTTTTTTTTTTAGTGTGGTGAGAACACTTAAGATCTACTCTCTTAGCAAATTTCAAGTATACAATACACAATACAGTATTATTAATTATAGTCACCATGTTGTACATTAGATCCCCAGAACTTATGCATCTTAAAACTAGATGTTTGTACCCTTTTACCAACCTCTCTGCACTTAATTCTGATTGAATATCGTTAGTAACAACATCAAAGAATAATGAATAATTTAGTATCAAGGAATAAGTAGAATTTGAGTAAATCTTCAGGAAAGGTTAAGATTTTGATGTCATAATATAATAGCACAGCATGTAATTATTGCATGTAGAGCAGAGATAATGGGTTGGTTTCAGCTTTGCCACTCAATAGTGGGAGTAATATCACACTGGGAAAGCAACTTAACCCTTCTGTGCCTCTGTAGTTTCCTGATCTATATCTGAGGCATAATAGTAGTGCAATGGTATGTGATCATTATGACAATCACAAGGACCTCATGGAGTTCTTGTGAAGATTAAATAAAATAATCTATATGAAGGGCTTTGTTAATAAATGCTAAATGAATGTTAGTGCTTATTCTAAAGAGAGGCTGTTTACACATAAAATACATATCAATATGATTTACGATTTCAAGAAACTTGTTGAACATGTAGAAATGATGTCTGTGAAATTGTAGGAACACTTCTTAATAGTATATAAGAAAGCATTAGACACAATTCATTACAAAAACTGAGAACTACAAGCAATCAAGAAATAGCTTTTAAGAATCGGAGAAAAAGAGATGTTTCTTCTTCTTCTGTTTCTCAGAGCTTATTT
Organism: Aethalodelphis obliquidens; assembly: GCF_003676395.1. Classification (NCBI taxonomy): domain Eukaryota; kingdom Metazoa; phylum Chordata; class Mammalia; order Artiodactyla; family Delphinidae; genus Aethalodelphis; species Aethalodelphis obliquidens. The sequence goes on along the minus strand of NW_020837955.1, from coordinate 4,281,289 downwards.
ATTTACTTTTTGGACTCTAGCCCTCTGGCCTTCCAGGGTGGTACAGATAGGCTTCACCGGAGCCTATTAGTAGAGTACACAAAAGCTACTTCTAGGCCCAAGGTCAGAGCCTAGAAAAGTGAAAAAAACTTCTTGTTGCCAAAACAAGAAAAGACATGTCCTTTTTCAAACTTTGCTCTGAAACAAATCCATTTTGGGGCTACAGGATCCACAAGATTACTCACCATTGGGAAAGAGGAAACAGGAAATTCAAGTGTGGATACAATCTAAAAATGAGGACACAGCCAAGCTTTCATCTGGAGATGAAATTTAGAATGTTTAGGAAAGTCTTACTGGAGTAAGCATTGAAGGTGCTCTTTCTTGTCATACCATTCTAAATGTTCCATAATAATATAATCCAGACAGTTTATATAAATCTAATAGCTTATAAAGCTTCAAGAAAAAAAAAAAGACAAATACTCAGGATTTTAAATCAGCCTGTAGGGAAAACAACAAAGTTACTCTTAAAACTTGAATTTAACCTCTCAGAATAAAAATACACTCTGTAAGATGGAATAAGTGAAAGGGGTAGACAAGGAAAGATGTCCATATTATATTAAGATTAAAATTTGCATAAAATATGTGCTATATGTGGTTTTACTTTTGTCTAAAATGTGTGTTATCTATTATGTATGAGTGAGTACATGTATATTGCTCTATAGCTCTTGATGTGTGCTGCCTTAAGAAATCATATTTAAATGAAGGATTGAGAAGTTTCAGAGACAATAAGCTTCATTGAAAATTACTTAGGTATAGTCTCCAATAATCACCTTTAATTTAATTATAACTGAAACAGACTCAAAAGAAACTACTGCATTGTACTATGTTCAGAGAAATATAATGTTAACAAGAGGAAGATGACCTGCACTAAGCTTTGAAATAACAAACTCAAAAAATAAGAAATTTTACAAACATTTCCAGCATGATCCTGGGGAGACCATGAGTGTCCCACGAATAAAGTATTGCAGTCCATGAGGCAAGGATAGTGCTATAACAGTGCCCTATGCGACAGTCCGTCATAGTCTGGACACATGAACCATTAAGATCATTTAACTCTTCTCACAGAGCTGTTAAGTTTACATAACCATTTCTTCTTAAGGTATCTAAAGGGGGGAAAAATCTTTCTTGGAAACACAAGTGTTTCAGCTCATTGGGCAGTTATATTTTCCTTATAATGCTTTTCATAGCATTGTAATTTGCATGACTCTCTCTTTTAAGTTTAATTAGTATTAACCCAGTGGCATCCTACTTTATGACCTCTGGATGCACTTGCTAAAAATGAAGTTTCCAGGTTTTAGTGTCAGACCTCAGAAGATTTGAGTCTCAGACCTTATAACATGGCTACCCCCTTAATTGATTGACATGTCTGTCTCATCACTGACCTTCCATGGATTAATAGATTACCTAACAAGCATGAAAATACACCTGGAAATGTTCCTCAAACTTCACTTATAGTTTCATTTGAATCAGTAAACTCTCCAAGGAAAGAATACAGTCATTAATACTTTTAAGAATAAAATATAACGTAACAAAGTTAAATCTTCAAGGTGTTTAGTAAATTTGGAGAGATATAAAGAAAGAACGCACATATAGTGCACAAGAGCACAACGTACTCATTGTGCTTTGTACATAAATTTATAAAAAGAAGCATAATATTTATAAATAATTAGAAGTAATAATAGCAATAAAGATAAAAAGCAATTTTAGTGAACCTTGATCATATGTCAGGTCCTGTGTGAAACTGCATAAAACTGAGTTTCAGAGTGTTATCATTAATAAGGAAACTGAGCCTAAGGAAGTTTTGTGACTTTCTGAGCTTATATACAGGATCCCTTCAGAATGTTGTTCTGGTTGTGCGCTATATAAGGGTTCCATTCACATCATAGATATATGCTAGTTTACATAATAGCTCAAGGGCAAGAGGAAAGATTTTTGCCTTCCAGGCTGAATGCTTGAGCAGCCAGGGAGAACCCTTTCTTTAAAAAAAACTGAAATTGGCTTTCATGATCTGCACACACAAGGGAATCTCTCTGTCTCTCTAACACACACATACACACACACTCATTGGCACACATGCCCTTTTAAAACTCCTCTAATACTCTAACGCTCTGGTTCCAAGTTAGTTATAATGTTACGATACATTGTTTTTTGTTTTTTCTCTTAAATAAATACTTCTCCTATCTGCTTATGGAAGTAATATCTACTCAATATGGCAATTTGAAAATGCAGAGAAAATAATAAAAAATGAAAATAAAACATACCCCTTAACTATATAACATTTTCCTTTCTTCCTCCCTTTGCCTCCCATTTATCAATCATTCATGAACTCAAAATCAAAACAAAATAAACAAAAACACAAACCCTGTGGGCAACTTGGTTTCTTTACCTCACTGTAAATAATATGGTAGAACAAGGAATATGATTTTTATGTCTTTTATCCCCCACAGCATACAATTTAGCAGATAGCCTGGCTTCCTCGGCTTCCCATCGCACCTCCTTTTCAGGCTCCCACACTCAATGTGGGATCAGGCCACATGTTCCCATTCCAATAAAGTTGTCAGGATTGATAATGCATTAAACTATAAGCTAAAATATCAGTCCTAATACTCTCTTATTGGGAAGAGGGTAGCTACTATCAACTACAAATCAATTATGTTTTCCAATATTCTATCGGTTAGCTAAATTCTGACTTTTAAAATGTAATATCATACTATCAATCTCATGTTATTAATGCGTGCTTAAATATGTAGTCATCAAACAAATGAAATGCTCATTAAGGAATAGACCATCTGCAAATTTTATTACTGAACCTAAAACTTTACCCCAGCAATTTGAATGAGAAGTATCAAAAGACTCAAAATTTAGCCCCAAGTTCCCAAGTAAAAATATTAGTTGTAAAATATTGAAAATAACAATTATGCAATATACTTTTCTTAGAAGCAGATTCACACATTTGGGTAATACTAGAATATTTCATTTCAGGTTAAAATTTTTATTGAATAAACAGTATTTTTCCCTTCCAACTGCCTTATGCCTAAGCAAGCAAATGCATGGAAAAACACAGGAAACTGTTTTTAATTGCAAGTCCAGGAGAATTCTATGTTTTAACATAACAGTGACCTAAACTGTTATACTAATAGCCTTAGGGTAGTTTCAATTTTTTCTCCTTCATTTTCCTCTATCCGAAGCTTCTAACTATGTATGGAAATCAGTTGTCAACTATCAAAAGGGCTAATCCAACTAGTGGATTACCTATGGCAAAACTGCTTTTATTTTTCCTTTTTTTCTCATATTTCTATCATGATTATGATTCTCACCATTGTCTTCTTTCAATCTAACCCACACCTGCATCCCCAAGCATTTGGATAAAAAAAATTGTTTCAAGAAATTCGTATCACGTATTCCAGTTAAGTGTTATTTTGTGTTTTAGCCATGATTGCTTACTCCTGATTTAATTCCTGCATAATGTGGGCTCAACTTTTATATGGATTTAAAAAAAATAGTAACTATGAAAACCATTTTCATGAACAATAGAATAAATGTGATGTCAGAGTCCCTAATTGAAGGAGACCAGAGAGAAGTAAAGACCTGAGGGCAACCTAGGGGAATGTGTTGTTACCTCTGGGGGCACACTCATTGGAGGATGCAAGTATGGAAGGAATGATGAAAAGCATATAAAGTTAAGAAATCTCTATAAAAACTACAGAAAATTTTTGTTTCTTTGCCACAGTTCCAGTCCCTTCAGTCTTCCTAAGTACTGAGCAACCTATCTCCAGGAGAGAACTGAAAAGGCTTTCTAACTGTGGCTGGAAGGAGGTCTTCCATGAGCGCAGTGAGGGGGCAGCCTCACTATAAAATGTAACTTGGCAGTTGTGAAGTTGCACTGTGCTTCAGAAAGTAACTACTTGATGGCCAACAGTGACCTGATAATCTTATTTTGGTGGCTATCTATACAAGCACATCTAGAGAGACCAAGAGCTGTAATGAGCTTATTAAAGAAACTAATTTATAGCATTACCAGTTAAACCAGGAGTGATTTCCTCTGATAACCTAAATTGCATCGCTAAAAAGTACAGGGTTTGTGAAAGCTTAATGTGAGCAATGACAGTGAATTCTTCCCTCTCAGTGTGAACACTAAATATGAATAAAATAGAATGCCTTATGGCATAAAGAAATACCAACACACTGTTTTGTCATCTATTCTTGGGGCATGATTTAAAAGGCATTCTTTTAATTTAAAGTCATGCTCTTTTAAGTTCCACTGATTTTTATTTTTGCTTCAAAGTAGCAGTTACATTATTTATTTCTTACTGCACTTTTAAATTTGTTGTTAGACTGGAGATTCACAATCTACATAAATGGCAATGACATGAACATTAAATTCAGATGCACTTGAAGTAAACACTGTGCTAATTAGCAGAACTTTTCAAGGGTTTAGGCTGTTGACTTTATGAAGTAGCTGCTATTGTAAATTATTCTGCAAATCCCCAAAGAGGCATGATATCCTAACTATGGAGAAATGAAAATGTCTTAATATGTACACAATTTGAACACTGTTTGAGAAACAGTCAAATTAATCCATCTATCTTCAGATCATTCAGTTTAGCCAAACAAAGCACACACACACAAAATTCACAATCTTTGTTGTCTCTAAGAGCAACTAGGGAACATGGCAACAAGCGTGAGGAGATGATTGCTCGCCTGTGTACCCTGAATGCTGAACAAATGTCGAGTAAAAATAATAAAAAGTAATAAATAAATAAATTAATAATAATGAAAGAACAAAGTCATTTTTCTTAAATAGCCAACTTCTAGGGTGGGAAAATTTATCCATTTTTCTTCTCTTAAAGTATTACATATATACTTTCATTATGTAGTATACGTATAATACATACATATACTCCACACTTTCATTATGTAGTACTCAAAGACAGATTCCTCCAATATTGAAATATCTAAGACAGGCACATTTGGGCCACTGCAGATATAACATGTTAAATGGTCCCTACAGAGCTTGATGACTAATATATCTTTCTCAACTGACTGATTTACTATTAAGAAATGACTTGGAAAATCTAATGTCAAGTTTTTTACATTTTTTTCACTCTTTCTAAATAAAATAGTGGGGGATGAAATAACGCAATCCCCAATTAAAGTGCTAACACTAAAATCACTTATGGCATCTACTTTTGACCTCTTCAGAGATTTTTTTCTCATAGGAAATTTGGTTTTTTTACATTCCTAAGCTTTATCTAAGGCTACTGTTTGTAGCCTTAGATACTTTATCTAAGGCTACTGTTTGTCATTTGTGTTTGTTCAACGATTAGCAAATAGAATTGAATTTTTAAAATAATAATTAAGCATTTGTTTAGTGGGTATAAGTAAATGTTCATTTAGAGGCCTAGCACTGGATTTTCTACCATACTGCAATCCTTATTAAAAAACAAAGTGCATTGAATGCTACTTTTGTAAGTTAATTTTAATTAAGGAAAATTATTGTACAGAGTCACCAACCTTTAAAAATGAACTACAAATTAGCATTACTCATTTCTATGGTGTTTTTCACATTCCACTGAAATTCTGGCTAACTCTAAAGGTCAAAGTAAAAGCATCCTTACCATCATCATATTGGCCCAAGCAGACTGTGAAGAGACAGCAAAAGGTAATCCCTGAAGCTAACCATTTCCAGAGATAAAACTGTTGGAACATCTTCAGTCAAATTCCACTCAAGGCTGATCTGAAATAACAAGAGGAAAAAAGGAACATTTGACGAGTTCATTAATCTGTTATAGGTAAACACAACTGTCACAGCATAGAAAAGCCTTAATGACTTCATAGTTAATTACCTGTGCCACACTATCCTTTAACAAAGTAACATACTTGTTTAATGTGCTGGAACTTATCTACATGAATTTGCAGACAAGTCTCTAAGGAAAGACATCTTTCCTGTTATTTACTTTGTAAGCAAGTAAGTTGAGAACTTAACCTACTAATGACACCAGAACCACATCTTTAAAATTGAGACCCTGTGAGTGAATCAAATGCCAATCAGTTTAACTCACTAAATTTATCTTATGTATAGAATAGTTCAATTATAAAGAGTAAGCTTTCGCAACAATTTAAGATGTTAAACCAGTTGTTAGTATCTTACATGAAAATTTCAATGGACATTTGTCTAACAGAATTAAGTAGAAAAATCCATCATCAAAACACAAATTTCTTTTTAGTAGAGGGACAAGAGATTGACTTAACTATGTCATGTAAGACTAAGGATAACCCATCTTTTTTTTTTTTTTTTTTTTTAACCTATCATTTTTTTTACCATGTCTGTCTTTGGAAGCATTTGGATGAATTTCATTTTAATTCCTTTGTTCTTCTTTGCAATCTCCCAATAAGTAAAGAAACTGGATGAGGTATTAGTAGCCTGTGAGCACACCAGAGAATTTTTTCTTACTGAGAAATTATGTTCTCAGTTTCTTTGTAAATTGAAGAAATTATTCACATGGAATTGTTCCAAATTACGCTGAACATAGATCATGTAGAACAGGGATTGGAACTTCATTTCTCTACATCAGAGGTTCCAAAAGAAAAAAGTGAATTTGCCTAAAGGCACAATAGGGACAAATTGTGAAGTGCAGGGTTTGTCTGAAGAAAACAGCCCAGTCTTTGACTTCCATCAAGGTTGTCATGTGGGAATGAAAACCAGTATTACTGAGTTTTCTGATTTTCCAGAATATGGTAGAAATCCAAATTTCCACGTGAGACTGCCTAGTGTTTAGATAATTGTCCAACCCTCTTATAGACTAAATGCTTCTGGCAGGTCATATTGTCCTCTGAGGTCCTCCAGTTTACAACTCCTGCCTGGAATTTCCTCTGCTAAACTAGTCATGGGTAAGCTTCTTCAGAATGTACAAAGGAAATAATTTGAATGCTGCTCTTACATATATTTTGTTTCATCTATCTTTCTGTTTTATTTTTGTGTGTTTTATAAAGTTTATTTGCACAATAGCATATATAAATATATAATTTATTTTAAAGTATATTAAAGGTGCAAACTCAAAAGTTTTTAATCATGAGATGCACAGTCCTTAAATTTCAAGTCATTGCACCAGATCACAGATATTTAAAAATGGAATCTATTCTTCTTGTGTTTCTTTATCTTAAAATAAAAAGGAGGCTTCTTTTTATCTAGCCCTCACATATTTTCCCCTTCTAACTGGTAAACAACTCAGCCTCTGCTTTTATAACTTCTAGGCACAGATAGCTCAAAGAACAGCCCATCACTAGATATCAAGAGAATATAATGATACAAGGGAAGGAAAAAATAAAATTGACTAATGTTAGTAGTTTTAAGAGCAGTTGATTAGAGTGTGGCTTCTTTTTAAAATGAAGTTCTTCAACTTCCCAGTTAGGACTTTGACCAAATTAAATAGCATCTCTGTCTCACTTTCCTCATTATTAACATGGAGATACAATAGTACCTACCTCATAAATTTATTTTGAGGATTAGGTAAATGGCTATAAATGCATGCTTAGAAGAGTACCTCAGAGGGAGGGCTCCATAAAGCTTAATATGAGTATTTCTGACTTGGCATCTTTGAAGTCTTCAAAGGGCTTAAACATACCTTTCCTCAATCCATCTTTAGTTTAACCTCTAAGGTAGGCATTATCATCTCTACTCTGGAGGAAATGTCGTGCTCACTGGCTCAAGGTTACAAACTTATGAGTGGCTGAAGTAGTGGTGTGGTTTGTAAGTCTGAAATTTCTGCTCATTCCATTACAAAAAAGGACAAGAAAATTTCCACGACAGCACTTGGTTCAGGTTTCAAGGTATATGGAGGCCCATAATAGCTTGCTGCATTTCTCTCCTATATCCTAAGGAGAAATATTACATCCCTCTTCCCATACCTGGAGTATAGCCCTATTAAGATTTATGGAAATAATGGCTTCAATTCCTCTTTCTTTCTTTTTTTAAAGAAATGTTACAACATTAAACAGAAAAGAGTCTTTACAATTTAAAAACAAGGAGAAAACACTTAAAGGATGTTAGAAAAAACTTTTTAAAAAGCAATATCCATTTTCATTACTAGTTTTACAGTCTCTAGAATTGCAGGCAAAGTTCTTATAGATGCCTTCAAACAACACCTCTAACATGGTATTGTACCTTTATTATAAATTCCATATTAAACTCTGCCTTGTTCTCTGAGTACAAAATTTCCCTCCAGATCTTCTTGGCCAATAATAGCAACCTACAGCATGTCTAAAAAGACATGTAGTTGACCTATAAATAAGGTCATTGTACTTGTTTTTTCAGAGATAATTTATTGACATATTCAACACTCTGGTATAGTTAATAAAGATACGGTTTTGCAATAGGGATTTGGAAATACAGTTGACCTTTGAACAACTCAGGGCTTAGGGGCACCAATAACCCCCCTTCCTCTAACCAAAAATCTGAGTACTGTTATCTCTGCAACAAAAACAAAAGAATTGGCAATGACTAACCCAAAAGCAGGAAGCTGAAACAGTTTGGATAGAATCAAGATTGTAGTTGTTTTGATTCTATATATTGTGATCCCTAATCAAACATAAAGTTTTCCCCATGCTTAGTTAAAGATTTGTAAAATGAAATTACAGGTACTATATTTATTGAAAAAAAATCCACATAAAAGGGAACCTGTGTAGTTCAAACCCATGTTGTTCAAGGGTCAATTGTAGTATTCTACTATCAATAATATTGGGAAAAAAAGCACTTTTTCCAATTATGTTATAATCTCACACATAAGTGGTTTGAGTTTCATGATATTTACTCTATATTTTCCATAGGCTTTAGAATATTTTACTACTATTACTCAAGACACAATATACTGATTTTGAATTTCACATCATTTGTATGATTAAGCTACCAGATAAAGCTCATATTCATTTATCTGGCATTGAATGTTCTCAGAAATTCATTTATTCAACAAGTATTTATGGAGGGTCTATGAGGTACCACTCACTCTTCTAGGCAGTTGGAACATATCAATAAAAAAAACTCACTCACATCTCTGCTTTCATGAGCCTTACATTCAGAAAATGTACTAGGGTTATATGAAGCAACCAAATGCATTCTGGCAACATAACTAGAGAAGAACTTGACAAGGAAAGCACAGCTATTCCAATAACCCTAGCTGAAAGCACCCTCAGTGGTATCTACTGCCTTGAGAACAGATTGCTGTTCATGTTTTAGAGGGAGAATACATAAAAGGCCTTTCACAATCAAGTATAAATCCAAAGGTTGTCAATACACAAAGCTCTACTCTTTAACTGTTGATCCCTGCTTCCTGTGTCTGGGTTGGTTGTGGTGACACATGGCAAAAGCAGCCAAGGTTGACATCACAGCAGTTTTCCCTCTGGTACATTTTTGACAATGTAAACTCCTTTTTTCCTTTTTTTTTTTTTAGGCTCTGTCCCTGACTGCTACGTGAAAGACTATTAATTTCTTTGATGTATCAAAGTGTGGAGTCTACTGCCAATACCTTGATGAGAAATCCCATATCAACACTGGGTCAGGAAGCAAACTGGAATCTCTCAGTAAACTGGGAGCTGTACATAAGCATCTGCCCTTCAACAGTCTGTTCAGTCAAACTCTGGTACTTTCCTATCTCTGACAACATCTAGGTAGAGCTATAAAAATAAGACTTGACACCGCTTGTACTCCTTACAAGAAACATATACTATTAACTTGCTAAAATAAACTCTCTTTCAAAGCAGCTTCAAGTATGAAATTGAAAACATGAGGCTTTCCAAAGTTACCACATCTCACCACACCAAATATGAATTTCCTTAATTGACTGCTTGGAAACCTCTCTTCTACTTCACCATAGGGGGAATCCTCGAGAAGGTTTTCATCACCACAGAGGATAGTTATCACTCATAAGCACGACCTGATGAATCATCTTTTATTTCTTTTTTCTTTGTAATATGCACTTCAAGGAAAAATTTCAGATAGGCTTTATGATCTACTCCCTCTTTCTAGATCATGTTATATTTTTCTCTTATTATAATTTATATATAATTTCATTAAATATATATAAAAATATACTTATGTTTACAGATAATTTTATATTATATATTAATATGTCATATTTATAAAATACACTATCCTTATAATATGAAAGTATAATAAAATATATATTTACATAAAATATAAAATTTATTTTATGTAGAATATAAAATATGATATTTGTATTCATATTACATTTTTATTCATAAAATCTATGTAAATATGTTTATATTTTATTTAAACTTATACTGTACATATAGATTAATACTAATGTTATGTCCTAGTTATATCTTTTTTTATTCATGAGCTGAGTTCTGTTTCAAGGATAGAAATGGCCAGATTGCAGCTAATTCTAAGTGAGGGCAGCAAAGTAACCTACGTTTTCATCCAGCACTGTGAGATCTAAGGCACCTCTCCAGCATGGCTCAGACATACCGGGCTTACCTAATCTTTCCTGGAGCTTACAGTTTGTTGACATGCCACAATGTCTGAGTGTACCTTCACTGCTGTTACTTTAAAATGTATATTTGTTTGTGTACACTCTCTTTGTGTGTGTGTGTATAGGTTTTATAGTACACACACACACACACATATATATATAAAACTCCTCCCTCTCTCCTTCCCTCTTTCTCTCTACATCACAATATGTATAATACATTTTCAATATGGTGGAATCAAACAAAGTTGATAAAAATAAATTCAAAAATGAGGAAGAGAAGAAATGCATACAAACTTATCTTGCCAACACTGTAACTGTTTATAGAAGATGTGTTACATTTCAGTTTTAAACATTTTAAATATATACTCAACAATTGTAAATATTCAATGATCCTGGTTAAACTCAAAATACATTTCCTGAAACCACATGATACACATAAGGAAAGTCTAAGTTTAGATATTCTTCTTCTACAAACTTTGATGGACATTTGGAAGATTCAGTCAGGACCTTAACATGTCTGTAGGGGTTTATCCTTTTTAAATAGTAGTTTTAATCATAAAACTCTAAATGAAGGAAGGAGGGACACAGGTTTCCTTTTTGGGTAATACTCCTCATCAAGGAAACAAATTACTGAGAAATACATCTAGCCTATTCAATTTAAATTTAAAGATTGTATCCTATTAGAAAAATCCAATATTCAATTTAATCAATAACAGGTATAAAACATATGTCATAATAATCTAGCCATACTAGCTGGTTTAATAAAAGGTGAATAAGTCAAATTTTAAAAAGGGAATAGATTTTGATACCTATGTTCATTACTGCTATCATACTGGACATTCTTTTTAGTGTTTATACATGCATTTACTCAATAAGGATTTATTGTATATTTATTGCATGTCAGACACTCTGCTTCTACTGAAGAAATAAATCAATTTAGTTTTCTCACAATGACTTTGCTATTGAGCCAGCACCGTATTTCATATTTTTAATTTAATATATCATTTCAAAGTACTTTAGTAAAATGATTCCAAATTAGGGGAATATTAAATTTTAATTTCAGGTTGTAAGAGATTTGCATTCGATCTGTGTTTTCTGCAGTATCATCTATAAATACGAGTCTTAGACATAAATATATTTCCCTGAAATATATTTCTTAGAAATATAATTTCTAAGAAAAATAACAGGAAAAAGCTTAGTTTAGAAGCTTTCTTAGAAAAATAACAGGAAAAAGCTTAGTTTAGAAGATTTCTTAGAAAAATAACAGGAAAAATTTAGTTTGAGAGGTGTGAGCACCAAGAAATGGAAAAAGCCCAAGCATTATTTTATCTGTAGAATGTTTAACTTAAAAATATAACCAAGTAAGTTTAAAACTGAGTTTTAAAGCTCAGGCAAGTGTATGCATGATTTTAAAAGGAAACTTGCAGGAGAGTTCTGTGTAATAGCATTCTCTTGCGTAGAAAACAGATTATGACTAATATTCTTGTTTGATGAATGTTAAATATCCCAAGAAACACAAATAAATTAATGAACAGATTATTTTTTTCTTAGAGTAAATCCATTAACAAAAATAAAAGTATTAAGCCAGTCAAGAGAGATTGCAGTTGAAAGTGTAAAAATGCCAGTGACTTTTTTGATGTATTATTATAAAAGTCCTGACTTGGGATGAGAGAGACTTATGATGCATTCCTGGCTCTGTCACTTCTTTGTCATACGAATGGTAAACTAGTAAAAACTTGTGAGACTCCACTTAAAATTAGGATAATAAAATCCATCTCATTCCGCTATAGTCGACAGATGAAAACTTGAACAACAAAAAAATAATAGGAGTACTAAAGAATATTCATTTTTAAAATTCACTGCCTAACTTTTTACTGAGTGCTGATTCTGGGAAGTGCATTTTATAAGATACGGAGACTACAGTAGTGTGAGAAAAAAATGAAGGGATGAATAATGAAGGAAGGAAGGGAAGGAGGGAGGGAAGGAGAGGGGGCAGGAGGGAGGAAGATTTATGTGGAATTTTTAGTCTAACAGGATGTGTGAGTCACACCCTAAGGTGCCGCACAATAAACCATGCACTTATATAATCCTCCCCCCTCATAGAGTGCAGGTGAAATCAGTGACTTGCTTTTATCAATAGAATATTGCAAAGATAATGCGATGCCATCTCCTTGATTCAGTTAAGTTATATAAGACTCACTCTTAGCACAGTGGAGAGAGACGTTTTCCATTTAAGCTTTAAGAAGCAACCATTAAAAAAATAAAAAATAAATAAATAAAAGAAGCAACTATTTACGTTGTAAACTGCCTATGGAGAGGAACATATGCCAGGGATCTATGAGTAACCACTTGTTCCTGAAGGCGGCCTCCATACAACAGCCCTCAGTCATACAACCAAAAGGAAATGAATTCTGACAACAATCTAAATGAGCTCTGGGATTCTTTCCTAATCAGTCCTATAGATGAGAATGCAGATTGGCAGGCACTTGATTGCAGCCTTGTAAGACACTGAGTGGAGGACCCAGCTAAGCTGTAGTGGGACTGCTGACCTATGGAAACCGTGAAATAACCAGTGTGGGTTGTCTTAAGCTACCAGGTTTGTGGTAATTTGTATGTAGCAATAGAAAACTAATGCATGGGAGGATCTGATGAAAACATGGTGTATGTAAAACGTTGATAAGTTTAGTGTTTGTTCTAAATTTTAGATGATGGTTGCTTATGGAATTGAGGATGGAAATGGACATATTGGACAAAACTAAAGGGGGAAATCCACATTCAAAAAAGAGGAGAGTGGTCTTGCATAAACTAATGGCTGTAGTTTCAATGAAATGAAATGTATGAGGAACATAATCTTCAATGTTGTGGTACAGCAACTAAACATTTCTGTAAGTGTTGCCTTTGGTCAGGTATTCATGGGCATTGAAGACAATACTTCAATGTAATGCTGTGTTTTATTTAATCGTACAGAAGATCTCGTAGCAGCAATTTCTCTAGAGACTAGAAAAATAATCATGTTACAATTTTATATCAAAATATAGTGAATTTATATGTGGCTCAAAGAGTTGAAAAGAGATATAAGATTTAAAATATTTTGTGTATTTGGATGTCTACAAATCACAGCATTGAGTTGAGAATATTAAGTTTTGCATATTTAACTATTGTGTTGAAAAAAATGAATACAAATTAAATTACGGCTATGAAAAGACTTTGTCAAGAGGAAATAATATTGTATTTTCAATCAATCCATACACTGTAAATTCTTTAACGGTCATTAAAGCACTGTGGCAGATTATTTTTAATGATGGCCATTTAAGAATGACTAGGTTGGAGAATAAAGTATATACAAATCAAAACATAAACAATAGTATGTAGTATAGAAAAAGAGTAAAGATGGTTCTTCAACAGGAGTATGGGTGGGAATGTCACTGATGACTGAAGTGTCAAATATTATTTCATGAATATAATGGAACTTTCACAGGGCACTGAAGTCTGAATAAGATCTAGATGGGAAAAAGGAAGGGGTCAAAATCACTCAAGTAGGAGAAATAAGGTTCAAAATTAGAGGAAAAAGGATTAAACATAAACATTACCTAGAGATAGAGTCTACATAGGGGATCTGACAAGTTGAAAGTATGTATCACTAATCAAATCACATGAGACTGGAAAATCTAGGCTGACAAATTTTTGTGTTTTTTGTTTTTGTTTTTTAATAGTAATAGTGACATACTGACGTGTTTAAAAAGAAGACGTGTGAAGAGAATAAGTAGATTTACTTGGTAGAAGTATGTAGAATGGATTTGAGGAGAAAAGGTGAATGACAGACTAAGTGCTATTGAATGTTATAATTATTTCAGTTTTATTCTCTGTTTAAATACATCTAGCAGAGTTGCTTAATATTTGCAGGACAGATAAAACAGGAACAACATTAGCTGGTCTTAGAGCATTCCTTATAAAATATAGCGAGTATTATAATTGTAAAATTCTTTCCTATCTATCAATGGCAACTCAATACAATTATTACATTCTTTATGTTTGAGGGGCAAACACAATTTAAATAATTTTATTTTATTCATACAGGTTATACTTTGAGTAATAAAATAAGCCAATTTTACCCCTATGTCTGAATACACTGATATTAGCAGAGCGTTCAATAACCTATCTTAATGTCTATTTTTAATGAGTTTTCATAGAAAAATCCCTAAAAGGAAGCGAACATAAGCCATATAATACTATCTTAATATATTTTTGAAATGGCAAAAGTAATGGAAAATGAAAAATGTTTCAAGAAGAATTTTCAGAAAATAAAAACAAAGAACAAAGCATGTATAAATATAAACTATAGTTTTTCTACTTAATTAGCATTCTTGTCCAATTAAACAATAATCACTTTATAAAGTAACATTTTTCCCCTTAGAATTATTGCTGAAGTTCAAAGTTTCAAGTTTTTAATTGCTACTCATAAAGCATGCAGTGTAACTTTCAAAACTATGAAAACTCTCCTATTTAACATGAATCAGCAAGATATTCCTTTTAGAGAAAATATCATTAAAGAGTACTAACTTTTATGTAAATTAATGGCTAGTAACTTTCTGTGTTCTCACTTTCCAGTTTCAGAGATGGCTGAATAAATCAGAATCAGGAATCTTTTGTGGATGAAAGGAAGTAGAAGTCTTAAGATTAGAAACTTATTAATGTGATGCCCATGGGCAAAGATGAAATCAGATATTAAGGATGATTTTGAAGCTGCAATTTTAACAATGATAAGGGTAGAGTGAAATGAAGAGTCAAAGAAGAAACAAATTTCATCCCTCTGTCCATACCCACTAATCCATCAGCATGTCAAAAGTATATTTTGCTAATAGCTTGTAAACACTGGGTACATGAAGATTAAAAGATAATCAGATATAGTTGTGGTGGGATGAAGAAGTGTGTTAAGTTGTAGAAAAGAGAGAGAAACTGGAGAGAGAAGGGGTGTGTGTGTGTGTGTGTGTGTGTGTGTGTGTGTGTGTGTGTGTGTGTGTGTGTTTTAGGCTGCATGCATTATTAAGTGTAAGTAGCCACAATTGTTTACAGAAAGGATCACAAATGAGTAAGACTATAAGGTTAAGGAAGATACTGTGAATAAGTGAAACTGGCAGAGAGAAAATGGGGAGCTAGAGACTTTGCTGAATTTAAACTGATACTAGCTACTTTGCGGGAAGTACAGACCCAGTTTTTGGTGTTATCTTACAATTTTTTCGATAAAGCAGAATGTCTAGATTTTAGTGTGAATTATGCAGTATTAAATTGTTTTAATTAAACTATCTTTAACATATGGTATCAGTCAAAGAAAATACAAGTGTTTGTGCTGTCCAGCCATGGTGCAACAATTTGAACCCTCAGGTTTTAGAGACTGTCATGGACAGCCAATTATGTAATCACAGCTCCCTCTGTGAATATAGGTCACAGTACTATCATCATGTTCCACAAAATGACTTTTCATAGTCACATTCTTTGAGAATTATAATAGTTCAGAGTATCTTTCTGCCCGGAAAAAACCTGCCTCAGTAATACATGCAGTAACTATAAAGATGATGTGTCAGGATACCCAGATTCTCCTAGGTGGAAACTGTAGTACTGCTTTTGTCAGAATTTTCTCAAAAGGAGTTTTCAGAAATGCGAGGAAGATACTTTAAAAAGTAATGCACATATATATTCACAAGTTTTCTTTTTTGAATTCACATCTAACTTACCAAAGTAAGTATGCCTTTAAAGTACAGTCACCATGATTGCAAATTTTATTCTTTCTTCAGTTGTTGATTTATGCTCTAAATTTGGTAATCATGTGAGCAATTTTCAAAATCATACAAAATTCCAGATGAAACGCCTATTGATGATATTTATCTATGCTTTTTATATTCTTTTGAAGGTTCAAGAAAGGTTCTAGACAATCATTTAAACCTGCTCTTGGTAACTGCTGCTTATCATTTTGTGAGCATAACTAATACTGGCATTTCAACTTCCAATGAGAGATCATATTTGATTCTATGTTTATACATATTGCTCCTCCACTCAGAAAAAGAGAAAAAAATGAAGTAAATGATTGTGATCATAAGACTTGTTCCCTGCAGGTATTTTCTATTTTTCTATAAATTAGATCAAAAGGAAGCCTTCCTAAATGAGTTTCAGACTGTTATCAAAACCACCTTGAAAGTAAGCTACAAGGATATATTGTACAAAAGGAGAATAGTCAATATTTTATGAAAACCATAAATGCATAATATTTAAAAATTGTGAATCACTGTATTGTATACCTGTAACAAATAATATTGTACATCAACTATAATTCAGTAAAAAAAAAAAAAAAAAAACAACCTTGAAGGTTATCTTGTATGTGACCATGGAGATGGAAGGAGAAAGCATATATAGTATTATACTTGGGGAAAATATAACTTTTTGAAAATAATAATATCTAAATATGGAGAAAATAATACAGATATAAAATTTAAAAGAACAATAAAGCACTAATGATACAGATGGAATTCCAGAAGTATTTGCATACCATTTTTATCAGAAATGTGAAATTCAAAACATAGAGTAGATAACAAATTATATGATATAGTGAAATTTGTTAGTAAGAAATTTTCCCTGGAGATTACTGTATTGAAAAGAAAAAAAGAAAAACTTGTATCTCATGATAGTTACAAAAAGCACTAGCAAAACATACTGTGTTCAATGAAATGGTGTTAATTAAAGTGGGAAATACTGTGTACAGAGATCAGCCTCTAAAATTCACTTTTCTTGAAAACATGAGAAGTAGACTAATTTTACTACTTTGAGTTAGAACTAAAATTATAGCATGTATTATCTGTATCATGTACCAGCCAATTAAACATATACAGACCGAAAGCTATTCTAACTGACATATTAAACAACTTTAAGTTGTGCTGATGTCTATAATTTTCTTGTAATCTCATTCTGAATGGCACTTTTTAAGAAACAGTAATTACAGAGGGGGTGAGAGTCTGGCAATAATGATTTATTTATAGAACAAACAGAAAACTAATAAAAGAATGAAAATAGCCTGATAAGGAAAGTTTTATTTAAACTTCTGCACAGAAGTAAAATACTGCTGCAAATTGAAATAAATCCCTGTTGGTTATTTTAAAAAATATTATTGTTACTTCAGTTCCTCAAAAACAAATTAAACTGACAATCATTTTCCAGTAGCTTGTAAACTTCTGAGTTTTGGATATAATTTTAATTCTTGGGGTTACCACATATTGATCAATTAAGAACATTTTCTAAAATATCTGTGTTACGTATGCATTTGTGTACATGATATATTAATATATGTATGTCAAACTACCAAGTAAAGTATATCTAATCAAAACATATGTTATTGAACTTTGATTCAATATATTCCCTTCTCTAGAGATTTTGCTCATTTATGAAAAAATCAAGTTAGGTTTCCTCTTGCAGAATAATAGTGATGAGTTATCTAATTCTCCTGTATACTGTGGCAAATGTAGTGGTAGGATATGAATGAAAATAAAGAGATACCCTTAATAAAATAGAAATAAAAGATCAATAATTCAGCAGTGTGTCTGTAGAGATACTCTTCAGGCTACTCTTCAGGCTCAGTGCTTCAGGTTATTTTTCTTCCTTTTTTCAGTGAAATTCTACAACTTATGAAAACAAACCTAAGTGTACACATGCCATCTCATGCCGAGATATGTTTCTTCTTACATCAAGTATTAGAAATACAATGGTCAGATACTTGTTTTTTCTTAACTTCTTTTCACCTTGTTTGAATAGTATTATTTAAAAAGGCCTTTATGGAGCTTGTGTTTTTGTGAGAAAAGACAAAATATACAAATCTACTGTAGGCAGGGTTAGGTCTTGAAGACAAATGGAAGGGGAAAGAAAGAAGGTTGGAGTAGGGAGAGAGTTCCTAGTTATTTAGATTATTCAGGGAAAGCTCTTTGATAAAATGACATTTGAACTGAGACCTGAATAAAGCAAGGGATGTTCTAGAAAATCCCATAATTGGGAAGCAGGAATACCAGTTTCAAAGGCTCTGAGCTGGGAGCGTGCCAGGCATAGTTAAGAAACAGCAAATAGTCCAGTTTAACCAGAGCACAATAGTGGGAATTAGTAGTAGATGAGATAAGCCACCTCAGGAGACTAGGAGAGAGGAGTGTCACTTACTGGAATGTGTTATGCTGGAGGAGAAGCAGATTTGAAGTCGAAATCAAGAGTTTGGCTTGGAAAATGAAAGTTTGAAATATCAATTATATCACCTAATAAACATGTCCCACAGACTGATATCAATTAGTTTGGAAGTCAGGGGAGATATAAAGTTGGCAGTCATGGAATAATCACAGAACTGATGCAGACTATCTATGGAGTGAGTATAAAGGGAGAAGTAGGACTTGCAAATATTTTGTGGTCAGAAGAATAAAGGGGAGCTAGCTAAAACCACTGAGAAGGAGTGAGGAGTCCTTGAAGCCAAGTGAAAAAGGGTGTCCAAAGAGAGGATGTGAAAGTGTCCAGTGCTACAGATAGGACAAGAGGATAAGGACTGAGAATTGACCACTGGGTACTTGGCAAATCAGAGGTCACTGGTGTCCTGAACAGAGTGGTTTCAGTAGAGCAGTGGGAACAGAAGCCTTCCTAGAGAGTTTCAAGAAATAGAATTTAGATAATTCTTTGGTGTTTTTGCTGTACATGTGAGTAGCAAAATGTGGAGGCAGGAAAAGAGTGGTGATGGTTAGTCAAGGAATCGGATGCAGGGGTGCACATTTGTATATTTAAAGACAGGGCTATTACTTGTGAGAATAATCCGTGGGAGAGGGTAGTGCAGACAGAACAGGGAAGTGAGAGTAGGTATAATTTCTAGAAATAAGACCTTTTGTTTGTAAAAGGGAATAAGTTCCAGTAGACATGCATACTTCATTCATTATTTCTAGAGAAAAGGCTCATTATATGTGAAATTTGGGGGACGAGAAAAGTATGTTGGAAGTATAGGAAAGAAAAGAATGCATAAAATATTCTTTTGGAAAATAATAGCATGAATTAATTGACAAAATAAAATATAATTACTGCACAGAAATGACAGACCATTTGAAGGTTGTTTTTTTCTTTTTTTTTCCTAGCCACCTTCAGGTATTGGGATACAGGATTAGAGTAGGGAAAATGCTACTAATTTCTTTTGCTTATTTTTATATTTAATTTACTTAAAAAATAATTTTTTTTAAGTGTTCATTATTTATAAAGTTTATAAATCTCTGGTCTACAAAAAAAAGGACTGTTGATGACAAAATGAAAACGTTTTTCCAGAATTTTGAATAAACTATTTTTTTGTATTTCAAAATGAAATAAACTATAATACTTAATATATTTAGTGGCACCCAACCTTGCAGATGGAAGCCATTTTATTTTATACTTTTTCTATAGTTTGAGTTTTTAACATGTTAATGTATAATATACATAAAAGGCTAAATCAATGAGTAATTATGTACTTTATAAGTTCAAGATAGTGATAATAGAGTCATTTGCCAACAATGTCCATGGTAGTAATCAGGGTTGTAAGCCTCTGGATAGTGAATTCTGGTATCTAAGACTGGCAAAGTTAATCTTCGTCAGACGTATTACCAAAAAAAAAAAACCTACTAACTATATTATTATTTTTTCATGTTAGAATAAACATAAACAAAACACAAAATATGATACCCCATTTTCAAATGTAAATTTGTATAGAGAAAAATGTACATTGACTGAATTTCTATTTTTGATAATAATGCTAAATCTCAGGACATTCTAAGATTTATATCCAGTTTTGTTACAATAGCTACAATTTGGAGATGGAGACTTTCCCTGGAAGTTAGATGACCTAATTTTAATGCCAACAATATACATACCACCACCACCACCACAACAAAACAGTCTGACTTTGACTATGTTGTTTTAAAGGCCTGTTATGAAAATAAGTTTGATTGTATTTTCTGAGTTACAAAAAATTCAGTTTGGTAGAAAATATCAAAATTTACTAATATACATTTCTCCTCCTTCTTGGGAAAGTGGGATACTCTGCTTCCTACACTTGTCAGGTTCATGTAAGACATTTGGGACCATGAGAGGAAGTGATACATGTCATTTCTGGACAGAGGAGGTAAAAAGTCCCAGCTGAACTTTCTAGTATTTCTCTTCCCATAGATGGTAATCATGGAAGAAACTTTATATTAAGCATTAAGATCAAACTAGGCCTGGTCTCTTGAATCACTAGATGAAGTATGGCTATCATAGATACAGGATACAGAGAATGCTTTGCATGTGTTAGAAATAAAGTTTTATTGTTTTAAGTCATTATGATTGATTTGTGGATTATTTGTTAATAATCCCCTCAGTTCAGGCATGTGTACGGGTGCACATGCACACACATATATACATGATATATAGTATATATACAATGCATATACATAGTGCATATATATATATATGCATACACTGTATCTATCTATCTAGATACACTAATATACCATTAATGAGAAAGATACGTAATAAACCCGGAAGATATGACTTTTGATGAATCAGATTGCCACAGATAAAATTGGGTAATTTATGTTGGAGAAAGTGTAAAGAAACAGGCACTCTCTCAAACATTTCTAATGTGAATGTAAATGCTACAACTTCTATTGAAAATAATTTGGAAATATCTCTCAAATATTAAAATACACAAGTTAGATAGTAATTCTATATTAAAAACTATCCTACAGATATACTCACATAAGTTTCCACATAACTTTGTGGTATGAGGATATTCACTGAGGTATCATTTATAATACCGAGAGACTGGAAACAATTAGAATGTACACAGATAAGGATTAGATAGATAGATAAATAGATAGATGAAATTCTATAACATGGATGGAATATATTATATGTATCTATTTATTTTTTAAAAGAATCATATTTATACTCTGAAATAGAAAAACTTTCAAAGACATATGGTTAGGGAAGTAAAGAAATCACTTAGCTTAGTAAAACCTGGACGTTTATATTGAATTGACCAAGTTTTACCTCTTCTTGGTAGATAATCTAATAACAGTTATATGCCCCACCTGATAAAATATACATAAATATGTCTTTTCATGATTATTCTATATAGACTCATATATGAGATATTCTACTTGAAATCACAAAAAATTGTTTGTATTTTTTTCTTAATGACATAAGTTGAAATTATTACAAAGCCAGGCACTGATCAGTTAAAACAAAAATTCTTTCACACTCCACCAGCAGGTGTTATGTATATTCTCTGAACAGATGCCATTTAATATCTCAACATGATAATAGAAGAAGTTAATTTTATTTCTTCCTTTAATCTGTACATCATAGAATATATAATAAGAAAAATCAGGTTTTGAACATGTCAAACTTATTAGAATGAAGTTGTAATAAAGGTGCTCCAAGTTTCATTTTCTATACTTAAGAAATATTCAGGAGGTAGGGAAATCATTTAGGTCAATACCACCTGAATATTTAAATTAAATCTTCAAAATTTGCATTTTCTTTATAGAAAATCTAACAGCAACAATAATTTACACCTTATCCGCAAATCAAATATTTTTCACAGTGCACTCCCTCAGAGAATAAATGTATGAGAATAGTATGTCAATATACACTTAAACAGAGAAATAGAAAAAAATACATCTTATCTCTATAAAAAGTAGCAGCATAAATAATTCAGCAATTCCCTTATCATGTTCTTACGCTTAAAATTATATAGCACTTTTTAACTGAAAAATGTTAATGTTAAATTGTTCAACATGAAAGAACAGAGTGGATAGGAAAAGCTAATTAAAATTTCTGTTATTTACAATGTGATTGCATTGGTCACAGTGCTGGGATATAAATTCAAGTCTCACTATTTGGTTCTCTTTTCTCCCTATGTCCCTGCATCCATCTTTCCATCTTTTCCCTCTATTCAATCTATTTATGAAATTCTGTGGTTTCTACCTTGGAAGTACATCTTGGCCTCATCTACTTTACTCCATTTCCAAAGAAGCCACCATGAATTATGTATATGTGTGTATATATATATACACACATACACACACACACAAATATGCATATACATATTTGTGTGTGTGTATGTGTACATACATATATTTCATATACATAAGCTATACTGTCCCTCCTTTTTAAATTCTTGTATGGAAGTCCAAATCTGAGAGGTGGTGTCCAATTTTAATAATGGCCCAGGGTTGATATAGTTTAGAAAATCAAAATTATCTACTATTAATAGGCTATAATAGGCTCCTGTGCTGACTATGTTGAAATGTATATAAATATCAAATCACAATGATGTGCACATGAAACTAATATGATATTGTATGCAAATTATACTTCAAAAATCATACTTTAGCAGGTTTTTGGGGGTATTACTGAAAATTTTAATGTAATGAGTTTTGCTTTAGATTGTTACTTTTCAAGGAAAAAATAATAGGGAATGGTTCATTGAGTTACTTTAAACCATTTTGTTTTTAGCAAAAAGAAGTCTTCATAGTATTAAAAACTACTAATTTTGAATTTATTTCTGAGGTTTCAATTAAACTTAAAAAAGAAAACTGTCAGCTCAAGGAAGACATGGTTT
Source organism: Aethalodelphis obliquidens (assembly GCF_003676395.1). NCBI lineage: Eukaryota > Metazoa > Chordata > Mammalia > Artiodactyla > Delphinidae > Aethalodelphis > Aethalodelphis obliquidens. Next base: position 4,258,126 of record NW_020837955.1, on the reverse strand, counting down.
TAAAAATGAGGATAAATGTGGAAAGAGTAAAATAATGGAAAGGATAGAATTTGAAATTATAAAACTTATGTTTAAGCCTCGCAACTGCATTTATTTGTTAGGTAGGTTTGGGTATTTACCTAGCCCTCTGAGCCTCAATTTTATTCCTTTAGAGTTGGGCTAATCATGCTAAAGCAAGAGAATTGTGACAATATTAAAACAGTTACTAACAAGTAGCTGCTCAATTTGACTCTGGCTAAACACTGAATAAATATTTAATAAAATTTCATCATTTTCACACAGGTAGAATTACAGCATAAACTTTACATCTCAGAATCCAAAGTTTAACAGACCCAGATGTTAAAGATAAATACTACATTATATGAACTGTATACACTTGTGATAAACACATAGAGATCCCATTGTGTCAGAATGTGCTTAGATAAGCATGCTTACATTGTTTTCTCCTTCCATCTTAGTTTTGAAAAGCTAGGCATGTGAAATTAGAGTTGCTATTTAGTGATAATGCAGAGATAAACTAACCCTGGTTAAAATTAAAATTCTCAAGAACTGCAAAGAAGTTAAACTCCAAAAGCAGCATCTCTAAATCAACTATGAAAGGCAATTACTTTTTCAATAAGAAAAATTCATGAGAAAAATTTGACATAGCAGTAGCAAGTTGTCTTTCCAGAGAAAAAAGAACCAAGGCTTGCATTTATTCTTGGCCATTGTGAATGAGAAAATATGGACCAGTTCAGTCAATATTTATACAAAGAACATTTATAAAGTCACAGTAAAGTTAATGAATTTTTTTTAAATTAGATGATTTGATAAAGGTATCTTAGGCTGCTTAAAAATTCCAGTGCTCAAAGAGCAATTTAATATTTTTATATCTACTCTATTGTGTTCCTGTTTTCTCAAATAACATTTTCAAAATATATTTCTTTTCTTCTAACCACATTTATTCTTTTTAATTACAATTGTGTAGTCAAAGTTACCAAAACCTTACTAGAAGAATTCCTGCTAAGATTAGTATTTATATTTCTTTATCTACATATATGATCGATAGATATAAATAGGTATAAAATAGGTCATATTTAAGTATGAGCAAAGTGAAGATAATATAAGCAATTCTGCAAATACATATGGGAAATGCTGTATTATTCATTAAAAACATTCAAATACAAAGCACTCTCCTTTGGAAATGGTAATTCTAAAATTCTCAGAAGCAAAGAGCTTATGTATTATGTAAAGTGTTCATAGAAATCGTTGGTCTCTAAACCAATAATTTATCATCAATTCATGAGTGTTCATATACAATAGGAGAAAAGTTCTAGTTCAAACCTACATTTTGCTTCTAACCTCTTTCCTTACTAACTTATCAGACATGGAAAATACTTTACATAAGTTAGCAATTAGGTAATGAAGAAAGCAGTGAGGAGGTAAATATACCATATTTGTGATATCTCTGACATTTTCATCATCATTCATCCATTTATTAAATAATGACATTAAATAATGATGTCTATCCCCAAAGCAAATATCATATACTAGTTGCATGACTATGTTAGGTACAGAGCAGATAGCAGTAAAGATATATTCTTTCCTTTTACTTCTACAGAGACAAGCAAACAGGGAAATAATAATGTATAGTTGACCCTCGAACGACATGGGTTTGAATTGCATGGATTCACTTATACGTGGATTTTTTTCAATACATATAGTAACTATATTTTCATTTTACATATCTTTAAAAAATGTGGAGAAAATTTGCGTGTGATTAGAGACCAGAGTACGTGGAATGAAAAGAACTAGGGTTTGAGTCTTGATTCTATCCAAACTGTTTCAGCTTCCTGCCATTGGGTGAGTTATTGATCAATTCCGTTTTTTTGTTAGTTATTATTTTTTGAGGCAGCGATAGCAATATGTAGATTTTTGACTACATTCAGGTAAGCACCCTAAACCCCACGTTCTTTGTTTAGGATCCGCTGTGATGGAGTATGTGTGATAATAGATAATACAAAGAGGTACGATGTCCCTTGGGTCCAGGAAAAAATGTAAACAATTCTTCTGGATGGGGGTAGGGCAGTAGGTACAGATTTCGCAGAATAGGTGGTATTGGAGCATATTTTTGAAGGATGACTGAAAGGTCATCAGATAAAGAAGAACATTCCTGGCACAGGTTGTAGGCCATGCAAAAACATGGAAATGTAAAGAACACGGGATGATCAAAAAATAGTACGTTTCAATGAACTTTAGGATATTTGGCTGTGAACAGGTTGAGGCCAGATCATAATACATGGAAAGGGAAATACAGTTACTGAGAACGTTCTTAAAACACAAAATTCATTTTTTAAACTATGTTCCAAGCCAGCTGCCATGTCATGAGGCAGGCTTGTGGAAAGGCCCACAGAGCAATGGACTAAGGCGTGCCGTAAGCTAGTAAAGGAGCCTGGAAGGCCAGCCAACTGTCACCTGAGTGAGCTTGGAAGCAGATCTTACTCCAGTAACACAAGTGAAAGATTGACTGCAGCCTTGTCAGAAACCTTGAGCCAGAGCCAGCCAGTTAGGCCCCTTCTAGAATTCCTATCATGGCATATTTGAGGGAATACGTGTTTGCTTTTTAGGCTGCTATGTTTGAGGCAATTTGCAATAGATCATTAATACAGGGGTTTAAGTGAAACACATGGTTAAAAGCAGTCATGAAACAGCTTTGTTCACTCATGGTACCAAAATTTGTATGTGTGTGTGTGTGTGTGCATGCATGACTGGAGCTGTGGGGGAATAGTTTGGGGAGATGGTGCTGGGGTCTAATATCAAAGTGTTCGCTTCTAAGCCAGAGTATCAGAATTTTGCATTTTAAGCTATGAGAAGTCTCTAAAGCATTAATAATAATAATGATAATAATGATAGATCAGCTAAAGTTCTTCAGGTCTGTTAACATCATTCACTAACTTTTAAAACCATCTATTACGTTTGAAGCTCTGCTCATTACCTCAGTTTCCCTAGAAAAGCAAGTACTACAATAGGTATACAAGATATTACCTTTTATAGAATATTATAATAAGTTTAAGGGACAAAGGTCAGTGAGAAAATGCCAGGATTTTCCCTAAAGATTATGCCCTGAGAGAGAGTTCTTCTAAGCAGGTGGGGTGGGATCTATGCTTATGGTTTGCATACAGTCCCAAGAGAGCTGGTATATGGAATGGTGAAAATGAAAGAACAAAATAATTCATGACTGTGTACAGCAGATTCATAAAAGTGCATAATAGAGGGAAATCTGTTTATCTAATCAATTTTTTAACATCTTTATTGGAGTATAATTGCTTAACAATGGTGTGTTAGTTTCTGCTTTATAACAAAGTAAATCAGCTATACATATACATATACCCCCATATCTCCTCCCTCTTGCATTTCCCTATCCTTCTCAAACTCTTCTAATCAATTTTTATTAACAACATATTCTTAATAGAAATTTCAGATATAAGAACCCACAAAGAAATTGCATCTTTGTTGAAACAGCAGTCACTTCAGTGTCTAGATCTGTAGATATGTCTCTGAAAACATTAAATTCCCTGTTTTACTTTATTTGTAATTAGGAGAAGCCTACAAAAAATTATGTTCACTAAAAATAGTTAACAAGTGGTGATCTACTATATATTTCATTGCTGTGTGAAGTTTTAGATGGGGTTGGTATAGTCCATAGCCACTAGAAGCTTTCACCATGAAATTCTCCTGATGTAACTTTCCAGCTGTAAAACCCCTTAGCTGGGAACCCATTGTGTTCCTACAGCTCTGCTTCAATACCACGGCCTCAGTTTGAACTATTATGAACCTCATGACTGGCAAATTTAGAATTAAGAATGATCTTTTGAAACAACCTATTAATTGTGAAAGCTCTCTGCTACAGAAGCTGGGAAAGTATGCTTTCAGGCATGGAAGTGAGAGCACTGAAACAACAACTAATGACAACACTAAGCTTTTCAACCACACTTTCATCTGAATTTTTGTATTGTACAAACACTGTAGATATCATCATTCTTCAAGGAAATTGGATTTCTGAATAAGAACTGTCTTTATATCTTGCCTGTGATTCTTACATGTGACTTACAGAAACAGTCTGACAGCTTTGGAGAGAACGTCCTATGCCTTCTGTAGGCTTTCTACGTATGGAGTTTAAGTCACTCAGAAAGTTAGCCTTACTGACTTTATAATCTCTTTTTTGGGGTGTGGGGGAAGGGAACAGAGACACCACCAAATTTTAGAGATAGAAATCACAGTTGCTTTCACATAATTAGGGCAAAATAGTAATTCTTCAGCCATTTTACAGGAAAAAGAGAAAGGATATATTTTTAAATTCCTATGAAATTCACGGTAATATTTAATTATAACTATATTTCAGAGCTGATAATTTAAAATGTCTCCAATGATTTTTACTTGTTCCCAAATTAAGTGCTTCTGTGAGAAAAATAACAATATTAATTATAAAACATGGTTCATAGTATCTTTTAGCTTTATTATTTTCATTTGCATACATTGAACTGAACTTACAGGCTACTTTCTTCAATTAGATCAAGCTCACAGGATATGTCACTTATAAAGAGATATATTTCCAATTCTTACTTGTGCATCCTCTTATAAAATTAAATATATTCACTGTATATTCAGTATTCATATATATATATATATATATGAAGAACACCTCAAAAGCAAGATCATATCTACTCTGTGATATCTTCTTTGTGCCCAACATAGTCATATTATATATGTATTATACATGGTAAAAAGCAATCGTATATTCAATCGGTCTATAGAACCTGTCATTGCTTTTTAACTCGTAAACTTGTATACATTTATTTCCAGCAGGATTTTAATTCAGAGATTTAAATTATCTCTTACTACTTAAACTCTCAAAATCAATATAATTTCTCATGCATTTAAGTTTTGATTTCTTCTTGAGTCAGATGCTTTGTAGGTGAAATCTAACTGGGTTAAAGATTTTGTTCTCTGATTTACCCTTTCCTGAACCAGCTCATAAATAGAAAATAGCCCACAAATTTAAAAATGTTTAAAGCTTGTGATTTCAGTTATGTAAGATCTAGAAATACAAGTTCCATGGTTTTCTAAACTAATTCATATGCCTAAGTTACTCTTACACCTAAAACAGAATAATTCCAAACATCTCTGATAAAGAACTCAGAATAATAAGCTTGTCATTCAGGTGAGAACTCCAATCTCAGGTACAGCACCAACAACATGAAAACAGTTATGGTAAAGATTAAATGAGATAATGATGCCACATGCTGAACATAAGTACAGGCACAAAATAAGTATTTGGATAAATGATAGTTATTCTCATCATGACATTTCTCCTTATCTCTCTTTTTGCACTGGAAAGAATGATAATACTCTTGACAATTGAGATTCTTTTTATGTTTCTTTCCTTAGAGTTTGTTACACCTTCCTTTATATAAGTAAATGAGCTCTTGATATGAAGTGTGCCATTGAAGTTCTAAAAGATTATCACTATGTAATAGAATTAACTAACATACATGTTAAGAAGCAATGATCTCATCTTAAATTGGTGGCATTTTCTGAGATCTGGATTTCTTAATCTTTTGAGTAGAAACAAATAAATACTTTTTCTGACACTATTGTATTAAGAGTAGTGGAAACTTCAGAACTGTGTTGGGCTACTGACTCTCTAATTCGATTTCTGAAGGAAAAATAGGCTTCAAAAGTGCATTGCTTTTCCAGTAACTTAACTCTCAGTGAAATATATGATTTTATATCACTCACCTTTCCCTAAAGAAGTATTTTCAAATGGATAAGGAAATATTGTGTAAATTTTAAATCTAGAATTGACCAGATTAGAGAGTCTTGGATGAAAGAGGGACCATGTTCAAAAGAATAGGAGTCAATGATAAAATAATTACCAGGGGGGCAAGTTTCACAATTCAGTGATCGTCAGTCAGCTTACACTATTTATGGAGTGAAATGTCTATGTTTATCAGAGATTGATGAGAGAGGCAAGAAAAAAATAGAAGAATTCTTTTCCCCCAAGAAACGTGTTTAAGAGCATGAATTTAGATATAACTAGGCCTGAGCTTCAGTCCAGGATTTTCCATTGTGAATAGTATAAGCTCTCCTATTCTCAGCTGTCTCACCTATAAAATCATGGATAATTGTAACCGTTAAAGGATTAAAATGAAATGATACACATAAGTCTTTTAGCACATAAGATCTCAATAAGAGTTAACTTTTGTGTTAATATCATTATTGTGATAGGCTTTAAGAATACAACTAGGGCTTCCCTGGTGTCGCAGTGGTTGAGAGTCCGCCTGCCGATGCAGGGGACACGGGTTCGTGCTCCGGTCCGAGAGGATCCCACATACCGCGGAGCGGCTGGGCCCGTGAGCCATGGCCGCTGAGCCTGTGCGTCCGGAGCCTGGGCTCCGCAGCGGGAGGGGCCACAACAGTGAGAGGTCCGCGTACCGCAAAAAAAGAAAAATAAAAAATAAAGACTACAACTAAAAAATTACCTGAATGGAAATAAACACAGTGTGGTCAATTTTGAAAGGAATTTGTTTCGACCAAGGTATAGAAACAGTCAAATGTCAAGATGCACTATAAGGGTGTCAAATAATAACTTCAAATTATAAAATTTAATATGACAGTGTCAAGAGTGAATGGGACAAGATAATACTCAACATTTTACTCAAGTTCTAAGAAAATTTCTTTTGTTTACAAAATCTGTGGAATCAACAAGCCAAAACTTTAACTGACTCCTCAAAATCAATTAATAAACCTACTATGTTATATGAGCTAAGCATTATAAGAGGACATGGTTTCTGTCCCAAGTGAGGAAAACGGACTGAGGAGAAATGTGCCCAAATCTAACTAACTAAAAATAAATGAATAGAATAGTTCACAATAAGAAAACAATTATCATTAAGAACAACCTGTATAATTGTCAAATAGGTTATATTAACAATAAATGCTACGTATTATTTTTAAGATAAAGTTACAAGAACATATACTCTTTATTAGTTAGCTATAAAACATTACACATTTGTATTAAAACTTATTTTAAATCTGGTATGGGTGTTAGAAAAAAGTAAGAAGAAAAATAACATCAGCAGCTGAAAGCTAAAACCTTCCCATTACTCATTTCTGATCTAACAGATTATTTCTGGTAAATAACTCTTAAGGTATTTTAACTTCTACACTACATTTCTACTTTAAATTCTACTTCAGCATGGTCACTCCTTATATTTTTATTTTGCTTTGATTTTTCCTTCTATAACTATCCCTCACTTGCAATTTTCAATCCCTCTAGAAATGTTTATGCTTAATTTTGCTCATTCCATTTATAAGCTCTCAAGATATATCATGGAAGGAAGGAAGGAAGGAAGGAAAGAAGGGAGGGAGGGAGGTGGGTTTTTTATATATAAATCTTCTTCAATTTATTCGTCTTTTGTTTTTATTCTGTAAGGCACTGAGATATAATTTAGTCACTTGCTAAATTCTCTATTGAGTGGCATTCTGCACCTCTCTTTACAATTGGCAGGGAGACTCCTAAATCAATACTTATCTGGAGAGAATGCCTTAATATATGAGATGGGTGGTGCTTATAAGTGATGAGGCAATCAAGAGGAAAAACGGGTCCATGTTTATCTGGAACAATCATCATTTAATTCAACCTAGTCACAGCCGTCTAAAGAAAGGGTAAGTCATCCAAATAGAAAATTGTGAGAAAACAGAGTTGTCATTCATTTGGCTAGAAATCACTCCCAGACAGCTTGATTTCATGGGCTAGAAGAAAATTGAACAAATCTGGAAACTAGTAAGGAATAGAATATTTGAAGGGTTGGGATAAAGCAATATGTAAATGAGTCTATTGAAACAGTTACAAGATCACTCAGATACAGTAACATGGGGCCACACAAGGAAAATTAGAACAGACTACTTGGGGCACATTTGGACAGAATGTTTCCTTTGGTTTTATCATGGTGTCAAATCTCAATAGGTAAGTGCTACATAGTTTCTGTGTTTAGAAGGATTTAAAGGGTGTGTGTTGCTGAGCGGAAACAAAAGTTATGAATTATTTGCTATATCTGCCAGAGGAAAGAGAGGGAAATGGGATATTTGTCATCCAAGTCATTTTTGTCATCCAAAGATCCTCAGCTGTGATGCCTGCCAGAACCTGGTTTAAATCTCCTCTAAGTCAAAGCTGTATAACTTTGATCAATTACCTAACCTCTCTAATTCTTTACTCTCAATTTTATCATTTGAAAAATGAAGATAATAGCTCCTCTGACTAGATAGATACGGTGAATTCAGAAATCACAAACAAATAAATATGCTAACATGGTGCCTGGCACATGATTGCCAACATTTACAGAGTACCTTTTATTATTATTCCTTGCACAACAATTGAGCCATCTTATCTTTTGCATATAGAGAGCAGTCATTCTTTAACTGTTGCTACTGTCATTTATGTATAGGTTTCTTACTGAAGCCACCTTTGATAACTGTGGTGATTTTTCCACGGTCTCAAGAAAGGACACCTTGGCTAAAGAAATAAACAGAAAAATTCCTCTCCCTCTTTCATATTTAAAAGGGAAAGTCAATATTAATCAAGTGAGTATGTTTAGGGAAGGAAGATCTTCCTCCTCAGAAAGGAAAAAAAAAGAGCCTAAGCTTGTTCAAGATTTCTTTCTCTTTAGAGGACAAAGATCTGATGTCTGAAGTGGTAACTGCATGTTGACAAATGATTTAAAAAATAAGCTTCAGACAATATATTTCATTTATATGATATTTCAAAATCTTTATCCATGATGTCACCTTTAAAAGGTGAGGGTTTTGTAATAGATTTGAAAATTCTGAAATATAGGTTACATGTAAAAGAAAAATTAGTAGAGTATATCTCCATCAAATCATGTCACAGGAGAAAAAGTTTGCCATGGTTTGAAATAAAAGTCATCAACATGATATAAACTGAATGCCATGTAAATTTCTTCATTAAGGCCCTATCTTAAGTGAATATAGATAGTAGTAACAAGAGTTCTGAAGAAAAGGATTTCTACATGATTTCCATGTGGTTAGCAAACAATTTTTACTGTATTATGATGATAATTATAACTTTGCAATCCCATCTCACCTTTGAAACTACAATTCAGTAGTTCTCTGCATCTTCTCATGTGTAACCAAGAGCAAAGCAGGTGGCGGGGTGACAGGAAAGTGATGGGAGAATGTTAGCCTTAGAAATAAAAACAGTGGGATTTAATTTTCATCATACTATCATTTTATCTAGCATTCCCTGTGTTGAAAACTAGGGGAAAATACACAAATATGTATATTTTAATGTATTCTAATAATATACTTGGAATGTTACACAGTTTAACATCTTAATGGAGGTAAATGCATCGATTTCTTTGTCCTCTTAATATTTCATAAAGATATTTTACTGGCAAATTAGTCATTATATAGTTGAAAACAAATGGACAACATGAATGTATAAAAATCAGCTATGCCTTAATGATTATTTGGTATATGGCTTTACTTTTAAGGTTACTTTTAAATATATTCTTTCAACGGATGCTCAGTAAGTGCATTAAATAATTAAATTTCCATCTTGGTTTAGGGAGGAAAATAAGACATTGAATCATTTTCTGTGCGAAGAAACGTTCAACTTCAATATTTTTTAATGGCTACATAATACTTTAAATACACTGTGTTTGGACATTCAGATTTGTTCTAAAGTCACTTTCATCTTTTCTATTTTATTGCACTAGGATGATCCTCTTCTCATGGAGCCTATGTTCTATTACAGAAATAGAAATCAGATAAAAAATAAAAATCCAGATAGTAATAATTCCTATAAGAGAAATAAGGACACTGTGTTTGAGAGTGTCTAGAAGGTTATTTTCTATTGTAGCCCCCTCCTTTCACTCAAAGGAATATATGAAGGAAAGTGATACAATCTAATGCATCTTTTTAAAGACCTTTCTTCTGAAGAATGGATATTAAGAAGTTGAGTGGAAGCAGAGAAGTTTGAATGAGAGACTGGAGTAGTGAACGAGAAGTACAGTTAAAAAAAATTACTAACTCTGGGATTGAATCAGATGTGAGATTAATGGAAGGAGAGGGATACTAAAAAATTGATAGGTATAGAGTTTGAAATCCAGGTGGGCAATGGTGTCATTTTTAAAGATGGGAATGTTTACCTCTATAAAGTAATACTGTGATGTACATTCTTAGTCATAACTAGTATAGCAATGATCATTTCCTTCAGATAAATTCTTAGTAGAATTTATTTATACTATTTCTATACTCATTATACACATGACATAGTTTCCCTTCATAAATATTCTTACCAACTTAAATTCATCATATGATATCCCTTATATGTGGAATCTAAAAAGAAATGATACAAATGAACTTTTATTTTCAAAACAGAAACAGACTCACAGACTTAGAGAACGAACTTATGGTTACCGGGGGGAAGGGTGGGGGGAGGGATAGTTAGGGAGTTTGGTATCGACACGTACACACTGCTATATTTAAAATGGATAACCAACAAGGACCTACTGTATAGCACCTTGCTCAATGTTATATAGCAGCCTGGACAGGAGGGGAGTTTGGGGGAGAATGGATACACGTAAATGTATGGCTGAGTCTCTTTGCTGTGCACCTGAAACTATCACAACATTGTTAATTGGCTATACTCCAATATAAAATAAAATGTAAAAAAAATTTAAATTAAAAATATCATAATAACTCCATGTAATAATATTGGTTCCCCTGGACCCTAAAATATTTTAAATATTACATATTTTAATTATAGTATATGTGATGGTTAATTGTATATCAACTTGACTGGGGTAAGAGATGCCCATATAATTGGTAAAACATTCTTTTCTGGGTGTGTCAGTGAGGTTGTCTCTGGAAGAGATTAGCATTTAAGTCAGTACACTAAGTAAAGTCTACGATGGTCAATGCAGTGGCCATCATCCAAACCTCTGAGGGCCGGAATAGAAGAAAAAGATGGAGTAAGGGCCGATTTACTCTCTGCTTGAGCTGGTACATCCATTCTCTCCTGCCCTTGGACATTGGCACTCCTGATTCTTGGGCCTTTAGACTCAGACTGGAACTTACACTATTGCTGCCTCAATTCTTAGGTCTTTGGACTCTGACTGAATTATACCACTGACTTTCCTCGTTCTCCAGCTTGCAGACAATAGATTGTAGGATTTCTTGGCCTCCGTGTTCTGGTGAGTCAATTCCTATAATAAATCACCTATGCATCTCTCTCTCTCTCTCTCTCTCTTCCTCTCTCCCCATGTGTGTGTGTGTGTGTGTGCGTGTGCGTGTGTGTGTGTGTGTGTATGTTTCCTATTGGTTCTGTTTCTCTGGAGAACTCTGATGAATACACCATTCTTTACAAAAATGTACAAATTTAATAGTACAGTTCAGTAAATTAACACAGCATGAACATACCCATGAAAACATCATGCTGGTAAAGAAAAATAATATCATTAGAAACCTCTGCCATACCTCCTCCCCTTTGGCTTCTAATAGCAAAACTTCATTTTGTCTGTTATTTAATGTCATGAAAATGGTATAAAACAGTATTTGTGTGTGTGGCGGGCAGGGGGCAGCTAATGTTGCTCAACATTTGTTAGATCAATTCATATTCTTGCAGGAGGATGTAAAACATTAATTCAGTTGTATTGTAATCTGTGGCTATATATTCTTCATTTACCATAATTTATTCAATTTATTCTATTGTTGATGTTCATTCGAGTTGTGTCCAGTTTGGGGCATGCTCTTAGCAGCAGTATTTAAATAGTTCAATTCTGATGACAATATTTGTAGGAGGGAAATTTTGAGATCATAGTATATGTATTAATTTAATTTAGAAGATAATGTCAAACTATTTTTTAAAGTTATTTCACATATTTATACCAGAAGCAGTCTTTGAAAACCCTGGATGATTCATACTCTTGCAACTACTTTGGGTTCCTTTCATTTCAATTTTAGTCCTTCTCATGGGTGTGTAGAAGTACCTAGTTGCAATCTTAATTTGCATTTTCCTCATAAAATTGGACTCCTTTTCATAAGTTTACTGCCCCTTGGGTTAGCCTCCTTGTGAGGTTCTAGTTGAAGCCTGTTATTCTCCAGGGGCATATGTAAGAAACTCCACAAATCAACAAGAAAAGCATAATGTCTACTAGCTCTTTTTAGTTATATGTGTTACAAATATAACCTTCTGCTCCATGAATTGCCTTCTCACTATCTTAATTATGTATTGCGATGAGCATTTAAAATTTTAATGTAGAACAATTTACCTATCTTTTCATCACGGTCAGTGCTTTAGTCTCCCATATAAGAAATCACTCTTTACCCAAGTTTATGAGGATACTCTATCTTCCAGAATTCTTATTAAGTCTACAAACCACCTGGACTTGATTATTGTGTGAAGTGTGAGGGAGCCGCTGAAAGCAAGATACTTTATACAGGTTTGAGACAAAATTCTGATGCTGATTTCATGGAAAATTTTGGCTACTTCATTTCAATAAATATGCTTACTGCCAAGTCTGCCAGATACAATGTTACAATGTTCAGTAATGACCATGCAAAGATGAAAAACACATGTGCTCTACCATCAAGGAATCTGCGATCTAACAGAATAAAGAAACACACAAACAGATAATTCTGAGAAAGGTAAGCAGTAACATGATATAAACTAAGAGCAAGGGCACTCATCCTAACCCAGTGGGTCAAGAATGTCTTTTTGGAGGACACACTATCTAACATAAACCTTCAATGCAGGTAATGAGTTAGATAAGTAAATGTTAGGGGCTATCATATTTTAGGCAAGGGCAAAGTATAAGCGAATGTGGGCAACTGTATAAGACATAGATGTATTTGAGGAACCAATAACAGTTCTATATTATTGTAACATGAACATTAGGTTGGGGCATGCTAGAGAATAAGGCCAGGGAAACAGACCAGGACTGTGATATAAAGGACATGTTGTATGCCATATAGATGATCACAATAGAGCCATAGACAAGCTAAACAGAAAGGGTAAGTTCAGTTTTATATTGTAGATAAATCACCTTGGCAACAGTGCAGAGGGGCTTTCAGGGACACAAGTTATAAAGCCAAGGGACATAGCTTATATATGCTATTCAATTTACATCCAATAAGGGAGTAAGCCTGGGTTAAAATGTGACAAATATGCTGAATCTTACAGAGTTGAGTAGTTTTCACTGAGATGCTATGATATATAACTTATTAAATAGCATAAATATCATCTATATAAATACATACAAAATGCAGAAAAAGAGGTTGATGTTGAAAAAGAGCTTACAAGGAGTTTATACAGAAAAGAAGGATTGCTGAAATCAAGATTGTGTTTCAACCAAATTTCTAGTTGTTTTCTTTTCCACTGAAGTAATTTACTAGAATAAAGTGTGCACGTATGTGTGTGTATCTGTGATGTGTCACCTTCATTCTTGGAGTGGAATTTCTTTGGACAAGGAAAGAGTTTTGTTGCATCCAAAGAAATGTTTATTATGTACCAACACCTTAAAACTTCACAGAGAATTAATCAAAACTGTAAAAATTAACTTTGCAAGTAAATTAAAACATGCAAAACCAAGGTAATAATTAAAATATGGATGTGGAAATGTCAGTAGCTTCGGAATAAAGTAGTTTGGTAATATTTCTGAGAAACGACTGTCTACTTAATTAATTTTAGTAGTATAATAAAATAATGGTGACAATATATGTATTTCATTTTTTATATTTAACTAGAGTTAGGGGGCATCCACATTTAAAAAATTCAGATCTAAAATACTTTGAAGGAGGTTTCAGATGTAAAACTAATTTTCCTTCCCACTATTAATATACTTGCTGCTCATTCTTATTGCCTCTGCTTTCTGATATTCTGCCAGCCCTGTGAATTTGCTGCTATTGGTTTAAATTTCTCTCTTCTTTTTCTTTTTCCATCAACAGACATCAGTATCTAGATTGTCTCTCAGCTCTTATTTTGCTAATTCTCATAGTACTGGCTTCCTCCTGGGCTCAAAACTGGGCTACTTCAAATATTTAACCCCTAATCACACACCTTTTAAAGACAGTCAGAATAACCCCCATAGAGGTCAGAATAAAGCGTGTGTGTGTGTGTGTGTGTGTGTGTGTGTGTGTGTGTGAAGTTACCTTCCATTCTTGAATGGAATCTCATAACTGTCCTCTCAGATAATGAACTCTAATAATTCTAAAGATCACTGAAAAAATAGGAACAAAATCTCTGAAATAAACACTTGTTCTTACAATTTCCTGAGTTTTAAATTTTCACCTCGAGCTAGACATCCTGGTGTGAAGTGCCGTGGTTTTGGGGAGGAATAACTCTACGTTGACTATGGAGACATGGCTATAGATTTTTGCCTTAAATTCTCACAGTCACTGAGTATCTTCTTGCACTCCAGAGAAGAAGGTAAAGGATTCACTATGTGCAAGTTACCCTTCTCTCCAATTAGAAACCAGTTGCTTAACCAGTAAAACAAGATCTTTGCAAATACTCTTCATAGTGCCTGAAATTTAATCACATGCTATAGAAACAGCTTGTTTTTGTTTGTTTGTTTATAGTAAATAAAGAATGTTATGCTTGATTTCAATATTCTGCACTTACTCTTGGATGGATAGAGGAGAGTGGGAAACAAGCCTACTCCATACATTATTATAAATTAGGAAATAAATATATATTTCTTTCAAAAGAAACATTGCTTAATCTTTTTAGGTCTCAATTTTATCTTCTGTAAAATGGATACAAGAATAATAATAATTACAATAAAAATAATAGTATCTACCTTCTATTGTTAGAGGATTAAATGAGAAAGAACCCTTAGTGATATGCCTGTCACAAGGAAACATTCAAGAAGTCTTAGCAATTACTAACAATCCCTAATTGAGTATTACATCTTGCATAAGACAGCAATTCACAAAGACATTAACATGATCCCACCAAGCAAAAGTTTGAGTAATCCTTCTTCCTCTGATTGCACTAATTCCAATCGATGCTGTCAGTCCCCACTCCACAGGAGGATCGTGAGATGATTCTTTATAAAACCAGTAAATGAAACATCAGTTATCTAGTGACAAGAGCTTGCCTCTAAGGGTTACAAACACTTATAAATCAATAAATAGCACTGGAAAGGTATTGTGATGGATACTACTAGTTTCAAAATTAATCATGTTTAATGTTATTTAATAACAATGATGATTTGATTCTCACTGTTGGTTAAATTTCTGAGTGAAACATTCCTCCCTCAAGATTATATTACCCACCACTCAGAGCTTTGGAATAGCAATGTATTATATTATTATTAGCCTGTTCATTATCTATTGGCTGCTGTAGAAAATAGCAGCCTCTGTAATGGCCACAGACTAAGTTCGGCCTGTTTGTGTCAAAAGGATTTTGAATTATACCTTCCCTCTAGCTTCTGCTCCCACCCTGCCATAACTTGCTGCCACAAAGTAGAAGAGGTAGAAGTATTTTTCTGACTGGTGTTGCAAGATATACTTAGTCTAGAACAAAATGAAACTTTCATTTATGTGAGCTGAAAAAAAATAAACACAAAGCAAAAAGTTTTTATCTTATTTCTCTTACTTCTTTACTCAATGACCCGGTTTTTCAGTTTTCTTAAGCTACTACCTAATTATTTTCATTTCAAATTTTATGATTAGCAGTAGGATGGCTGTTTAATTTTTTTCCAAATTAGAATAATTTTGAGAGTGAAATGGGATGCTGCGAATAATTGTAGAGCAGGTGTAACTATGCCTGATGTGGGAAAACCAGGACATTGGATCACCTGTACCTGAGGAACTACATTCCAGTGTTTGACAGTGTGCACATACTGTATTCAGAAGAGCCTTAGGATTCTTTTAAAGCTCACTTCCTTGACTCATCTGCTTATTGTACCTGCTAAACACATAAGAAGCTGCCTGTTGTCACAGCTCCTGCTGGAACTGAACAACTAGTCAAGAGGAGTTCAGGCCCATTGATTAATCTATTTATCACTCCAAAGAAAGAAAACACCTTTCCTTTGATACTTCAAGTCATTGCAACATATTATCGAAGCAGCATTAAGGGCGCTCTAATACCATTTTTTTGAATACTGACAGTGTGACTAGGTCTAGCGACATTCCCTTTCAGACATTTAATTTGACAAACATGCACCTTTAACACTTGGAAACAAGTCACCTTCATTATTGAAATGGAATAAATTGTCACTATGAATTTCTTGAACTCATATGGCCTTCTACAAGCCATAGATATCCATTCCCAGGGCAATAACATAAGGAAAACTTGAAGAATCAAAACCTCTCAGCTATTAATTACATGTATGAAAACTAAAGGACCAAATAATTTTGAGTAGGTATAAACCTAAACGTCTGTTATATAGCCAACATTACACTAAAAATATTACCTCTACAATATCCATGATTTCTAGTAAGATTTCTCTGCTTATAAATGTCCAGAAATATCCAATCACTTCCTAGAAAGAAATCCCAATTAAAAATATACACATTTATGAATTATGTAGTTTAGCTTTATTGAAACCCAAATATATGTTATTTTTTCAACCTGTGTTCCAATGTCTGTGGCTATGCAGTAAAAGTTAATCAATTAAAAAAAAATTAACCTTCCAGAATTGGAAACAACTAAATTTTCAATAAAGTGGTTTTTTTCATATACAATATCCCATTTCTATAATTATTTCTCACAGTTTAATTTCCAGATCTTTCATCATTAATGGTGTTTAGATTTGTATGATGTTTAACTGGTTCTGGCTTTTCTGCCCTTGATTATGAAAGCATGTGTTAAATACTGCTGAATTCTGAAATACCTACAGATATTTCTGTTATATACTGTCAGGATAATTAGGTCTTCTGAGGCACTCATTAATTTGAATGTTGAGAGAATAGAAATTAGTTTTTTTTTTCTTTACATGATATTATGAAATCATCTGTTATATTTTCCACTCATTCTTCAATTTGTTACATAGGTCTTAGAGGACATAAAGAAAATACATTGTGTCTGCAAAACCCAGAACCTACCAGTAGGAAAAAAAAAGAGCTAAAATCTTTGTTGAACATTTAAGCTTAGAGAAAAAAAAAATCTGTCCTTCAATTTCAAAAAAAGATTTTAAAACTATTGTTTTAAATGTCAATTCAGGATTGCTAAATAAAATGATAAAATTATAACAGCTTAGACACAACAGACAGTGGAAGAAACATATAAAGAAATATTATATTGATGGAAGAGAAACTGATGGGGAAAAGATGTGTTTTAAGAAGGCTTACAATAAGCAGGGATGTTTTGAAAAAGTTCAAGTACTATAGACAATATCTCAGAAAATATCTCATATTTATAGTAGAGGAAAGAAAGACCTCTGTATGTCAGTGCAAATAAGGGAGAACAAGTTTGATGGGTGGCACCTGTTGTATGGCTGGGAGAGGTTTCACTGGGGCTTTGGGGTTACAATTCTGAAGGAGCAGTAATTTAGTAAATAAATTTGGTAATTTATTTCTCACCAGTAAAATGGTGAGAATAGAGATAGTTAACCAAGTGGGTTGGGGATTAATATAGGTCTAAACTGAAACATTACACAGAATAATCATTTTTCTGTGTTTATTGTATCACAATTCACATCTTTAAATTTACTTATCATGATAATTATAAAATAGATGGGAATTTTAGATGAACTTTGAACTTTACTATGCAGTAAAACAGATTTTAGCACTCTGTGTTTAAAATATGTAATATGTGTATGATAGAAGTTAACATGGATAAGAGGTATAAAGATAGCTTTCAGTCCCCACCTCAAAATTTAAAGAGATTATCTTTTTATGCCCCTAGCTAGTAGGTAACATAAACCACTGGCCATATAACAAATATATTTGAACATTCCCTCAATGCACTGGAGTACATTTGAGAACAGTTGTTTGTTTAGATTTTGTTTTATGAATTCATTAAATCTGGCATGTGTGCTTAGACATAGCCATTTGTAACTGAATAAAATTTCAAAAAAACAAAGGGAATAATTTAAAGTTGTTTGCATTTAATAGTCCACATCAAAGAAAAACTTTCAACACAGTTAAATTCCAAAACTAGTCACACATGTCATTCTGCAGGTTAACACTCTGGATGGAAGCAGAAGACCAGGGTATTTAAGTAAATAAGACTGGTATTGGGTGAAAAACTGTTTCTGTTTTGTATACCAGCAGAGTAAGTATTGCTCAGATTGCTAGTGTATGCTAATTCTTTCTATCTGCTTTGTTGTGGCCTTCCTAAAATTGAGGAAGTGACAGTTTAAATACAATCTGGACTGATGAACTATTCAGAATTCTACTGACCATGGGAGATTTAAAAAACATATTTTAGCTCATGAATACAGTCTCTGTGCAAAGTATCAGCATGCCTAAAAACTTTATTATGAAACAAATACTTCCTGATAAAGCTCTAAGAACATTTAATTTTATTTGGCCATATAGCTATCAGGTTGTATTCTATTCTATAAGAATTTTATTTATATAGATTAAAAAATTAACTAAAAAAAATTTGCCAAACAAATTTATTTCCCTAGACTCAAAGAAGCAAAACATAATAAATTTATCAAAAATATTAAGTTCTTTTCCTACCAACTCTAATTTGACTTTTGATTTGATGAACTTTGGAACAATATTTTGTGCTTTGGCTCCCCAGAAGAACCAAGCAGTCATCTTAATTCTGTGTCTGACGCTTGTCAATGAAGTAATATAGTGTGATGAATAGAATAGAGGCCGTGAAGTTGCTAGTGTCTCTGAC
Organism: Aethalodelphis obliquidens; assembly: GCF_003676395.1. Taxonomy (NCBI): domain Eukaryota; kingdom Metazoa; phylum Chordata; class Mammalia; order Artiodactyla; family Delphinidae; genus Aethalodelphis; species Aethalodelphis obliquidens. Next base: position 4,239,264 of record NW_020837955.1, on the reverse strand, counting down.
TGTAGTTACTTAATTCCTCTGAGCTTCAATTTTCACATCAGAAACTGACCACTTAGCAGTCCTTTCATTCTTCACTTTTATATTTTTTTGCAACTTCACAGCTATACACTATTTAGAAAGAATAATGTCAGACAGTAAAGTGGGACACAGCACTGTAATCAGAGAAGGAGATCTCTTTTTGAGACAGGTGTCAGGTATCCTGTGAGGGTGAACTGTTTATCGCAAACATCACCTGTGTCTGTAAATAACTTCTCCAGTCACAACCAAATGGCAGCCTTTTTCAGTGGTGGAGAGGCAAGCAGAGAGACAGGTACATGAAATAACAGAACTTATAGAATACTCTCAGACTGTGTTTGCATTCAATGTGCCATGTATAGGTTCAAATGTGTACACATATATCTTGTAAAATACTTAATCTTTATCCTCAATAAGACTCAACAAATCATTTCTCAAGAGGCTTAATAACTGAATTCAATAGCATTATAATCTAATTCCAGTATAGAAATCAGAACTTTTGAGAAAGTGCATTTTGACTGAGTAGTTTTTTCCAAGTATGTAATAAAAAGATCTTGGAGGTTTCTCAAATAACAAGAAATTCATTAAAGACAGCACTACATTTCATACCTTGGCTTCATTAACCAGACATAGGATTTAGGAAGTTTAATTCTTCAAGCCCATGTCAAAGAGGGTTAACCTTCAAGGCAACAATTTGATACCTCTTCAATAACAGGAATGTCCTCTTATCATTCCCAAACCATGACCTTTCTAGGTCACACACGTAACTTTTTATGTGTGTTCATATTTTCTGTTCAGTTAATGTTACATTTTTGTAACTGCTACATTTGTGATGTAAACAAATGCATTCAAGTCTGAAAAAAGTGTTAAAATCATTTCTGTAGTGCATTCTTCTATATTCAATTTTTAGGGAGAAGACATTTTCTTAAAAAGTTAATACCTCAATGTTTTCATGGTTCAGCTAATAGAAATTATTAAGCACATTTTTTAAGAAAAATGTTGCAATCCCACCATTTTTTTCTAGGTCTGTCCCCAAACTGAAAATATATAGGGAAAATATAATGAATCTCACAGGATCAGGACGTATAACTGTTTTAGTTCACCACTTTCTCCCTAGTACAATGCTTGTTTTAAATTTTAATTAAAATAATTGTCTTTCCATATGGTGACTATATAAATTATTTGAATAGATTTGACTTTCCTATCCATTAATAAATTACTATTGGCTGTAGATAGTAGTGTACCTTCACTGAAAGATTATAGGTAAAATTTGTATGGTTTAATAAACTATAGAGAGAAAAAATAAGACTGGGGACTCACAAAAATACTACTCTCTCTCTTCCTCTCTCTCTCTCTCTCCCCCTCCCACTAGCTACAAACACAAAAATGATTTTTATGTGCTTTGACTCTCAAAATAAGACACATCACATTGAGTTGCAGAACATTCCAACTGTTGGGATTCATTTTGAAAAACAGATCACAGAAATAATGGATACTACTACTTTAACCATTATTAATAAAAATCCCTATAAATGAGGATTACTTATTTACAAACATGTATTTAAATTATAAACGTGCAAGGAGATACTTCTAAGATGAAAAACATTGAAGAGGATGCCTATGTTCTGAGAAACTGAATAAAGGTTTAAATTATGAAGTGATGAGCTAAATGGACTATGACAAAGCAATGGATTTAAGTTTGATTCAAAGTTATAATTTTGTAGCTCATTTCTCTGATGTAAGGAGAAATGTAATTAAGAAGGCAACACAGCTGCCTTGTTCATAAAGAAATAGTCTAAAGCTTATACTTCACTGTATGCCGGTTAAGAAGTTATTTAGGAACTTGAAATTGTATCTTTTAATAACTTTTTTTTTTTTTTTTTGGCACAAAAGAGCAGCCTTAAGCTAAAACTGAGAAAGAGGGAATAATAGCTGGCGTCCATGTGAGTGGCTGAGCTTAATAATTGTTGGCAGTAAAGACAAACACAAAAGGTTGGGCTTAGAATACTGAGGCAACTGTTTTCGATCGAGGAGTTGCATGTTAGAATTCACTTTTGGTAACAACTACTACTAATTTGCACTGACTTGGTTGTCACAGGTCAGCATGTGAACTAAAGGAGATTTAAACAGAAATCTGTCTGAACTCATGTAGGCAACAGTAAAAAATACAATCATCCAAACCTCAGGGCATCATTCTCCCTTTTTAAAAAGCACTTGCCCAAGATCAGGCTACAAAATGAGAGCTTGCTAGTTTATCAATCTTTGAACACTTTTTTTTTTTTTTTTTGCAGTACGCGGGCCTCTCACTGTTGTGGCCTCTCCCGTTGCGGAGCACAGGCTCCGGACGCGCAGGCCCAGCGGCCATGGCTCACAGGCCCAGCCGCTCCGCGGCATGTGGGATCCTCCCGGACCGGGGCATGAACTCGTGTCCCCTGCATCGGCAGGCGGACTCAACCACTGCGCCACCAGGGAAGTCCTGAACACTTTTTTATATCATTCTTTTGTAGGGGCAGAGGTGAATGGCAATATTAAAAGCCTTTTACATCCCTTTTTAAGAGAGGAAAAAAAAAAAAACAGACTAAAAAGCTCAGAAATATCTAATAAGAAAGCAAATGCTACAGAACAATTTCATTTAATCTCCCAAGAAAATAAGTACTCTTAGAGGTAAGCACTTATTAAAAAAGAGATAAGCATATGATATGCTTATTAATATAATGAGCTTGATTCTACAGACCATTCCTCTAAATCAATCTCATTATTGTTATACTATTATTACCATGTAGGTAATAACATGTAGGTGTGTGTTTGAATTCAACAAAATATGCACAAAGCAGCTGCATAGAATAGTTTCTTTGGAGTCCTGGAACTACTTCAGTATCCTTTTTGTGGTGGTAGGTACAAAACTCTATGTGTCTGTCAAACCTCATAATATTCCTCACACAAAAGTGTGAATTTTACTGTATGAAAATTAAAAACACAATTTAAAAGAACTGTACATCTAAGAATAATAATTTTTATTACATATAAATTATACCTCAATACAAGTGACTTTTAAAAAATGTCTGATATATTGTTAGCTACTTTATTATACCACCTCTTTTAGGGATTTTTGTGTTAAAATCTATGTAAGTTTTGGGTATAGAAAAATCGACAAGAAAAAATAGATTTTGTCATATGTATAAACACTTAATGATTCTTTGTAGGCTTCAGGTCCCCTATATATTTTTGGAGGGAAATTCCCAGAGAATGTTCAAGAGAACTATCAATAAATCACATTAAAAAAATTAAAAGGTAAAAAAAAATTAAATTAAGTTAAAATAGTACTATTTACAGCCACACATATATTGACAAATATTACTTTTAAAACAAACACAAGAAGAAATTTATATTTTCTTCCCATATTCTGAATTTCATTGCATTTTGAATGGAATGGATACGGTTTTCAGATGGACTTAGTTTTTAAACTAGTTCTGCCACTGATTAACTAGTTAGCCTTGAGTTAGCTTTGAGCAAGTCTGTAAAATGGTAATAATGTCACATATCATAGAGAATTGAGGCAGAGATTATATGAGATAATATGAATAAAGCAACTAACATTGAACCAAAGCCATGAAAGCCACCCACAGATTGTCTGTACCTTTATTAGGTGGGCATGTCACTATCACCTGATTTTCGGAAAAACAAAAAATTTTCTTTCCACTATCTCTTCTGATTTCCATGTTATGAAATTATTTATCTGGTTTCACTTTACAAAAGTAGAAGTATCTGTTATAAAACGTGTCATCAACATGCTTCCATCCATAGTCTTATGGAATCACTGAGAGGCTGCGAAAAATATTTAAATATTTTGATTGATTTAAATCCTAGGAGTAGGCAGTGTATATGTTTGGTGGGGTGGGAACAATGGAGAGATGGTAAAGATTTTGGATAAATAAAATAAGCTAAAAAAATACTATCATTCTTATCTTGTTTCCAAAGCTATAATGTGAAATGTAACTTGCCCATGACAACATAACAAGCAGCCTATAAAATTATCACTTTCTCACCCACCACTAGTTTTCTTCATCTCCACACTCAATTAATGGAGAAACACTTTGGCAAGGAGGAGGTTAAGAGGGGCACATTGTAAGAATGTAATTCAAAAATCCCAGATCTGATTTTGAGAGAATGTATGAACTTCAAGATAATGTTAAGCATAGTTAACAGGTGTATGTACCTACTTGCAGCATTTTAAAATCTTACTTTGGGCAACAATTCTGATTCCTGCCTCTTTTCATTAAAATAGTCAAATGGTTCAATTTAAATAACATGGGTGGAAAGTTCTCCTGAGATTTTTACCCATAAATTATTCATTCTTCCAACTTAGATTCAAATTTTAAAATTCAAGATGAAATTTTAGAAAGTCTGTAAGGTAAGACTCATTTTAATCAGAATGTGACACAGTCACTTTAATGTTAAATAATGTAAAAATAAGAAATTAATGAGACAAAACATAAAATTCAAAAGTAATCTGAAGTTGCATTGATCTACAAAAACATGTAAATCAGAAATGAGAATCAAAATAGCAATGTAGCTGTCTCAAGAAAATACCTATAGTTTTTTTTCAAACATATTTAATCAAGAAAATCTACTCATACTTCTGAGTGATTCGTTCATCAGACCTCAGAGTCTTTAAAATCAATTATTGATATGGGTTTGTCAGCCACTAAAAGATATGAGAATGGCAATCAGTCCAATTTGATTGGAGTGCATTAAAGGGCTTATCTGACTTACTGGCTGTTAAGTTTGCTTATTTTTGTTTTCCTTTTTTTTTTTTTTTTCGGTACGCGGGCTCTCACTGTTGCGGCCTCTCCCGTTGCGGAGCACAGGCTCCGGACGCGCAGGCTCAGCGGCCATGGCTCACGGGCCCAGCCGCTCCGCGGCATGTGGGATCTTCCCGGACTGGGGCACGAACCCGTGTCCCCTGCATCGGCAGGCGGACTCTCAACCACTGCACCACACGGGAAGCCCCGGGGAAGCCCCTTGTTTTCCTTTTTTAAAATTCTGTTTGAAGTACTGAATATACAATTGAATACTGTAGCAGAAATAAACATAAATTCAGAACCATGCTTTCTGAATATCAGGATCTTGAGTTTCCAAGTCAAACTTCATTTTAAGATTATCTCCCTTGAGTCTATAGAATTCACAACAATCCTGGATATTGGCACACTGGGGATTGCACCTAGCTCTGTAGCATGGAAACCTATGCAATGGTATCACTGCATTATTTCTCTGAAGTGTGGCCACTTGTCTTGATAAAAGCTGTAATCCCTAATTTAGTAGAGGATAAAATTCACAATTCAGAGTCAGGGTTGTAACTTTATCAATCTAAAATTTCAAATGATCAATATCCATTAGAATTATTCTCTACAAAGTAGCTTTTGGAAGATGATTTCAACACATTTCACACACACACACACACACACACACACACACACCTTTCTGTATCTAGAAATGTAATCAGACTTAACTACTTTTAACACACGCACTTACATCCTGGACATGCTATGACCATTACCAGCACTATATATTTTGTTGTCCTCATCATTCTCTTTCTTGCAAAAGGTAGCTTATAATTTAATACCTAATTAAGTTTACTTTCTTAGCAAACATCCTTCCATATCTCCGTCAAAAAAAGAGCTCTCATTCCTCTGAACTTGTGTAGTCCTTAGTGTGTGTTTAGTAAGATATATCCCAAGGTCTTTTATAGTAGTTATGTAGGTCTGAATTGACCTTCTCTTACTAGGTATCAAGGTCCTTAAAGGCAGTGTGTCAGCCTTTCCCAAAAAGATAAGCCTGAGGCAAAAATTAGTGTCCCACAATTTTGTTAGGAGTACAGCCCCAGAGAGTAAGGAGTGAGGGAAAAGGGGAGTGAGGCAAGGAAGACCAGAGCCAATATTACAGCCTGATACTGAGCTGGTCACTGCTGGTGTCACGGGTGATGGAACACTCAGTTTTGAAGGACTGTCTTCAGAGAGGTCAAAAAAACTCTTTCCAGGAGGACAAAATTGTAGGCAAGCTCCTGTTTCCCACTGATCAAATGTTTATCCAAAGGAGCATCAACTCCCTATGCAACTAAGCTGCATACATATGGGTGCTAAGAGGGTCCCAAAGCATCACATGCCTCAGTGGTAGAAGCCCTTCAGGGGGAGGTGAGAGAAGCACAGCAAGGACATAAGGTGAGCCCCTGTCCGTGCTGCACCTGTGAAACTGGTCAAAGACTACCCAGAGTTGTTGTCCAATGGCCATCTGTCCTAGAGACAGGTGAGACTGAAAGGATCTTAACTGGCACATAAGAGATGTCTGACTTAGTATGTACATATCATGAAGCTGCAATCATAAACCTCTGAAACACTCACTGCAATCCATCTTTGAAACACTCACTGTAGTACAGGAGTATTTTACACATCATGGCGATTAAAATACTTACTGAATAAATAACAGTGTTAAGAAAGTGTGTTGGAAAGATAAGAGTGAATGTCATATTAGAAGTGAACAATTCCATTAAGAGTAAAATAAACTACAATGAACACAATAGGTTAGTCATTTCTAAATGTTTAAGATTGGAAGGAGTTTTAGGCTGCTACTACTATAAGTACAAAGTTATGTAAGTGACTTGTACTCAGTTTTGTTAAATAGTTAAGAAAATCAGGGCAGCTTTCTATTTCTACTTTTGGGGAAAATAGCTGTGAAATCTCTCTGGGCCTCATTTATTCCACCTGTGAAGTCAAAGGAATGAATTTGATGACATCTTAGAATTTTTTCCCAAACTCTCAAACTGTTATGTTTAAGATCTTGACTCTATGGCAAATTAGTAATTAAAGGTTAATTTAATAAATATTAATGAGCAGAAATGTGCTAGGCACCTTTCTTTTTGCTAACAAGGCACAGTAATGAAAAAAAGAGACTTATAAACTGCCACATTGATGTTTAAATCCTAGTGCAGGGAATCACAAAGCAAAATAAATAAGTGAATAGTATGTTAGAAGGTGACCAGTTACAGAGAAAAAAGAAAGGAAGGTGTATAAGGAGGCCAGAGAGGTGGGTTACAGCATTAAATAGGGTGTCCAGGGTAGGTCCCTCTGAAAAGCTGAGGTGAGAGATCCAACCAAATGGATAATAAGGGAGGAGCATCCTAGGTAGAGAGAACAGTGCAAGTGTCCTGAGAAGGAATAGATATCACATGTTCCAGGAAAATAATAGACTCTGTGACCTGAGCCACTTGATGGAAGTGGACACTATTATGGGGATGATGCCAGAGAGTTAAGAAGAGGTCAGACCATGTAGCAGCTGCAGGACATTTAAGAAATTTGACTTTTATTCAGAATGAGATGGGGAGTCATTGAGGATTTTTGAGCAGAAAAATGATGTGGTTTGACATGGGCTTTTAAATGGGTCTGTTTGGTTGCTATGTTAGAATAGATTATCATGGGGCAAGGAGGTAAACAGGAATATGGAAATAATAGTTTCTAAAAGGTACATCTGAAAATAATGTCTGTACAATTAATAACCTGGCTGAAATGATGGTAATGACTCCACATATTTTAATTTAGGTTTTTTATGTTGTGACCATCAGAGTGGCTAAAAAGATCTACCTATCCTAAACTAGATTAGATGCCCACATCACTTTCTGCAGAGATCCAGAATTAAAATGCCACTATCACAGACAAGTGACATTTGGCTGTAAGTAATGTGATGAAAAGAAAAGAAAGAGAGATGAACTAGGACTATATATATTTTTGTATTATTAACTAAAATATTCTGTCCAAATATTATATATTCTTCACAATGTCATGAGATCATTAATGGCCCCATTAACAGAGGAGATCACATGGTCAAGTTACATAGAAATTGAAAGAGAAGACTTACATATTGGAGGAGGTATAATCATTGGTAGCGCAGAAATATGAAGAATGATATATTAGTTTCCTATTGCTGCTGTAATAAGTTACTACAAAGCTGGGGGCTTAAAACAGCACACATTTATAATCTTTTAGTCTGGAGGTAAGAAGTGAAAAATATATCTCACTGAACTAAAAGCAAAATGTTGGCAGAGCTGTGCTCCTTCTGTAGACACGAAGGGAGAATCTATTCCCTGACTTTTTACCTTCTAGAGGCTGGTCCTCTTCCTTGGCTTGTGGCCCCCTTCTATTCTGAAAACCAGCAATGGCCAGTTGAGTCTTTTTCAATATGAGCTTGTCTGGCACTGACTTATTCTGCCTCTCTCTTCCACTTTAAAGGATCCTTGCAATTACATTGGGCCTGCCTTGATAATCCAGGGTGATTTCCCCATTTCAATGTCATCTGATTAACAACCTTAATTTCCAGTTGCCATGTACCTTAACATAGTCAGAGACTTGGGAGATAGGACATTAACATCTTTGGGGGCCCAATACTCTGCCTACCACAAATGGTGGGATAGGTTTGAGGTGATGGATGCTACATAAATCTTGCCCTTTCATCATAACTTGTTAGAATCAATCTGGATGTATGTAGCAGTGTATATGTGACCATTTATTTTAAGAGTATTCCACTCAAAATTATTTTTTTATAAAGTCATTGGATCTTTATAGAAAACAACTAACATTCTAACACTCTACCCTTATCACCGCATTTCTCTGTGTGATCATGAAAGAAGCTGTCTATGCAAGAAACTTTCCAGATTATGAACCTAGAATATCCAATACCTGTTTAATATTGCTCATCCTTGGATTGTGTATGTGTGTGAGATATTTTTCAGAAGATGACTAGGGAAATTGGGAACAGAGAACATAAAGACAGGTTGTATGCAAGCCTAGTTGTTACCACTCATTAGAAGATAAACTGGTAAAAGTCCCTACTTAAAAGGAACAATGATGCTACTCAAGACCGAAGAAGATAGACTTGGAAAATGTTCTAATATACTAAGCATTGAATGTTGAAGACCTTGCCATGTTGAGGGACACAGAGAAAGGTTATCCACCCGTGGTCCTGGAACACTGGTTTTCTCCTGAAGAGATTGTAAATGTCTGCTGTAGATTTCTATGAGGCTGGGGAGGCTGGCCTTATGCTGGGGTGAGATCTAAACATATTCTTTCCTCAGAGACTTGTATTTAAGGCCTGCTGTCTAGATAGGAGATAAATGCCCAAGGACATTTTCATAGTAGGGTGGTACACTAGCTGCTGTATTAGGATGGCAGCCTGGAGTTAGGTAAGAAGTCTACGTCTTTCACAGCTTATACATTACCCAGTGGTGAACAACTATAGAGATTATGGATTTATGTTCTTTGACAACAGTCATATTGCCTACTAAATTTTAAATGTCTTTGTGTCAACATTTTCATCACTATCATAAATCTTCAGCATAATTTTGTTAAAAATTACAAACTTGCCTTTCCTCTCACTACATTTTCAGAAAGGATGGGTAGGTGTTCACAACTCAGTTGAAGTGTTTAGAAAAGAGCTACTTGAGTATGACAAAAATCAGAAATGGGTAACCTGCAGCAAAGTGGTTAGAGGTTCTGATCTGGAACAAGATGGCAAATAGAGGTGGCAAGTTAAAACCAGAAAAGATTTTGGTACAGATACATGTCCCTGGAAATCTCTGGATACCCGGTAAATGATTAAATTCTTACATAAAATCAAGTAATACTGGGGTCAGGCTATTTATTCAGGCATTAGAGGAAAATATGATTTCAGACTAGTGAAATCTGAGACATATGGCCTGGATATAGAAGGAGAAGGTGTACAACTTTGGAAGGACTTAAAAGTTTATTTAGGGCTTGTCTTGCAATCAAACCCCCTTCCCTACATATTGCTATATGACTCCTTCATAGTGGCATGCTACTATTGATTCGTATTTTATCCAAAAGATCCTATTTCAAAAGCCACATTTGGTTCATGCAAATACAAACAGATGACACAACAGGGAAAAAAAGGTTAAAGATTATGAAAATTCACACAGGACCACTTATTCACACTTTAATAAGCTTATACAAATACCCCAAAGTACAGCCCTTAATCTGGTTTCTAAGTATACTTTAATCTAGTCATTATAAATCACTAGCATGTGAGAGAAAAAGGAGAAGGAGAGATGAATATATCCTTTCCAAAATAATATAGGGCAAAAGTAGCATCCTTAACATAACATACTTTATGCTGTGCTCATAAATATTGTTCCTAAATATTTCAAGTGACTAAGTATATGCTAAAATTTGTCTTTATCCTCTTGTGTTGGGTTCTAGAATATTTGGTTAATAAGAAAATCAAAGAAAGTAAAATCAAGTTGCTTTAAGAGAAGAAATCTTTGTTCCATAAAAGACACACACACATACACAAATGCACACACATCGTGGTAGGCAGTTTCTGAAATGACCCTCAGTGATCTCTTCCTCCTGATATTCATGTCCTGTCCCCTCCCCTTGATAGTGGGTTTGAGATTAATCACGCTGGAGATTAATAGCTTCCAAGATTAGATAACAAAAGACTGTGACTTTTTTCTTGCTCATTCTTTCTTGCCCTCTTACTTGCTTCCTCTGTTGAAGCCAATTTCCATGTTGTGAGTTGCTGAATAAAGAAGATTCACATGACAGGATAGTGAAGGAAGCCTCTGGCCAATAGCCAGCAAGGAACTGAGGCCCTCGTTCCAATAGATTGGGACGAACTGAATCCTGACAACAACCACTAGAGTGACTGTGGAAGAGGACCCACTCATTCCCTGATGGAGCCTTGGGATGACTACAGCCTCAATGAGACCTGGATTGTAGCTTCGTGAGGTATTCACACCCAGAGGACTTAGTTTAAACACTGTGAGATAATAAATGTTTGTTGCTTTATTAACTAAGATTTGGGAAAATGTGTTAAACAGAAATATATAACTAATGCACAAAAATATACACACAAGAGAGAACACAATTTTTTAGAAAAAAAACTAGATGCAGGAACTAGATGTAGTGACCATAAACTATCAAAGTTCACATATTATATGATCAGCATGTGAAAAATCATAAAGTATCTTTTCCTTATAATTGATTAAACACTCAAATAGAAAACTAGAATGTTCTAGAAACCTGTAGACTATGAAGTTAAGAAAAACAGAGACAACAGGAAGGCTATGGAAGGTGATTATAAACAGTATATATTTAAAGATTCAAAGTCAGAATTTATATTTCTAAAGAAAATGTAAAAGGTTCCAAATATATATATCTCCTTCTATGTCAGTAATTACTTCTCTAATAATATATTATAATAAATAAGTGTCTGAGCAACAAATTTGTGGCAGGTCTAAGCAACAGACACAGTCCAGTGAACAGACACCTATTCCTTAATGAGGGACAGGAAATGATAATTCCTCAGTACTTCAGTAAATACATTTGTCTTTGCTTACAAATGTCTCTTCTGTGAATGTTCCCAACAAATTGCAAAGTTCTCTATTCCTCACAAAGCCTTTTTTATTTGATCACTAATTAAATTTTGTAAGTAAAATTTCCTTCGTGACATGGAATTATGTTAATTTTTGAATAGACTTTTTTGTTGTTGCTAATAAGTACTTCAGGAGAAGAGGTAAAATCAAGTCTTTCAAAAGCAATTGTACCTCAATGATTTAAATCAACTCACTGGGCTTATGACTGTGGCAGATAATAAAAAAATCAAACTGTTCTTCCAAAAGTAAGTTGATCACTACTTAGTACCTGCCTGTGTTCTTCTAAGATTTTATAAATTGCATGTGATTGGAGCTTAGATGAAACTTAGATTGCTGATTGCCTTTAACCATAGGAAATACTATTCAAAGAATGGTGAAACAAAAACCAAATCCATTTTTATACATGGTGAAAAAACATAAAAAAGAAAGTGATCTAATCAGAAGCACTGCACAAAATAAACAAAAAGAATCAACAAGTATATAATATATCTCATAAGGGTAAACGAGTTCTCTAAGTGGGCAAGTGTCTATTGACACATGCTGGATGAATGCGCTGCTTTCACAACACACCAAATCTGGCATTCAACTTGAAATCGGTAAGATTGGCAGGAGGTTTCTGGCTGGATTCCACGTACTGCTATTACTTCATGGGATTTCTATGCTCTTGGCACGTTCGGAAACTTATTTTTTGTCAGTTAATACAGGACCATTTAGGTTAAAAAAAAAATGGGGGTGGTGACCAGAACTCGGTGATTTAAAAACTGGCTAATATATAAAAACAGAATGTAAAATCAATCAGCTGTGATGGCCCAAGTGGTTTCAAATATGGGCCAGCACATTTCTTTAACAGTTTCCACATGTCTGGGAAGCTTAATCACTAGTTACAATACTGTTGAGTGAGCCAGACATTACAGAAGTTATTTTTATGGACTATTTTCTTGGAGTTGTGGTAGTCTAGCAAGGTATTATTTTAGGTAATAGGAATATAACTGATTGAAATAGTTGTCAGAATAGCCTCTCCTCTGAACAGTGAGGTAAATAGCTCCACGTACACTAAATCCTCCTCTTTAAACTCTTCACTATTAAGTCACTATTACTTTTTAACATTCTCAAAATGTGCCCCAACTACCATGTTTCATATTCTTTTACATTTTAAGCTTCAAATTGGCCTTTCAGCACTTTAACCTCAAACTTAAACTAGTTAAGCTCTACACCACATGAAAGAAAACTTAATTTAGGAGAATTTCATGGAGTCCTTAATTTCCAGCAATGGAGAGGACTGTGCTACTTTTAATCACTGAAAACAGTGATTCTTGAAACCAAGTGCTTCCATCCTACCTTTGACTATTTCAACACATCACTCATTCTAGGTGAGGAATCTACCTACAAGAGTGATTGGGGGTGGCCACACGTTATCTTTCTGTCTTTGTCAGTTTCTGTTACCCTCATGTCACTGTAGCTATGTCCTCACAGCCTCACATGGGAGGCCATGTGTCCACAAAGATAAATGATCCAACTCAGTTTGCCAGGAAGTGTTCCCTTCATTCCAGTGCATCTTCTGGGAGGAAAAAGTCACCACAAGAACAATAGCTAAACATAAAATTAAGCATTTACTTTGAGCTCCACATGAAGCTTATATCATAATCGCACCAAAATTTTAGAAGAAGATTCAATAAAGTTAAATAATTTACTTCAAGTCACACAATCAATAAATAGGATCACTGGAATTTGACTCCAGATCTGATTCTAAAATGCCTAATTCACCCTGGACTCGCATCAAGTTTACATAATGCTGCTCTCCCATGCCCTGGATGGATCCCAAGGTTAATTTGACACAATTTCATTACCCATAGGATGCAGATACATATATATCCCCAAATGCTCATATATATTATATATCAAGAGTTATTTGAGAAAAACCATGGCTGGTGCTAGGCATTCCTATTCCCTTCTATTTTCTTAAGATTTGCCTGCCATCTATCCAGCTAGCTTAACAATAAAGCCCAAGTTCTTATTGAACTGGGAACCTCCCTGAAGCCTTACCTCACTTTCTTATCTCTCTAAACTCACCATACTAATATACTGAGACTAGTCTCAGTTTGTGGGCCTGGTTGAAGTTTAAATGACTCATTTATTTATTTAACCCATAGTGCTGCCATTATCATTTACATTGTTATTTCTACAGAATGTAAGAATTTATTTTAAGAAGTGAAGGACCAATATAAAGTAATCTTTTTATTGCTCATTTCTTGTTAATACTAGGAGTATAATTTATAGAAGCACAGCCAGAATTCCAGCAGAGATAATAGATATCTGAAACTCTGTGTTCCAAATCCATTTCCTGGAAGCAACAATAGGATATACACGTAATATTTACATATTATACATTTAAAGTAGTGGAGTTGTACACATCTTGCAAGAAAGGAATTCTGATGCTGTTCTTATTGAAAACAATATTCTATTTTTCAATCTATTCATTAAACACTGGGGATGGTGTGGATACACAAACTACTGGAAAGGAATATGAGTCTTTTAGTCTCCATGAGTTTCATAAGCATTCTAAGTTTAGGCTTGGTAGCAACTTCAATTCAGATTAAATTATTTCTCCTTTGTGGCATTCTGCTTTAATACATATTTTCTACATTCTTTGTTTTGATATTTGATTCAATATAATCTTGTACTCTTGTATAGTGTTTCTTAAGCATAGAACTATTGACCTTTTGGGCCAGATAATTCACTGCAGTGGGGGATGTCCTATACATTGTAGAATGTTCAACAGCATCCCTGACCTCTCTCTAACCACTGGATAACTCCCCTTCCCCTAGTGTGACAACCAAAAATGTTTCCAGACCTTGCCAAACATCCCGCTTTGGGCAAAATCACCATTGGTTGAAAACCACTGATCTAAAAGGTTTTCATGTACAAATTTATCTTATGTACAAATAAGATTTTAATCTTAGAGATCACAATTAGTGTGTGTGTGTGTGTGTATATATATATATATATATATATATATATATATAATCCTTCCTGAGTCACAGGGGTCCCCAAGATCACTCTCAGGTTTAATGATTCATTAGAAGGACTCACAGAACTCAGCATATAGACATATTAACAGCTATGATTTATTACAGTAGAAGGATACAAAGCAAAATCAGCAAAGGGAAAAGACACATGAGACAAAGTCCAGAGGAAACCAGGTGCCAGCTTCCAGAAGCCCTTTCCCCCTGGAGTCACACAGATGCAAGAAATTCCTCCAGCAGTGAATTGTAACAACAGGTGTAAAATGTTGTGCATCAGAAAAACTCATTAGAGACTTAATGTTGATTGCCTAGCATGTATGAAAATCCCAGACTCTGAGAAGGGAAGCAGGTACTTAGCCAAATTCATGAGTTTTTTTACAAATAATTTATGTAGCATGAGCCACACGCAGTTGATAATGATGGAAATCCTCAAGAAATCCAAGTTCCCAAATGCCAGCCAGGGGTCAACCTTGAAAACTGGTCTTTCGAAGGATAGTGGTCTCAGGCCTGCAAGGTTAGCCCTTTCTGCACACTTAAAGTTTTGTGAAGGGTCAACTACATTTTAGGCACTCAAAGACTGATAGAATGAAAAAGTGAGTGAAGGAAGTAATCAATCTATCATATTTTCCATAAGAATCCATTAAATTCCCTATTTAGATTATTGTTCCTAGAGATTCTTAGCCCTAAATAGACGGAAATGTTTCTGGCAATGAAGGATAATCACAAATTTTAGAATTAAATAAAAGATTTTAGTTAATGTAATTGTGCCAGACTTGAGATGCATTTCCAGAAACTCTTCAAACAATTCAATATGCCACAGAGGAATCCATTTTCAGTGAAAAGAAAATGGCATATGGTAATATTCCAGTCATATAATTTCCAAATGCAACCACTAAGAGAATGAAGAATTTACATTGACTCTAAGGCTACGTAAACCACCATTTTCTGCTAAGAAACCTGTGCCATTTTTAAAGATAAAATCCCTCAATGATTACATTTTTTTGGGGGAAATAATTGAGTTGTCTACTGTTTTTCAGTTCAGACAAACTGTTCTAGATTAACAGGATGGTTTGAGAAAATCAGCTCATCTAATTAAAGAAAAATAGAATACACTGCTCTTTTCATGATAATGGATGGCAAAATACCTCCCACCACCTTATAACTCTTGTCCAAAGGGTTAGTTTAGGTTTTATTACTGGATTATTTTCTGATCATCACCTCCCTCCACTGAGAATATAATCTTTAGTAAGAGCAAAGTTCTTGCTCTTTTTTATCCCTCAGTATCTTCCCAGCACCTTGCACAGAATGTTGCAAATAGTATTTAACAAATATTTACCAAAAGAAAATTTTAAAATAAAAATCTATAAGGATCATGATCCAGAGTCCATGTGTTCCCAGGGTGTTTTGGGTACTTAGTGTCAAGGCAAACAGAATTAAATAAACAACAACAACAAAATAAAAACAAGGCGTCATAAAGACAAAACTGAATGCCTTATAGGATTTGTTTCTTTGATTCTAAGGTGTACAGAAAATGGGTTTCAGGTGGACCTTGATACCATTCAGAAGATTCTAAATAGGGCCTGGTGGTTGGTAAGGCCTTGGATTGCCGAAACACTGTACCATACCCCTCTGGCATAAACAGGCACAAACATTTTCCACCGTGGGCCATACAAATATTATCATTTTGTGTGTGTGCAATTTTTGAGAACAGGGTTGAAAAACATTCATTAGATGTAGTATTTTGCTTTTAAATGCTGCCCCTGTTCCTTTTAATGTGCCATTATTCCTGGTGAGACAGATAAGATGCATCTGCCCCATGCCCCTGGCCATGAGTTTGTCTGTACATTATTCCTTCTAATTCTCTCTCTCTGTTGAGCTAGCTATTTTTTGTTTCTTTGTGAAAATTTGTAACTTAAGAGAAATATTCCGTATCCATTATTTTCCAAAAGGTGAAAAGGGCTCAGCAAGTGCTTATATCTGGAAGAGTACCTTGACTGAGATCACAGAGTTAACATAACATACTTGATAATGCTCTGGGAAGTGAGGACTAGTTAGTTGTGCCAATAAAAAACAACCTTCTAATTCCCAGACCAAAGTTTTGCTGCCATATGCAAAGGTGCTTCAGTGACTACTCAAATAACAACGTTTTATTCAAGACATTTAAACTAAATGTAACACTTTCATGGCAGTAAAAACATATATTTAATAATGATGACAATTTGCAGAACATGTTACTTTCAGAACTAAGAAGAAATACCTTACAAAGGAGTTGGTTTTAAATAAAGTGTTTTGTGGATCCTGAATGATGATAAAAGTTCACCTCATTAACACTACCGAGCATATTGGAAGAATCCAAAATTCTAGCTATTCTTTGGCCTGATTACAAGTAGATAATTTATATTTGAAATATTTTAATATTATAGCATCTCTAGCTCCTTTTGTAAAATCCAGAGCTCCATTTACTCACTTAATAGTATACTTTTTTGGAAGCTCTTCAAATTAGCTTCATACATTCTTCTTAGATATAAACAGAAATCAGCCAGTTACTACCTTCCAAGTACTTTTGCTTATTATTCAATTTTATTGTACCTTTAAGCAAAGGTCACAAAGGTCAATGCAATTGATAAGTCAAATGTGTGGTAGCAGAGTTTGAAGTTAAAAATGTAGGGGTTTGCTTGGGGTTTTTTTTTCCTTGAAGTAAATGACTACTTACCCAGCCTGCACTGTACAATTAAGAACATGGGCTCTGGAGTAACAGATCTTGGTTTGAATGCTGATTTTTTCACTATATAAGACTAATGACTTTGAACATCTTTTTAAAATTTCTCTGATCTGTTTCCTCATACATTAAAGAGAGTTGTGTGTGTGTGTATGTTTGTTTGTGTGTGTTGGGAAGTACAGGGTGTTAGTGCTCTCATGAGTAATATTATTACCTCATTGTCAAGGATCCTACCACTAAGATAGATGCAATATCCTCTCTCCCTCCCGTTCTTCTTTCCTTCCTCCCTTCTTCCTTCCTATTTTCTGTCTTCCTTTATTTGAGGTTAACTTAAATAGAGTTGGAGAAATTAATTTCTTTGTTCTCCCAAGTCTAATTTTATTACATCTCTTTTTACAATTATTCATTTTCACTCTTTTAAAAACTATTTTATTCTAAAAGAGTTTTGAGTAAATTTGAGAGAGATTGGTAAATTTGGTAAATTTTGAGAGACTGGCCAATTGGTAAATTTGAGAGAGATAACTTATATTGTTAATGTGAAATTCTTAACTTATCCACGGGATCAAAAAAAGTTAAAGACAGAGTAAATAACTAATCACCATAGCTATAGTTTTTCCTCTTTAAACACTCTAGTAAACCAACAAAAGGAAACAGTCTCCTCAATACAGGCCAATTAGGGCAAAGATTTGGTAATGAGAGTGTTAATCTATTTCTACTGTGATGAATCAAGTCATAAAGAATTTATTTCACTGTGCCATCTAATCCATCCTCAAATTTTTAATTTTTTTAAAATTTCAATTTCTTTGAAAACAATTTTTGGAGACAATTCAAACATTCTTTTGTATAAATTACCATCTTTCTAATGTTATTTTAAATCAATAATACACTTATTTTTCTGCACTTAATGCAGATTTCATATTTTTGTACTCAGAATAAAGTGCAAATAGATAAGGCAATTTGGTAAAAATATTACAGACATATTTGTTTCACAGGTAAAAATTTGTATCTAAATTTTTGGCAGTTTACAGAACAAAAAATTGTTTAAGAATTGCCAGCAGCAAATTCAATGATACCTAAAATTCAAAATGTTCTTCCTAACTCAAACAACATCACCAGCAATAAAAATTTAGTAATTTCTCCATTTTATTGATGGTGGTTATATCTAGGTTATATTTGTTTAGTAATACTAGCACTACATGCAATGGCAATAGTGGTAAAAAATTTATGCCTTTATAATAAACAAATATGAGTTAAAAGTATATTGAAGAGAAATACCAAGAAAGATAATAACATTTAGTGAGCATGCAGTCTCTATTATATATTACACTACGTACTTTTGAAAATGGTGAATATTAATAATATTAAGATATCATACATTTATTTAGATTTATATTAGATAGATGGTTTTCAAAGCATCATTCAGAATTAGTAGGAAGTATTTCAAGTATAAGTACTATACACACTAGCTCATTTTTTTCTTTACAACTCCACCAGATAAAAAATATTATCCCTACTATGCTGAAGAATTAAAACTAAGGCTAAGTGCGGTTAAAAATTTGCCTGATACATTTAACTAGTTGGTAGGAGGGCCAGGATTCGTAATTAGGTTTGTGTTATTCTAAGTCCATGATTGTTCCAGTATATCTTGCTGTTGTTCAAACAGGTGTGCTTTTAAATTGCTTATAAAATATGTACAAACAGATGGCACCTGCTAAACATATAACTGACAATAATATCCTGATATTTTCAAATACTCAAGAGTATCCAGCACAAAGAGCCTGGAAATTTGCAACATAATATATTGCACCTAGTAAGAACCTTAAAAACCAGTCTAGTCCAGCACTCTGTGTTACAGAAAACTTGGGCAAAGAGAGCTGTATGTTATAGTTATGATATTTACAATGTTTCTTTTCCCAATCTAAAAGTTGAAAGAGGCTAATTCTCGATTAAAAAAAGAAGAAAATATTCAGACTATTCAATACCGTTATCACCTCCCATGGTCTTAGCAAAAACTTTTAAAAAGTGGTAACATTTATTTATAAAACTTTTTATCTAAATGTCTTTCCCAATATTTTAAGAAGGATATCAGATACATTTCTAGTTAGTTCTATTAAGAAAAAATATCTAGTACCAATAAGTCTCATGAGCTTCTTTCAAAATCGATAATTAATAAAATGCCTAGACAAAGCTTGTTTTATTTTGAAGCTATTATTCAAAATATTTTATCCAGAGGAATGGAAATTAAAGAACATTTCTAGTACTTCAAATTTGATTTGCAAGCTATATCTGTATTACCAGGAATATGTAACTAACAACTAACAATTGTTGCAGAAGCTGTATACAGTTAATGCCATTTTAAACACTTTGAAGAATAAAACAATCTTTTCTATATGTCATACAAATCCCTTTGGCTTTATAGTCTTTATGGGGTATATAAGTCCCTGAATGAATGCATTGAACTGGCCGATTCTATTACATTCTTTGCTGCTTTCTATGCTCCTAAAAAATGATATACATTTAGGATTTGTAAACATTGAAAATGTTATATAGCTAACAGACAGGAAAGCACGGTCCTGCTGGCTTATCAGCAGTCATGAGGGATTTGCATTCTTTTAGATTCTCCCAGCTATCATCCCTTGTAATCAATGGCGTACACAGTTGAAATACATGAAGGATGGTGCATAGTCTGAACATGTGAAACAATGTGAAACTCAGTGATTTGTATGAAAATAAGACCACCATTTGGGTTCAAATAGATTAGCAACAGAGATAACTGAATAGAGAAAGAAGAAGAATCTTTAAAAATCTATCTCATAAATAACACTCTTAATTCCCTGTTTTTAATTCAGCAGCCACATGCTGACTAATATTAACAGTAGAGATACAGATACATAAGGGGTTATCCACATAAATAATTCACCCATGTCTGTTAGATATACAGAATACATATTACACAGATACATCTAGCACCAGAGAATGTTTGTTGGTATAAATTAATAAAACAGAGGCACGGATTCAAATATTTCTTGAATTTCATTATTACCCCAACTACTTATTTGATCTTACCAAGTCACTTAATCTCTGTGCCTTCATTTTCTTTTTCTTAACCATGACTTAAGAACAGTATTTGTCTTTCCTACTGAGCTATTTTAAGGATAAATGCTGTAATGTTTGTGAAAGCTCTCCTAAAAGCAAGAAACAATAAACTAATACACTTCAGACTAAGAAGAGGCTAAAATGGTCTCTCTTGTTCCCTGAGCACAGAAAGGTGACCTCAGCACTGTGGAGTGCTGGCTCACTTCCCTAAATTGTTGTACTTGAATTTTATTACATGGATCTTTACTGACAAGCAAAGTGGCAGATTGAGTAACTTACTAGTGGTTTTGGACAAGACTGGTCATCAAACTTCATTAAGATAGAATCTTCGGGTTAAATTCTTTAGGTTAAAATTACCAGGAAATTGCTAATTCCTTATAAACATTTTAAACTCTAGTTTAAGAGTGATATTCTAGTGGATGGACATAATGCAATCAACAAACATTGAGCCAAGGATGCATTATTGTTATTCTTGGTAAATACTGTTTGGCAAATAATGGATGTACTCTTTCTTCCGAGGGCTTCCAATTTATATTAAAAATATGCAATATCACATCAAACTAAATATAATTTGAGCCAAGGATGCTCAAAATTACATCAGTCTTAAATACTAATTAATGATTTAATCAAAATTAAATTCTTATTAAATCTTGGTAGACTAAAAATAATATACCCCATTAATATGATACACATCAAATTGTTTCAAAAGAATAACTGTATCTTATTTTTTTTGCTTGGTAATACAGAAACAGATTTTCACTAGAAAAAATCTAAAGAAATCTTGACATTGATATATAGTGCATCATTTAATTATTATCAGTTTATCAAATTTCAAGAAGTTATATTTATCAGATTTGATTAATTTAGATTTCAATTCAAAGATAGTATTCCATATGGATATTTCAGCTCTTTTCAAAATTCTTTAAAGAAAAAAAACTTTGATTAAAATAACCAATTATAGTGTATTGTTCACACAATTGGATTATTATAAACATGCAGGAAAAATTACAGTCAATTCATCTATGTATCTTCTTCCCAGATCCAAGCTACAATCTTCAATATTTTCATATATTAGGTAAAATTATTTGTCATGTTCATGCTTATAGTTTCTCTTTATGTAGAAAGTAATGTCAATGTTGATTTAATTTTCTCATGAGGTACCAAGTACAGGAAATGGTTAATAAAAAATTTTGTTAAAAACACAACTAAATAGTATATGGATTTGTCTAGAGAGTGAACTAAATCAAATTTATTCAAACTAAAATACTGCATAAATTTACTTGAGTTAATACGCTTCACTCTTAAAATGCTTAAGGCTCCATCCAGCTCCAGTCATATCCATTAGTTAGTCATACGTTAGTGCAGAGTACAATAATTGGAGAATAAAATTACTTAAAATTCCAGACATATTTTACAAAAAGAAATATGAATGAAAAAACAGGGAAGAGGAAGATATATGGTATTAAGATACAAATATGGTAAGATATTATAGGCCTTACTGATACCATATCAAACATAGGCATGATTTATGAGTCAGTATAAACATAGCCCATACATAAAGATCCAGCTGTGTATTTTTCACTTTAAACCAGTTAAGTTAGTTATATAATCTACTGCATAAGACAAATAAGAATGAAGTAAAGATGTCTGTTGGCTCATCAGGATAATGCAATGTTTTCCTTATTGGTTATCATTCATACTATTCATTCATACTAGTATACTATTCATAATAACAAATGCATGTAAAGTGTTTACTTAGTACTGTGCATAGAACACAGTGGATGCTAAATTAATGTTACTTGCTCTCTCCTGTTTTGCAAACTCCATGAGTGCAAGAAGAAAAGCTACCTTATTACTTATCAGTACCCATCCCTTACACCCTTACATAGTGTCAGGTACATAATAGGAGAGCATCAACAGTCATGTTTTGAATATGTAGATACAGAGGAAGGTCACGACTGCATCACTGGATTCTGAGTTTGTTTGACTCTGTGCTCCAATTTTACTTTTTGTGCCATAAGTTGAGAACAAGCCATGGATGTTAAAAACAAAACAAACAAACAAAACAAAAACTAAACTAAAAACCTACCGCCTAATGGGCCAGATGGACTCACACAGATCTTAGAAAGAAATCACAGTTTAATGTAATTGGTGGAACAGTAAAGAGCTTATACAGAGTTCCAATGCAACTCATCTGACAAACCAATGATTTGCCTAAACAAAACAGTCACTTTTTTGTGTGTGACACTTTTTGGATTTTGTCTTTGTAAGACCCAGCTTTGCCTTTGATAGGGCAAAAAACTTCACAGTCAGTTTTCCCATGTATACATAAGTACATATTCAGCATTTTAACTAATTGTCTCTGAGTTATTCTTTCATATTTGCATTGTGAAATTTAGGTTAACAAAAAATAAAATTTATAAACAGGAGTGAGGGATGTTTCAATGTGTTGAGTATTTGGACTTTTATTTTGTGTGAAGACAGAGAATACTTTGGTAAGTATTGGCTATATTAAGCAAATTTCATTCAATCGAATTACTTTAAGTCTCAATAAACATGATGGCAAATGTCTTTTAGATAACATGAGAGAGAAATGAGAAGTATAAACCACAACTTTAAATGTTCTTCTGGGCAAGGATAATTTGAGTTATAGTTGGGATAGTTGTGTTATATTAGGTGTGGAGGGGGCCATTTGAAATTGTCTCTATTAGAAACATATATATGTATGTATGTATGTATGTATGTATGTGTGTGTGTGTGTATGTAACCAGGCTGTCAAGAATTGAGATGTATGTATCATCTGTTGTTTTATCCTTGCCTAGCATCTCTTCTTTTTTAAATTGATTTTGGGGGTCAACCACTTCCTTTGCCCTCTTTGTGGTAGTTGCAGTACCATACCTATCACCAATAACAACTAAAGGACCTGAACAGGATGAATTAGATTATCCCCTGAAGTTTTATTTATGCATGCCAGGAGAGAGAAGCCCTCTTTTCCTTAGTAATTGCAGTCATAAGTCTAAGTATTTGGCTATCAGCAGCCTTAACATACATCTGGGTGGACCAGACTTGACTAAGAATAAAAGCCCAACACCATCGGACACATGAAAAAAAGACATCAAAAGAGAAATCCGTTTGAGTCCCTGGACGTAGTCATGGCTGAAGAACTCCCTGTAACATTGCTTATTGCTTAAGCTTATTTGAGCTGGTTTTCTTTCCCTTACAACCAAAGGAGCTCTAATGAATACTAGGTGAGTAGAATATTGATGAGGATATATATATAAAATAAAAAAATGGATATGTTTTTGATACAAATGTGCTTAATTGAAATATTTAATCTATAATTTATATAATGTAAAGTCCATTAAAAGTTCCTCAAATAAAAATTTCTTAATCATTCAATTTTGAATGTCTGCATATAATAATGTAAACCTTTCTTTTATACTTAAATTGTGGATTCTTTTCTCCTTTATAAAGGAAGCAGAATCAATAGATTCAAATTGTAACGAAGCTTGAATGATATTACAAAGGAAATCCAAATAAATACCTAACCATTGAAATTTTGGCTTGAGTTTTAAACTTCTTTTTCCAATAACATAATTCATATATATATATATAATATGTACACATATGTATGTATATATACATATATGTATATATTTTAATCTAGTAAATATTAGATTATATTCTTTGTCTTCTCTTCAGCTGAGGCTTTCCTAGTTATATTATTTCTCTGCATGATTTTATCCTCCCAAGTTTCCTGACTTGTGCCTGAATTTTCTTTCATCCTTGCCTCCTCTAGGTCTGGCTTCCTCTGCCCTCTCATTTTCTGGTCTCCCACTGACTCTCCTCTTTTTTTATCTCCATGGCATGCATCTCTTTCACTGCTTATCATTTTCCTTTTACTTGTATTCCTGACCCATCTTTCCCTCTCCCTTCATTTATCTTACTTCTTATCAGCACACTTAGACAAACAGAATAAAATCACTTGATATAATAAATTAGATTTTAAGTAAGCATTTAAAAGCTATTACCATTATTTTCTTTACAGTGAAGAATATGATATGGGATATTCAAAGTAAATTATTTCTAGAAGTGTTCAATTCCACTCAAATACAATCAAGTAAATACCTGAATTCCTTTGTTCAGGTTGCAGAATGGGAGTTTTCCCAATTTGCTGTCAATTTAGCAATAAAACAGAACATAATTTTCAAAATAAGAATGAATAATTTAATAGGAATTAATATGAATTGGTTTAGTAAAACTGATATATTAAATAAAGATCCAGGCCTTTCATAAAATATATAAATGCTTAAAGAAATTTGCATTTCCATACTTCCTTTTGATATTTCTGCTTTCTAAGTATAGAGACAATTTGCATGTTTGCATTTAAATTCCTTAACCATATATCACCCCATTCTCTCTATCTTAACTTAGAAAACACTAAGGCCATGCCTAGAAACATAATTAGGATATCTCTTGGCAGTGTATTTTTGTAGTCTCTACAAAGGAAGAAATAGACAACACTCTACCTAAGATGTTCGCTCACCTTCAAGCGATAATACAGACCACTAAGACATAAAACTTCCCTCAACTTTTTGAAAAACCCTAACATTTTTTCCAGGGAATAGATTTGTGTTAGTTTTTCCTCATATGTCTTTCACTTATCTCATTTTGGGCTTGAATATGTTGCAGATATGGATGCCTCTGTGTAGCTACATTCCAGAATGATCCTTTCACTACTATGCTCCAAGCAAAGACATCCCTAAGTTATAGGAATAAAAAAATGCCTTCTTCTCTGCTCCCGCTTTGAAAGGAGACTCTCCTCAGTTCATGACGTCCTCGCACATGTAGGGCAAGGAAGGGTAGTCAGTTCACACTGAGCTCAGGAGTTAGCAAGACAAATAGATACTTGGCTTTCAGGGCCTAATAGATATTTACTAAAAAACGCTCCAAAAGACCAG
Source organism: Aethalodelphis obliquidens (assembly GCF_003676395.1). Taxonomy (NCBI): domain Eukaryota; kingdom Metazoa; phylum Chordata; class Mammalia; order Artiodactyla; family Delphinidae; genus Aethalodelphis; species Aethalodelphis obliquidens. The sequence goes on along the minus strand of NW_020837955.1, from coordinate 4,214,010 downwards.
TGCCTGTATTTACTTTCAGGAGGTTTCATGAGCACACACTTAGAGAGTTTTAAAAATTGATCATAATTTGTGAACTGTTAAATGCTAATATACAATTTATCAAGGGAACAATACCTTGATCTGTTTTCCCAGAATATCCTTTATAAGTTACCAAAGTAGATAACTGACCACATTTCTCTGTGAGTTTACCTTGCTAGTTCTTTGAAGTTCTATTTTTCATTGCCTCTTTGAAAAACTGTTTTAAAACAGGTGGGATGAACACATGAATAACAATATAATTTTTATAAATATACATATATATGTGTATATATGTTGATATATACATGTATATTCAATCAATAACCTTGTTGATGTGAGGAACATCTCCTCTCACACATACTACATCCTGCCTCATCTATGTTTTAACACTTTGTTGGATAATGAGAAAAGCAGAAGTGACTACTAGATATAGTATTCAAATTAACTCAGATTGGAGTGTAAATGTGGAAGCATCCAAGCTATTCATAAACTGCTGCCTGAGCCTGCGTTTTTAATAGCAGTGTTTGATGGTGCTGACACTCTTGATCATTTTCTGTCTTTGAAGTTACTGAATTCAATGGTTTATCCTTTGTGTTTATTTATCAGGACTGTGAACATCATAAACAATTTAAGATGTTTAGTATTAAATATTAAAAGCGTAATTTTCATGTACCTATTATCTCTTTGCTAATATAAGTTCTCTTTCCCAGACAAAATGGAAGTGGTGGGGGAAGGTGGGAAACTACCTAAGTTCAAAGTTATGAGTGCTAAGATATACGAAAAAGCATGCCTATTTCTCTGGCCTCCTCCGTAATGGCTTAATTTCCAGGTTGGCTTTCCCAGTAATGGTGGCAAAGGTGATCATCAAAACTGACATCCTTCACCTCCTGTCCTTCTTCCCATGGCCTTCCAAAACAGGAACTACTTTCCCAGCATTTCCAGTAAAACTCTTAAGACTGACTCTAATTTTTCCTAGCCTGGGTCATGCTTATGACATAAACTAGTCACAGTTCTCAGGGAACATCCTTCATAAGCCATTGGAGCATTACAGGAACTAGGCAATAGTAACAGTTAAGGAAATGGAAGGCCAAGGCAATGATGGCAAAATATGTATTGATATATTCTAACTCTGGTCCAAACAGTGTTCACACCACTCACAGCAGGGCTTGACCGTGGTTAGGAGACCAATCTTTCACAGCTCATTGTTTTTAGGTTGCTGAAATGCTAATTAGAGTAAAATTCATGTTGAAAAAGTATTTACATGTAAATTAAATTCAAGAAAAATTATTGCTGGAGATATTAGCAGAACATGTTACACTCCCCTGCCCTCTCCCCCGCCTAAAAAAAAAACTGAAACAAAACACGAAACAATGCAAGAATTTGGTCTAGGCTGAGTTGAACATGGTTATGAATAGGGTAGTCTTGAAAGAAAAGTCAGATTATAACCTCTTGAGTGCCATCTGATGACAATGAAGACATTAAAATCTTCTCAGTGATGGGGGTCAGAACAAAATAATCCAAAGTATAGTTCCTTGGCACACTGAATATTTCAAACTGAAGGAGTCTGTGTGAACAAGAAGGAAGATTACTCTATTCTTCGCCCACTCTTCTCTCCTGAAACAGGTCATAAAATCCTAATATGAGAGGTACACTTTCTATGCCCAGAGAGTCCTTATCTCTGAGGACAAAAAGATTCTGAGAAGAATCCTAACAAACAGGCCTTGCTAACTTTCTCCCAGTTTACTACACTTACGTCCGTACTCCTTGACCTATATCATATTTCTTCATGACTCTCCACTTTTCATCAAACCTAGCATTAAAATACTCAGGTCCATTTCTTCAAGTCTTCATTTTCTCACGAAGACTCCCATGTCACGTAAAACTCATATTGGACATGCAACATACAATGCTTTTCTCTCTTTGTCAGTTTATATTGAGACCCACCCAGGGACCTTAAGAGGGTTAAGGAAAACTTTTTCCTTCCCTACAGCACAAATCCAACTGTTGATATTTCTATGTATCATGGCATAGATGATGGATCATTCAGTAAAACAAAAATAAAAACTTTCTTGAATCTCTCAAATCAAACACTATACTTCTGAGATATTAGCTATAAGTTTATGTTTGTCTGGTTTAAAAGAAATCCTTAGAAAAATATAATATATTATATATATATGAATATATATGTGTGTATATATATATATATATATATATATATATATATATATATAAAACATATATACAAAACCATCCTAATAGTTAAAATGTTCCTCTTAGAGTAAGCATTTATGAAAGCCTTAAGCATTGTAACTAGCATTTTAAAAAAGTACAATCATGCAAACTAGTGTTTTATAACAGAACAGGCATATTTTTCAATTGCACTTCACAAAATTTGAGCTGTTTAGACATTTGGCAGTGAAATGAAATGCAATTGCTAAACACACATTTTCAATAGAGTATAGTTGCCAACGCTGTTGTCACCTTGAAATAATCTCTTCTGCTCTGTGCTTTTAGAGTATAGGTTGGTGTCACAATTTAAGTTGATGCTAGCAACTTGACTTTAATCTCTGACTACTTGTCATGATTAGATATTCAACTAAGGTATATACCATAGACCATCTGTGAGAGGACGTTATTTCATCTGTCTCTCAGGGAATAGGGAGACTCATTTTGAAGAAGGGCCCACCCTGGCTTTTTGTGAAAGCTCTAGAGTGCCAGGTGGTTGGTACAGATAAACACAAAGAATGGTACTGGAGGAAAAAAACCCTAGGCTTTGCCAGCAAACCTTTGCAATATCGCTGTGCACTATGACAGGTGGCAACCACTGAGATCCCTATGTCATATATGTGTACAAAGCCAGAATATGATTCACATTTTGTAGCTCAGATTTCATGAGACACTCAAAACACAGATGTTAAGAAGTTTCAAGTTTTAATAAAGAAAATCTAATACTACCATGAAATCCTCCCTTTCTCAAAGTGCCTGTGCTTATATTGCTAACTGCAGGCAAGAGCTCTTGGGAGTAATTATGTGAATGGGTGGCATTTAAATTTAAATGTTAATACAGGATATTTAGCCTTTTTCTAAGTTTCAAGAGAAACTGTAGATTTCCTTGGGAAGCTGGATGGTGGCCTATTGACTTTTAAAACTGAAAATTGGGTTTTTTAAATCAACCTGAAGAAGAAAGAGAACGTCTACCAGGATTTCCTTGCCCTGCCTCAACACAGAATGATTAAAGCAAACTGGAATGGAAAATAAGGCAAAGGAAAATAAATAATTTTTCAAAGCATTTCATGGACTTTGTTATCCATAGTACCTAACTTTGTTCCAGGTACAGACAAATCAAAAAATTATTCACTGGGTGAGCTTGCCATGACAGATACAGAACTTTTGAGATTTGCTAATGCAAAAGAGAAGAATGAGAAGAACACATAAGTGGAAGAGGAGATGCAGGGCTGTGGTATATTAAATCCACTGGCAAGCTTTTTATCATCTATTTTCCTTCAGAATTCATTACACACCCCTGAGTAATAATGACTTCTATGAACTACTGTCAAACCTGTTTAGCAAAAAATGACTTAAAAGATTAAAAATTAAAAGGGTCAGAGATAATAATCACAAATAGAATTGAAAGAACGGCAAATTCAAAATGATGTGAAGAAAAAAACTGGAATATAAGCTCCATGAAAGCAGAAATTTTGCCTTTTTTTAACCACTGTGTCCCTACTACTCAGAATTATGTTTGCACACAGTTAAGTACTCAACAGATTTATCAAATGACTGAAAAATGTTTAAAAGATTGAAAATAACTTGTATTAGAGTGAATACATTACCTAATGACGTTGTACTACCTGCTTTCTCTGTGTAAAGTATTTTATACAGATTAGCCTGTATACTTACTATGAAAACCTCTGAGAAAGGTGGTTTTATCCTCATTTTATAAAAGAGAAATGGGAGTTTCTGATACATTAAGTAAGTTGTCCAAAGCCATGCTGACTTCAAAGTACAGACCCTATCCTGTACAAAGTACAGAATCTTTGCACTACTCGGAGGGAGATGGTACCAAGAAAACAGTGCAAATGGAAATGCACAATTTCACGGAAGACAGGAGAAGGCCATGTTCACATTACCTTCCATACTTCACATGGCAAGAAAATTCTGAACTTCACTTTTAGGATTCATAATTTTATGCTCAGTACTCTATGGTCTGTTGTCTAAATAGTAATTCAAGAATCATTACTTTTTCTCTGCAATGGTATGTACAGTGTCTGTGTGAAATATAGTCTGTACACCTTGTAAATCTCCCAGTTGAAGGAAAATAATCATGTGATATACCTGGAATAATAAGAAAAATTATATCAACAATAAAAAATAGGAGAATAAAAATGAGCAATATGTTAAAGTTTCCATTGCCAGAAAAAAATGTGCAAAAGACAGCAGGTGAAAGAGAGATGGAGTAAGGAAAAAAGATATGTGTGGGAACGTAATGATCTACCTATCTATCAATCAATCAATCATGTATCTATCTATCGAGAGACATCTCAATGTAATGAAATAAGGTAAAGGAAGAGTTTCACTTTGAGAGTACTGCATTCTGTGAAATATTTTTTACTTTTACACTAAAGAGTTAAAGAGTATACTGAATTGAATTATCCTTTGACTTGATTTTGCTTTCAATTATTTCAAGGCTTAACTACCTTTTAAAACATATTACTAGTTAGTTTGTAAATTGCTGACAGTGTTAGCATCTTGTCAAGCATAAAAGCTAAGTATAAATTTCTATTACCCAGTTCAATGTGATTAATGCAAACTGATATTGCTAATCCAGAAAAAAGATGTCTCTTTATATACAAATGAAACACGCAACCATAAAAGCTTTTCACACATTATAAATGGACTCAGTCAAAGTTAAAGAAAATACTTTGCTTTATGTTTTTTGAAAAAAATCCAAATTAATCTTTTTCTAAGAAATTTTAAAAAGCTGGATTTACTCAAATTGAGACGACTAAGATGAATCAAAACATTTGCTCTGTTAAATTTATAGTGAACAAAAAATTGGCAAGAAGTGATAGGGGACTTTCTGGTCTTTTATTATTTTATATGAAGTTATTCCAAATGATCTTATAATTAACACCACTTTTACCTATTCAAAGGCACTACTCCAGCAATTGTTCCTCTCTCTCAGCATAACATGTCCCTTCTCTATTCTACCATACTTGTTGACATACAGTCTGTTATATCTTTATTCCCATGAAAACCTCGTAGAATCTATTTATAGCAACCTCTACAACTTACCTATAATATTATTTTCAAGAGCTCTCTATATTTCTCAACTCATTCACACTTGAAACCATTCTAATCAGTTTCTTATCTCTATCACACTCCTGAAACTGCACACACAAAAAATATCTTCATTGTACTTCCAAGTTTCAACACTCTCCAGAATTTCCTTCTACCTAACTTCTGAGTCTCTTTTGCTGGTATTTAGTCCTGTCTCTGCTCTCTAAACATTGGGGTACAAAGGGTTCAGTGCTTAGATTTATTCTTTTCTCTGTCTGTATCACTCCCTCTCTTTATAATATCATCCTGTCCTATGAATTTAAATCTCATTTATAATCTAAAGATCACCAAGGTTATATTTCCAATCTGAACTTTTCCTGTGAAGTCAATACTCACACTCACACTCTACTTCTCACTTCCATTTGGATGTCCAAAGAGATCTCAAACATAATATCTGATACCGAACTCCTCATCATCTCCTTCAAACCAGTTCCTTCTGTCATCTTCTTCATATTACTCAAAGACAACACAATTTTTAAGTTGCTAAGGCTAAAATTCGTGGAGTCATCCTTGACTTCTCTCATTCTCTTATGTTGTGTCTTATCCATAATGATACACTGTCGTTTTTCTCTTTAATTTAAATGAATCTCTCTTTAATTACAATGAATCGACCACATCTCATCACTCCCACCACCACCACCATCACCCTGGCTCAAGTCATATGACATCTTCTGACCTCCCCTTTGGATTAACCTTTTTATAGGTATCCTTCTACCTTTGCCATCCATAGAGTTTTCTTCACAACACAGTATCCATAGTAATTCTGTCAAAACAAGTCAGATCATACTCTGATACAACCACATGGTCTTTTTGATGTCCTCTCAAACATTCCATGTATATTCAGACTGCAGGACTGTTTTTTTGTTTTTCTCTCTTCCCTTTTCTTAGAAAGCTTTTACAACATACTCCAGACATCAACATGGCTCAATCCCTTAACTTCTTCAGGTATCTGCTCAAATGTCACCTCACTATTAAAGTCTTATTTGACTTCAACATTTTAAATAGCATCCTATTCACCATACTTTATCTGCTCTGCTTCTCTTTGTACCACCTGGTACCATATGATCTACTATATATTTTACTTGTTAATTTGTTTATCTACCACTTCAAACCAGACCCAGAGTTGAATACAAACTTTATGTGGGGTATTTTTTGCTTATTTTTTCACTGTCATGTGCTCAAACTTAAAATAATACCTGTCACACAAGTATGCAGAAAAAAAGATGTTTTTTTTTTATATAAAAAAATACTTCTTCACAGATGCAAACAAAGCTGGAAATAGTTGGTATTATGTGATTTTTTTAAATGAAATAACAATTCTAAATCAAAACTATTTAGCACAGATTGCTGTATAGTGTTGAAGTAAAATACTGGATTTCACTTTTCTCTTATTTAGTAGATAGAAAAATCACCAAGGTACCTGCCCAAACAGGCTGTTTAGTTTGATGTAGTCCCACTTGTTAATTTTTGCTTTTGTTGTGTTTGCTTTTGGTGTTAAATCCAAAAAATTATCACCAGGACCAAAATCAAGGTGCTTACGGTCCATATTTTCTTCTAGGAGTTTTATGGTTTCACATCTTAAATTCAAGTCTTCAATCCATCTGTGTATGGCATAAGAAAGTTGTCTGTGTCATCCTTTTGCCTGTGGCTGTCCAGTTTTCCCAACACCATTTATTGAAGAGATTATCCTTTCCCCATTGAATATTCTTGGCTCCTTTGTCATAAATTAATTGACCATACAATGATGGGTTTATTTCTGGAATGTTTATTCTGTTCCATTGATCTATATGTCTGTTTTTATGCTAAAACCATATTATTTTGATAACTATAGCTCTGTAATATAGCTTGAAATCAGGGACCATAATGCCGCAGGTTTGTTCTTCTTTCTCAAGATTTCTTTAGACATATAGGGTCATTTGTGGTTCCAAACAAATTTTAGGATTATTTGTTCTATTTCTGTGAAGAATACCTTGTAATTTTGATAGTGATTGCATTGAATCTGTAGATTACTTTGGGTAGTAAGTACAATTGAATATGTAATTGGGTACATAACTGAGTATGTAATTTGGATAGTGTGGACAATTGAGTGTGTAATTTTTATTTCAGAATTTTAAGTTTGAATTTTGAAAAATTTATTTTATTTGCACAATAACTTAAGTGTTCTCTATCTCATATTACAAAAATGAAATAGCCCACAGTATATATTTATTTGGGATTGTTTGAAGGGAACTTTTGAAAAGAGTAATAATACCTTACTGATTTAATGGCAGTAGATAGATGCCACCTCCATTAAAGCAGTTTGCTACCTCCATTTCTCCTGCTGCTGTAACAAATTACTAAACACTTAGTGGCTTACAACACATTATTTATTATATCACAGTACTGAAGGTCAGGTGTTTGGGTTGGATTTACCTATTTTTCTTCTCTGGGTTTCACAAAGCTGACACTAAGGTGTTGGGCAGCAGGACTCCTACCAGGAGGCACTGGGAAGAATCTGCTTTCAAGTTCATTCAGGTTGTTGGCAGAATTCAGCTTCTTATTGTAGATCTGAGGTCTCTGTTTTCTTGCTGGCTGTCCCCAGGGACTGCCCTTAGCTCCTAGAGACTCCTTTTCGGTCCCTACACATGTTCTCCTATATCTCAGAACAAGCATGGTGAATCCTCTTGACACTTGGAATCTCTCTGATTTCTTTTTCTGCCACAGCTCCTTTGCTCCCAGCCAGAGAAATTCATCTGCTTTTAAGGGCTCATGTGATCGGATTGATTTAACCCATATAACTCAGAATAATCTCCCTAATTTGAGGTCTGTAACTTGAATTACATCTGCAAAATTCCTTTTGCCATGTAAGGTAATATATTCACAGCTTCTGGGATTTAAGGTGTGGATATCTTAGAGGAGCCTTGATTCCCCATAGCACATTGCTGTATCCAATCTTGGGAATTTCAAAATATTCCTAATAATGATAGGCTTCATAACAATTTCAAAAATATTAAAACAAAATTAAAATGAACACTGATGAATTCTATCATTAATCTATTCATCTTCTTTTAGTTCTTTGTGTGCTTATCAATTAAAAATGTATTACAAATAATTCTCCCCAAATGATTTATGGCTAATGACTTTAGGAACATACAATCTGTGTTGATAATCCTTTTAAGAGTAAATCCAAGCACTACAGATTGATTTTCAACATATGCATTTTTGTATTGTTGACTGCATAGAATATAAATCGCATTGAATTAAACAACTTGAGAATTTTTGCCAGTGGAATCTATTCTTTTCTCAATAATTAAATATAATTCTGCATTACTCCCAAGGAATCATGTAAAGCAAATCATGAAAATATGAGTAAAAAAGAAGTGAAATGTATTAAGTATATGAGGAAATTATATAATAAATTTAAAATAATCTCAGTTACTGTAAATTATTATTTTACAAACATAAAATATAAATTAGCAGTATGATACTTGCAAAGATAAAAGATCATATAATCTATCTATATATTAATCTATTATGGTAGTTTTACTTTTCATTTTTTACTAAACACACATTGTAATTTGTTGTAATATATGTAAACAAGCAATGATTAGAAAAACATTCCCAATGGACTGATAGCTTAATAAGCCTTTTGGAGAGCATGTACTTTCTAAAGCAGCTTTAAAATAATTCATTCAGCTACTATTGTGAAATATCACACTGTTTGTAAAAAATAGTTTAAAATATTTTCTTTTAAAATCTTAATTTAAATATTGTATTACAGAATATTTTATTATATTTTTTTCCTTTATGTTAAGCTTCTCAAAGTTTCTGTATCTTGCTGAGTATCAAGTATAAGTTAGAAAAGAATCCTACTGGAAATGCATTGGTTCAGATTTTGACTCTACTTTCTCAGATTAACCATTGCCCAAGCAGTTAAGTTCCCGAAACAATTCTTACCCTCGATTCCAACTCCTGTTTATGACATTCCCATTTTAAACTTGGTCTTTGTATTTGAGTCCTTTGGATTTAACTTTGGACCTAGAAGATAGGTATGTTCAAATCTCAGCCCTGGCACTTAATAGCTATGTGATCTTAGGCAAGTTGCTTGTCTTCTCTGAGCCTCAGTTTTCTCAACAATAACAATAGCTGTTATTATTAACTGAGCTAACAAGCATTGATTTATATTAATCCATAAATCTCACCCATTTTAGAGTTCAGAAAGCTGAGAGAATTCCCAGCCTGCTATGAAGGGCCAAACAAAAGTCAAATATTCAAATCCACCATTGTTTAGGGGTAACACACCCTATTTACCAGGGTTGTTTGGAGCTGAGATAATGAGCATGAGGTCCCTTATCACATTGCCTTAAAAATTCTTAATAAAACTAAATACCTTATGCATAATACTTTCTCCTATCATTAAGTTATGCCACTGGCTACCTAGCTCCTATCATTAAGTATATATTAACTCCTATCATTAAGTACATATTAACTCCTATCATTAAGTTATGGCAATGGCTAGTACTAATAAAACAATAGCAATATTATCATATCTCCATTATTGAAACTTAGACTGTGAATCTGGCATGACTGGCCATTCCATTTGAGCTTCGTCCCTGGCATTGCCACGCTTAGTTCTAGACACCTATTCTGGTGCCTACTGTAGTTCTGTGCTAGCCAGGTGAGACAGGGAGCTTGGATTCATATTTGTATTGAGCAAAGAAACTTTTCTCATTTAATAAGAAAATTAGAAATTCTTTTGACCTTCATGACAATAATTTCAACACTATACCATACTTTTAAAAAGAAAGCCAGTAGAAATCAGGTACACACACATATTATTGGGATTTTAAACATCTTACTTAAACTTCAAACTGAAGTTAATTCCATAATCATACAGGGATATAATCCATAATGTCATGCCTCAAAGTAATTAGGAGGACATCACCTTGCTATTTTTAAAGGAGATTTCACAAAGTACATAAGCCTCTGTGTGATCTGCAGTGGTAGATCAGGAAGTATGAATAACAAGAGATGTTAATTTTGCATCTAGAAAGATGGAATTCTGCTTGAATCAGCATGGTGAAATGCATTACTTTATACATTGTTTAAAATAATATACATGCACTTTTGTTAAATATGTATACAAACCGATCTTTATATAATCTTTGTTCTTTGTGTTATTTTGGTTAAAATGTAAAAAAGGTTTCTCAGGGTTTAAAACCATATCATGTGATAAATTAACATGCCTTATTACCTGAAACAGTCAACTCTGGGAAATAAGAGCCCTACTCAGCTGTTATCTGATCTGTGATACAAGATAAAATTATAAATTCCTTTACATCCCTTTCTTCTCTCAATTATCCTGTGTGTTATCATTTATATACATGGCTGTAATTAAAGTTAAAAATTATTACACAGTATGAGATCTTGAAATTTTTTTATTTTAACGAGAACTACAAAGATTAAGTCCTCCTGTGTGTGTGTATGAGAGTTCAAAGGATTAATGAAGAGTGCTTTAATTAAGTAGTCTCGGGGAAAATATTTTAAAATAGCAAAAGAACTGAGTTAAGTAAGTTAGGTTAAAAGAAAAAACATTTCAGAAAACTACTATGTAAGCATTTAGTGTGCTCTTCAGCCAATTGCCTTTTATATCTGACCTGCGATTTTTAACTGTAGTTGAAATCCAGCATGCAATTGCATGAAGGCCCATCGATCCACTTATTCATTGATCGAAGAATTATCAAATATTTAAAATAATCTGTGTTCTAGTTAGAAGAAAAAAAGTAACAACAAATCTCTTTTGCTTTGACTAAAATCATTTTCAGACATTTATATCATTTCTTAATGTATTCTCTGTACCCAGCTTAAAGAAGTTTAAACATTTTTAGCAGGGATTTCAAATATCTTTCTATTACAGCATTTATCACACTATAAAAAGTTATTTATTTTAGGTTCCTCTATACTTTTCAAGAGCAAGTACCATACTGAGCATTTAATGAATATTTGCTGGATCAGTAATATGTTATAAATTGCTACAAATCACTTAATTTTAAGATTATAAAATATACTTTAAAATCTATCCATTACACAATATATTTGTTCTTAATATAAACTTCCTGTCCAACATGCAATCATATTTACTAACTTTTGCGAAGATAAACACTATTTTTTAACATTTTAGATTTAATAGCATTGTTACTTAAACAAGACACATGATAATGCCTTCATGTTCTCTGATCTGCAGACATCTTTTCATGCTTTTGAAAAATATGTAATTAATTGGCTCAAAATTCACTAAAAATGCTAAAATATTTTAAAATATTGAATAAAAATTTAGAAAATTGAAAATAATTATTTTAGATATTAAAATGGGCTAGGGGAAATTCTTTTAATTCTAATAGTAAAACAAAAAAGAACCTATTAATATTGTATGATAATCCAAAGTATAAAATGAATATCCATATATTTATTTATATTAGTTCATACTGATATACTTATTTATATCAGCCTATACTGATATAAATAAGTGATTGAATAAATTAATAAATTGGGAGAAGAGACAAATTTCCCACTAAGAAGAATTCCAAATATTTATGCAGATGGTCCATGCTAAAGGAAGAAGGGTATAACTCCCAATTCTCAAGTGTATACTCTATGGCGAGTGTACAGTACAGTACTTCCTTCCAGAGAACAGTATGGAAAGGGGTAAAAAAAGAGTGACTTTACAGTGGAGAACTCTGACAAACACTACTTCAGTCAGGTGATCAAGATCAATATCAACAGTCATAAATCATGTTGACAGTATGTAGCCTTCATATGATGTGACTCTAGATATGATTGTGGTTAGCTCATAACAACATGGGGGTGCGTAACAACAGGGGGACATGGAAAGAGTACAAAGTGCACAGTCTAGAGAACATGACAAGCAGTCATTCTCTTTTTGCTCTGCCACAAAAATGCTTGTGTACTTTTAGGTAAGTCATTTAATCCCTCTAGTCCCCTGTGCTCTGAAATGAATGAACAGAATTATAAGAGTTTTAAAGCCCCACCCAGCTCTAGTCTATTAATGTATCCATAAAACAGTGTAACCCTCAGAGAGATTATAACCTCCATAAAAGAAGGATACTTGTCAACAATGAAACCAAACAAATCAAATTTAGGAATAGAGCTAAAGGCTAAGGTCATATTCTGCATGTTTATATTCTGCAGACAAGAAAAATCAGCTTTATGAAAGAATTAAGCAGTGGTGACACTGAAGGACCACTTTGAAAACCTGATGGATGTGGATGAAGGGCACCCTATACCCAAAATAATTGGAATCTGACTCTTACATTAATTTCTCATATTACTTCAGAGTTTCAGGTTTTGACAGAGATAACCATTCCTTCAAATCCCTCAACACTTTATTATCACCTTTAGTACCAAATCTAAGTTCCTTGAATGATATACCCAGCCTTTCCCGACCCTGCCCTTGTCAACCACACAAACCCATGTCATGCCACCAAGGAACTGATTTACACTAGTGCAGTTGTGAGCCGCTTTAAGTTTCCTGCATAAACTATACTGTTAGGTACTTTGTCATTTTGAAAATCCCTTTCCTTCCTTTAGAATTTCCTCCCATCAAGAGCACAGAATACCTTCATTTAGCCTCTCACAGTGGTCAGGCAATGCATCCATCATTGCAAACTGGCTAACTTCCTTCTCCCCCTTTGATGAAAGGGACCCTGTGATATTAATCTTTACATCTAAATCAACACCTAGCAAATGATAATGATGATGATAATAGTGATGGTGAGGAAGATTGAGAATGACCTCTCCTCTTGGGTGCCTACTTTTCTGTCATGCACTGCATTTGAGTTATGAATTAAAATCAGGTCGTCTGACCCTAAGTTTATTTTATTGTACTTGTCTGTTGAACACATATATGTGCACAATAAATATTTGTTAGAGTTGAACTGAGGGAGTTTATCCTACAAAATCTAATTTAAAAAAAAGAAACGGGAGGCACAAAGGAGGAAGTAACGATGAATAGGATATACTTGTTCTGTAGAACTAATGGATAAATACCCTAGATAAACATGGAGATTCCCCCTCTATCATGCAGTGATACAGTCATATTATTATTTTCTAAATCTTTGTGTCTTTCAAGTATCTACATTATTTAGCCTCTCTGGAACTATACCAAATAGGAACTAGCACATACCACAGAAGTTAAATGAACACATTTTCTGTTTAATTCTTTGCCTTGTTCTTCCTCAAAGGTTATACTTTCATTGACCTTTTCCTTCCTATGACCTACAAGCCAAATACAGCTTTCTTTGGTTTGTATCTCAAATTCCGTTTCAATTAAGGAATTAGGTAAGAGAGATTAGTTGAAAGCAAAAACTTGTCCTTAAGTTAGCAAAATATTTTTTCTTTATGCACCAAAGAAAGATAGAAATGCCACTGATAATATTTCCTGTACTGATTTCACAGAGACAACACTCCTCAGCTTAATCCAGGGAGGGAAACACATTACATTCTTACGGAGAAAAGCATTACATTAGAGCAATAATTCCCTACTAGCTCTTTTTATGATTTGCTTTGGACTTCCTCAAAATCTCTTTCAACTATTCAAACACAATTTAGTTTTCTAAAACAAACTATAGCTATATCATAGTTATCTCACATACATGTAAGATACGTGTTTCACATATTTTTTTCCGACTAGATATTATTAAACAAATGTGCATACAATGTTCCAGGAAAAGTTGTACTATGTACAGTACAGATTGTAATCTTTGGAATTTGCATGTCTTCACATCTGTACTGTCTCTTTATAATGTTTGTGTAACAAATACAACACATTTTCAGCTAAAAATTCTTAAGATTCGTGCCCATAAGGTCAGTTACAAGGTACTTTGAAAGATATCAACTTGGACTGTTGTTAATGGTGTATTAAATAATTTGCACAAACCTGTTTTCTGAGAATTATTTAAAAAGTTGGAAAAAACATTAAAAAAATCTTCTTGAAGACATCATAGAGTTAATAAAAGGGTGAAGAATTGCTGGGCTAGGATTTGGGGACCAGGAAGTAGGATAGAAATCCAAAGAGGTGAGCTGAGAGACAGTTCTCAACTCCTGAGGACATTTCCTGATTCCACAGAGAGCACTGAGAGGCTGAAAGGATGAAATGAGAGATGTACCATTCTTGTGGATCTAGGGAGAAAAAATTGTAGCCCATAGCCTGATAAAGAGGAACTGACGAACTCTTTACTTTCAGCTGGAAACCTGAATGTTCCCACCCACAAAGTGGAGTGAAATGGAGGTATGAAGCACTGCATACAGTCTGCAGTTCAGCTGTTAATTCTGTCAATTCCAGAAACTGGATTGATGTGATCCTGGATTGCTAGTGTCTCATTTTACTAGCAGAAGCAAAGGTATATTCTCTCTGGAGGCAAATATCATCTTTCTAAGCCTCAAATTCTCTCTACAACAGTTTCACAATTATTATGTCATACACACACACACATCTCAGGCACATGAGGAAAAAAGACAACCTAACAAAAACAAACAAAGATAGTTAGATATAGGGCTTCCCTGGTGGCGCAGTGGTTGAGAGTCCGCCTGCCGATGCGGGGGACACGGGTTCGTGCCCGGGTCCGGGAAGATCCCACATGCCGCGAAGCGGCTGGGCCCGTGAGCCATGGCCGCTGAGCCTAAGCGTCCGGAGCCTGTGCTCCGCAACGGGAGAGGCCACAACAGTGCGAGGCCCGCGTACCGCAAAAAAAAAAAAAAAAAAAAAAAGATAGTCAGATGCAGACCAACAAATATAAATATTGGTCGTGGAAGCACTTCCTAATAATACACATCCTCTAAGACAACCTCCATTACAGAGTCTTCTTTAAGGGGAACCCAAGTTAGCATTACTGGAACCACAAATGGCCTGGGAAAAATGACATGAAGATGAGATTCCGGAGCCGGGTTACCGGCTGTCTGTCAGGCAATGAGGACCCAATCACTGCGGTGTAGATTACAGAGAACCCATGGAACAAGGTAGCTTATGATTGTAAAATTTTCACTGGCGGTAGTGAACTCTCATAAGGAACTAGTGGAAGGACATGCCCTCAAAGGTGGTGTGAATCAAGTGTTTGGGAATCGTGAGAATAGTAACTACAAGAACAATGAAACTAGATGGTTCTTGCTGGAGTAACTAGTGCATTCAGAACTATAATGACAGGCTGAAGATGACTATCCATTTAAGACTAAAGACCATGTGTGATAACCTCCGGAAAGCATATAAAGAAGAATTCATCTCCTGTAGCCAGAAAGCAGAGAAAGTTAAAGACCAGGACTAGCATTTAATCTTAAAACTCCAGAACTCCAGAGAAGGTAAAATTTGAATCCTAGATCATCTGCTGTACCAAGAATGGGACTCTGGCTGGGAAAAGATGAAACTTTGAGACTTGGTATGGAAACATTTGTTAATTTTAATTCCCCAGATTACCTGTATCATCTGAGCCTGGAGAAATGACAAATTCATCATTTCTCTCAATCAACCAAATGATTTAAAGATAAATGAAATTTCTGTGAGTAGTTAGCTCCTGTATAGGAGCCAAGTGGAATTTTTAAAATATCTAGTTTTAAACACTAGTCATAATCAAATTTGTAAGATACTTTATTTACATTGAGAGCTACAGGAAACATAGATAAAGATAACAGTGGATTTATATTGCCAGTCACTCCAGGGCATGTACACCTTTGAATAGAATGACAGGCACATTTGTGAACAGAATATGTAATATATATGCATATAAAAATCCC
The DNA here is from genome assembly GCF_003676395.1 of Aethalodelphis obliquidens. NCBI lineage: Eukaryota > Metazoa > Chordata > Mammalia > Artiodactyla > Delphinidae > Aethalodelphis > Aethalodelphis obliquidens. The sequence goes on along the minus strand of NW_020837955.1, from coordinate 4,197,870 downwards.
CTACTACTTTTTCTTTTGGTCCAAGCATATATAATTGAACTTTTTTTTGTAAGTTAAAAGTTGCTTGCAACATGTGTAGGAATGTTTCTCAGAATATGGTGATTGATGTTATAATGAAGTTTTACTCATTCTTATGCTCATGAACGTTAGTAAGTTTGAGAAACCCAGCACCCTTTGTAAATGTGCCTTATGAGTCTGTGTATCCAGAGACAGAGGATATAAACACAATTACCTAGCTTTCTTTACAGGAAGGATGCTAGCATGCAACCTGGGATCCATAAATGTGGCATATTCACAGGAGATAGAAACACAAAATGGCATGAGAAAGTACGTTCTGTACAGAATCCATTCTGGTGAAGGTGACAGAAGAAGCATGCCCCTTTGGGAAGCAGTTGTGACAAAGTTTCTAGAGTCCAGTGCCTAAGAGTCAGCAGTCAAGCTGTGGTGTCTGTATCCCTCAATAATATTTTTTTCCCGTATAATCTAATAAGAGTGAAATCTATTGTTTGCAACTCAGAACACTGATAGATATAGTCCTCTTATTCCAGCAATATATTTTTTGAATTCCTTAGCAAATACAGTTTCTTCTATTTTGGTCTCTACTTTTGGTTTGCTTTTCAGACGGAAGTAAAGACTCAAAGTCTCTGCCTTCCAATATTGTAGGAAATATACAAATGTAGCTACATAAGTTAAACTCATTAAAATTAAATAAAATTAAAAATGAATTTCTTCAGTCACATTAGACATATTTTAAGAGCTGAACAACCACACATAGCTAGTAGTTATCATATCTGACAACACAGATAGAAAGAATATTTCCATCATTGAAGAAAGTTCTATTGTCAGCACTGCTCTGAGACATAGACAACTTGACTAGGACATAAGTGACTACATTTAGATTAGACAAGCCTTTCTTAATGGGTTGATGGATTCTGTTAACAATTTCAAGTTATGACCTTGATACCATGTGATATTATATTCATCCCTCACTCCATTATTCTATTTGATTTTGCTAGTGAGATTACAAGTGATCAAATTAGATACAGGGCTCACTTCATTTTAGAGTAACAAAAATCAAATCTCATTAGTACTCATTACCAAACATTGAAGGCTTCCTCCCAGCTACCTCCTCATGAATGATTTTAAACTCCATTAGTAAAATTTAAAGGTTGACACTAAGATACTCATCCTTTTAAGAAGATACGTTAGGCTTATGTTTGAGTGTTCATTTTGGTTCCATGATGCCTAAAATGCAGTGTGAGGTGGTCATTTACTGTTTGTACCTGCCTAGCATACATTTCTCCTTTTTGCTAAGAGCCCTCCATTTTTTTAAATTCCCCTTGTTTCTGTAACCTTTGTTCTTCTGTCAATCAAGCTGCCTTACCTACCCTCCCCTGGTCTAGTGCTTGAATTTGGAAACAAGCTAACCAACTGGATTATGCTGCAGGAATTTACCACAAAGAGCAAAATTAAATGGAGTTAATTCACTACAACCTCAGTTACCAGAAACAAATCCTCTTTTGTTCCTCTTTTCTAGACCCCCAGACTTGTTCTCACTTTGACCTTCCTAAAATTTAACCTTCCTTTTCAATGTGTGTCTTCCTGTAAGTTTCTATTTTTTTTTTTAATTCTTCTTCAAAGATAGCCATTAGTTTATGAGAAAGTACTTAGGGCTCGAGGGAGCCCTAAATATTGATGTACCCATCAATCTATGGGTACAATCTATTGAAATCTGTTTGGGATGTCTATTTGATTTTGAAATGCCATTCATGCTTCCTTGCCCTTTGCCATGGTAGCTTCACACACTGTTGTTAACACCCACCATGGCCCAGACAGGAACTTTGAATTCAGCTGCTTAGGAATGATTTATCCACCACAGTTCTGCCTGTTTCTGCCAGAATATTGCTTTAATCTCCTCACATTTGTTAACTCTATTTGAAGTTAAAAGTCTATCTGTTTATGCTATGAGAGATGCTGGCAAAGAGAAGGGAGGAAAAGAAACTACTGTTTTAGATAGATTCACCTTGTCAAATTTGTTGGAGATTTTAAAGAAACCATGTTGTCAAAGTGATCAATTTGGAGAAAACATATAATTAACTCATTTTCTGTATCAGCATGTGATCCAATACCTTTAAGTTAGACATTTGATAATATGTTTTCCTGAACTATCTTTTCAAGGTTATTATCATAAAACTTATAAATCACTCTAAAACCTAATGGTTTAAACTAATCAGGATGGAGTGATGAAATTACAGGGCTTAGTGTGTAAGTAAATTTTACCAATAGGCTTGAATTGCTTCACACATTATGAAAAATTTGGCATGCTAACAATAATTCCACAAACTCAAAAGGGCTTAGAGCTTAACAAAATTGTCAGTGTGAAATAATGCCAAGCAATTTGACATTTATTTTGATAGATACAAATTAGGCATAATTATAAATATTCGCAATACTGACATTTAGACTCAGGATACAGAAGATGGGTTGAGGTTTGATTTACATTCACACATCCATCCAAAAAGGTTTACAAAATGCACCTTCTCCTTACTTACACATATAGACTTGTCTATGTCACCATATGAATATAAGTTAATAAGTGAAAAATATCGGTTTATGTAAATTCAGGCAAAGCCACATCTAAAAATCTTCCCTATCACACCACACTACAAAAGAGAGGGGGTTTGGATTCTGCATATGAAGTATTTGGTGGGATTATGTGTCACAGCACAAAACATGCTATGAATGTCAGCTGTTAAATGTAAAGCATCTAACAGAAAAAAGCCACCATTAGTCTATTCAAATAGTGTATTTTCCTCTGTGTTACATCTGAGGAATAGTACAAAAAAATAGAAGTTTAAGAACTTGAAACGATGAAACATCCAACATGTTTTTATAGCTACATATTATTTAAATTTAAGTAGTAACTTTTAATTTACCTGTCTTTCAGCTACATTCCACAACTTAAGCAAGTTTACTTAGGATGAGACATTAAATGCACATTCTCAAGAATACTTTTCATAATGTTCCCGTTCAAGCATATTTTCCAATAATTAAAGACTGACTTCCTGAAATAAATAATTTAAAGCATCCCTTGTATTTATACCTACATTCAGAATGTATAATATGGTTATAGCTTAGAAATTTTGTCTTGGAAAAACTAGATTTAAAGGAGCCATGGATTACAAATGAAATACAAATGTACATAAAGGCTCAATTCTTCTAATCTGCATTTTGTTTTCCTTATAGATTAGAACTGTGCTAATCAGCACATGTAGGCCACAAAAAATATAAATGAAAGATTTTAATTTTTCATCTTCACAAAGCATGTACAGCTAAACATCCGTGTCCCTAACACTTGGCTGCTAGCACCTCAGTGGATTTTGTCTTTAATCACCCACATCTGCAGATGCAGTCTCAACCTTCAATCATTTTCAGTGTCATATCAGGACAAGAGAGATCTAGTTCAATATTTTAACTATGAGCGTTTTGGAGATGGCAGGGATAATTGTCATAGTGTCACATATAAACATGTTCTCAATTCTTCTATAAATACGTTAGATAATTACTAATAGGTCAATAACTTGTCCTTCTCACCTCTGATTTGAAATGCTGTTTTGCAAAATTCTTTGCTGATTGTTTCTAGCTGTTTTCACTTTCAAAAATACCAAGAAAATATCATGTGATTCTGGCAAAAATATCTATGGGGAAAAAAATCTAAGAACATCATATAATACGAATAAGCTGATTTCTTATGGAGTCAGGTTTGTAACAGTGGCAGAGCCATTTCTTATTTCCGGCATCTGTTCCTTAACACCTGCTACTTAACACTTCATAAAAGTCAACTCTAGATGAACTGGCATTCTTCATAGTCTTACAGATACATTACTGTCATTAAGGGTAGTAAAAGCAATCAGGGTTTACTATAAACTGACAGATTGAAATCTAGAATAATAAGCTTATCTGTATCTATCTTACCATGAAACTAAAAACGAAGGAGAAACAAGAATCAAAATTTTAAATACACCTTTCTCCAAGAATAACACATCCCCCTACACACACACAGGGATATTTATGTACACACACATATAAATTAATGTTAAATGAAACCTTTGTTTAGCAGACCTTACATACTTAAATTCACCAATAGTTAGATATTCCACACAGTATTACTTACTAAGCCTCAGAGACCATTATATTTATTTAAATTCCACTAGTAGGCAAAATCTAAATGTCAAAACTTAGCACGGTGTTTAATGAGTGGATAAATATTAGAAACCACAGCTCTTGAAATCTTAGGTAAGTCATTATTAGAGGCTTACTGCTTTCAGTATCTGACATTTACTACTTTTTTCATATTAGTTTTATTTCTTATTAAATATCCTCCTGCTTTGAAGATAATCTATTTAATAAAGAAAAAAGTGCTTTTTTTTTTCTTTGAGGCTTACTTAAACACAAGCATCACCTTTGTAATATGCCCTTTATGTAACAAGTAAAGGCAATTGAACTGTGTCATTAATGTATTATTAAAATCTGAATGCAATTCAACAGGACAAAAGTATAATTTAATTATGTGGGAAATATACAGATGTTGTTACTGTCTAGTAAAAAAAAATATATCATTTAACCTATGAGAATCCAAGGGAGAGTAATGCCTCTAAAACCTGATAATAAATAGCTGACAAAGTCTTGGGCAGAAGGGTAATCCTAGAAATAGTTTAATTTACTACGATTATTATATTTTTATCCTAACAAGATTAAGGACTTTATATTCTGAGGTTTTATTGCAATTTCAGTCTATAGGATCTCAACACACTGAAATTATTTCATTGACTGACATTTTAACTCAAGGAGATGACTCATCAGACTGGCTGGTAAAATTGACTAGTCCCAGCTTAAGTTATCTGGGATGTAGGAGCACAGTTCATTTACCTACTGTTAGACAAGATTACAATCATGCTATCAAAAGAGAAAAAAGATTCAATCGCAGCTCATAGCCTCAAGCCATAGACTTCAGCATAGACTCTAGTTAAATATTAGGACAATGGTTTTCTACCAATAATTTAAAAAGCATCTGCATGATGATAAACACTGATGAGAGAGTACATGTGTGGAAGAAGAAGAGCCTCTGGTGGAGAAAATTCATGAGAGGACACCTCATGGAGAGTTTCAGTTTTCAGTTCAGGCTAAACTGAATGCAAAAAAAGGGGAGAAGCCAAAACATTCCTACAAGCAGAATTTTCCCCTAAAATAAGGCTTGACATTGTTAGACGTTAGGCTTGTTTTCCTAGGTTCTGTTGTTTCTTTCATATGTCTCTTGCAGGTATGGGTAGGTAAGGCTACCGCCGGACATGGTGAGAAGCAGAAGACAGTCCCATTATAACAACAGAGGGAGTTTGGAGGCAGTGTGAGAGATACAGATGTCCAAAGGAGGTCTATAGTGAAAAAGAAAAAATGGAGTAAAAAGAAGAACTATATTTTAAAATAAATATTTTCTTTGTTTAAACTTTATGCTGTGTATGTAGGATATAAATCCTCATCTCAATCTTTTTGCTTAACTTCACAAAAATATCATTTTCTGGTTGACGTGCTAGATTTGTTTTGGAAGATACCATGAAGGATGACTTAGGTTGATTGCCCTGGAAACAGACTGTAAGATAGCTGTTTGCCTGCAATCATTTCAGAACGAATACCTACGAGTTGTCTCAACTTGAGGCAATTGTTGCTGATCTTTATATAACACTTTCTACCTCATCCCAATGGGACAACAAGACCAGTCCTTGGATGCTGGATGCTGGGCAGGTGTGGGTGTGATCTTGGTCACAGCAGCTCTCTTCAGCTGATGACAGTTTCTAGACTAGGAATAAGTCAAGAGCTGTTAGCCGTTGACACTGCTGACAGTTTAGGAGAATGAAAGAACAATCTTGTTGATTGTTTCTTTTGCTGTGCAGAGCTTTTAAGTTTGATGTAGTCTCACTGGTTGATTTTTGCTTTTGTTGCTTGTACTTTTATTGTTATATCCAAAATATCACTGCCAAGACCAATGTTGAAGAGCTTCTTTCCTGTGTTTTCTCTCGGAGTTTTATGGTATCAGGTCTTATGTTTAAATCTTTGATCTGTTTTGGGTTAATTTTTGTGAGTGGTGTAAGACAGGGATTGAATTTCATTTTTCTGCATGTGGTCATCTTGTTTTTCCAATACCATTTGTTGAAGTAATTATCCTTTCTCCAGTGGGTGTTCTTGGCTCCACTGTAAATATTAGTTGATCATGTATCTGGGGGTTTAATTCCAGGCTCTCTAGTCTATCCCACTGGTCTATGTGTCTATAAAAAAAACCTAAGTGTTCACCAATGGATGAATGGATAAAAAAGACAGAATATTATTGTCAGGAGAAAGAAGGCAATTCTGCCATTTGTGATAACATGGATGCACCTTGAGGACATTATGCTAAGTGAGATAAGTCAGACAAAGGAAGACAAATTCTGTATGATAGCACTCATACGTGGAATCTAAAAAAGCCAAACTCATCAAAACAGAGAGTATAATGGTGGTTACCAGAGGCAGGGGTGTCAGGAAGAGAAGGGATATTGTTTAAGGGTATACATTTGCATCTAGTAGATAAATAAGTCCCAAAGATCCAACACATAATATAGACAACAATACTATACTATAAACATCAAACTTGCTAAAAGACTAGATCTCAATTATTCCCACTACAAAGAAGTGATAATTATGTGATGTGATAGAGTTGTTAGTTAACACTACAATGGCAATCATAGTACAATATATTAAGGTATCAAATCAACGTGTTGTACACCTTAAACTTATATGTTATATGCCAAATACATTTCAATTAAAAAAAAAGAGCAATCTTGGAGGTATCCATTACAAAAGGTCAAGCAGAACCTCAAGGTAGTGTTGAAGCAAGAGCTAAGACTGTCTGAAAGAGGGTCACCTCATCTGGATTAGAGGAGAATTTCAAGGATATAAAGGCTTTCCTCATGACAAAGCAGACAGAGAAGGTAGCTGAACTGTTTCAGTTTCAGCATACATACAATTTAAGTACACTTATCCTTTTGCAGATTCAAAGTGCTCTTTGAATTGTCTTCTACTATTGCTCATTTCCACATACGCTCTCGTTCAGGATTTCTAATTTTAAATAATTTCTGTAACTCCTTTTTATACTTATTTGAAAAATAATTGAAAAGGAAAAAACTGAGAAAATTAAAACTTTTTTTATGCCAAAATAAAATATAGGTAATTTATGGCAAAGCTGGTAATTAGGGTCCGTTAAGAGTTTTCCAAAGTGTGTCAGCTAGTAGCATGGGGTTTTAGATCTTTTCTTTATTGCAATCAATCTTGCTGGAAGTAAGGAGTAGGTTCAGGAGATTGGTAGAGTTGAGCTAGCAGAAGAACGAAAACCCTGAAAAGAGTTATTAATTATATATGCATACTGACAAGATCAGAAGATACTGGCAAGTCACTGAAATAAGGATGGAGTCATTAGAAACACCTCAACTGCCACATGCAAGATGTAAGTTCCCTTCAATAGATTTTGGCAGTGATCTACTGACACTAGGCGAAGCAAGTGTAAGTGTTGCTAACACAAATGCCATGTATTTGTGTGGGTAAGTTCAACATGGGGATTTGATCTCAGGGTGATATACTGGTGAATTCCCTTTACCAGTGTAAATTTCTAGTGTAGAGAGACAGGTATTTTCTGCAGATTCCCTATTTGTACCACATTAGCCAAGTATTTTGAGGATATCGTGGTTCCATTAAATGTCAGTCTCAAAACCCTTTAATAGTTCCATGGAGGTTTACCAGCTATTGTCTCCCTGGATAAGTATCATTAAAAATTTTCTGCTATATGGAAGCATGATGGAATAAAGAAACCTCAAAGTATGTGAACAGCTTAGGTTTGTTTACTTTTATAAAGGTTGTAAGGTCAGGTTTCATTTCCTTCATGCTTTAGTTTTTGCTTGGTGTTTTAACCCTAATTTTGGAATAATATATAATCCTCCTTAAAATTAGGATACATCTAGGTATATTAATTATTTCAGGTTTCATTAAATATGGTTCTAAAAGAAATTCTCCTTAAAATTTCTCTACTCTTGATTGGTCAGATTGAATTTCCTATTAATTACTGAAATACATTTAAAGGTCCTTGATAATTGCAGACCAAATACATAGTCACAATTGGCTCAATTTATAGAGGTCAAAGACTCTAACTTTTGATTCATATTAAGTTGAGACATCAGAATGAAAAACTGCATGTAAAGAGCACATTGCCAATGCCAGTGGTGTAACCCAGAGGTAGATGGGTTTCATCCTCTCTTTGTCCCCAGTGTACTTAATGGTTTTAAGGGTCTTATATGCTGCTGGTGTGTGGAGAGATGCCCCCTATTTTTACATATGTGCAACTACTAATTCAGGAGAGATAGAAAATTCCAATCTCTTTTAAGTGGATGGCAGGACTCTAAAAATAATACAGACCTCATTGCAGCTTCCTAAAACCATATTTAGGACAGGATAACTGTGCTCTGGAGCCAAAGTTTACAGTGAAGAAGCAAGGAGCCTCAGCTGGTGAGCAGAACTCTACGTCAAAGATAAAGGTACATACTTTATAATTTCAACTCTGCCAGGGTTGGTAGCAACTAGGACCAGTATTCAGTCATGAGCATAATCACATTTAACTGTAGTTAACATTTCTTTTTTTGCTACCCTAACATTTCTTCTACTTTCTGTTGATAACAGCACCCCGACTCTCTTCTGCTCTGTCATGCTCTGGCTGCAACATAAATCCAGAGGCCTGCCCTCACCGAGCCAAAAGATGGACACAGCAGAGAATTAGCAGAGTTTACGTAGATCCTATTCTCATTCCCCATAATTTCAATTAGGAGTGCAATCACACAGGAATCAGAAAAATGAATGGACTTCATTCATTCAATTGGTGGTGCTCTGTCAACACTGTCAATGTGTTTTTCCTATTTAGATTCTTGTGGATTTATTGCATTTTCATATAATAGTTTTATTCTCAAGCCTTCCTATCAACTGTGGACTAATATCTTCCAAATAAGTTCCTTTTATGATTAAACTGGCTAGGGCTGTTTTGTTAGTGCCACCAAAAAATCATAATTAACAGAGTATACCAAGAGTATGAGAAACATTTGCAATTATTCTTGTATACAGCAGTTGGAAAAAATAAATTGATTATCCCTTTACTGCATTTTGCTTCATTTCAATAATAAATTTATGACCTGTTCACCAAAGTAGTTCTCAAATATGCTATCATCTATGTAATAGGAAAGAAAGACCTTAGGTTAAGGTGCCACAAACTAGTTCTAGAAAAATACTTGATCATTTTTGAGCAAGATCAGCAAGAAAGCCCTTTTACCAAAGAGCGAACACACTTACTATCAATAGTGTATATATGTCAATAGATAACTAATGAGAACTTACTCAGTGCTCTGTGGTGACCCAAATGGGATGGAAATCCAAAAGAGAGGTGATATATGTATATGCATAGCTGATTCACTTTGTTGTACAGTAGAAACTAACACAACATTGTAAAGCAACTCTACTACAATAAAAATTTTTTTAAAAAGTGAACACACTCTAGATAGAGGTAATGTAAGTCAGTTGTTATAGCTTGAATGTAATGGAGAGTTATCAATCTGATCTCCACTGTAAATATAGAAATCTTTGAGACATGGTGAAATCTCACCATTAGCTGATTGCATGTCAATTATCTACTGCAAAATCTATAAGCGTTGAGAACCAGGGAGACGTGAAATCCAAAATATCTCTGTTGAGAATTGTGTGTGTGTGTGTGTGCATTATTCTTTAGACTCTTTGGTAATAAACTGTGTGAAATTTCATATCATAATCAACATAATCTGACAGGGGTGAGCTCTTCTTATGATATCAGGTATTCTTGAAAATATCTAGAGGAAGGAAACCTATGAAAAATACTATGAAGCTTTTAGTCAAGGAGTGGGGCTTGAGTTACCAGGAATTCAGATGTAAACAAAAATGTGGCCTTTTTTCCATGTCTTAGCTATGGTGAATAATGCTGCCATGAGCATGGAACTGCAGACATCTCTTTATGTCCATCAGTGAATGAATGGATAAAGAAGATAATATATATATATAATATATATATACATAAATATGTGTATATATGTGTGTATATTTTATACACATATATTATTTCTACACACAATGGAATATTATTCAGCCACGAGCAAGAAGGAAATCCTGCTGTTTGTGACAACTTGGATGAATCTTGAAGACACTATGCTAAGTGAAATACAAATACTGAGTCAGACCGAAAAAGACAAATACTGTACATGGAATCTAACTCAGACAAACAGAGCATAGTGTGTAACCAGGGACGTTGTGGGGATGGAGGGAAATGGGGAGATATGGGTCAAATGGTATAATCTTGCAGTTATAAGATTAACAAGTTCTAGGGATCTAATGTACAGCATGGTGAGTATAGCTAACAATACTATATTATATACTTGAAAGTTGCTAAGAGAGTAGATCTTAAATGTTCTAACCACAAAAAAGAAATGGCAATTATGTGATGGAATGAAAGTGCTAGTTAATGCTATGGTGATAATCATTTTCCAATATACATGGTATATAAATCAATACATTGTACACCTTAAATTTACATGCAATGTTGTATGTTAATTATATCTCAACGAAGCTGGGGAAAATGTGGCCTCATTTGTATTCATGAGTTGATAAGGTAATGGCAAAGAACATTCTGGAATGTAAGATATCGTTTAACAAATAAAAACCAACTATTTGGGGACATTTGGTAGCTGATTAATCACAGTAGCACTGAAAGATACAGATGCTTGATTGGCAACAGAGATCAAAGTCAAAGCAGAAACCCCAAATGCTGCAGCAAAATGGAACACTCCTTAGAAAAGCAGCACTGCCATAATTTTCCAAATATAGAAATACAGAAGGAGAGAACTCCACATGCCTCTCTATGGTAAAGGATAATGACAACTGCAATGTGGAAAAGTCACCTCAGATCCTTCTCCTTCACTTCTAACTGAGACTCTTTTTAAATAAATGCTATCAGTAGTTTACAATATAATACATTTGGGATCTAGGCCATATGGGAAGTGCCAAACATATTTACATGACATGCACTTCACTCACAAAAATTAACACATTCTATACAGATAGTTATCAACTATAGGAAAAATCTGACCATAATTCTTTGAAAATAAAATGCGACCCTTTCTTATTGAAATGTATTTGTAATAATGATGTACTTATCATAGTACATTTACATTGAATGTAAGTTTATTTTTCCCTGTAATGATACTGTATTTTAAAACTAATGAAAAGTTATTCACTGAAATGAAGTAATCTTTATGGAGTAATCATACTAACATATTTTCCAATAAATGGAGTATGAATTACTGATCCCCACAAGGGACCATATTTATGAACAAAAATTGTCAGTTGTTTCAAATAAACTTTATTTATTTTTCTATATTTGAGCTATCTAATATCAGCTCTCTAAATCTTTATATTTCCCACTGGATTTAAATATGATAGCTCACTAAACATCTTTACCGTCTGCTTCCTCTAGACATGTACTTTCTTCTAGAAGGAAGATAGTGCTTTGAAAGAATATTACCCATATGAAGAAATGTTTCAAACACAAGATTCATTCTTTCAATTCTCAACAGCTGGCATTGTGTGTTTACATTTATACAGAAGAAACCTTACAAGGATATACTGTGCAACTTCAAGTTTTTAGATTTGTCGCAGTGCAGGAAAAACATACCGACAAATAATTCAAACAAGCTTGTAAGTCTCAAGGATGAGGGGTTTTGAAAACCAAAATTGAGTGTTTAGCCAGTGAAGTTATGGAACAAATCTATGAAACAGAATGGACCAGGCTTTGGGAGTATTATGTATAGGACAGATGATTTAGTCACCTGCTGTGAAAAGAACTATTAATACTCTCTCAGTACTAGTGATTATACAATCAGTGGAAGGGTCAGTTTTGAGGATGTCATATGATGGCATGCTCTAGTAGTATGATACTGTGAAAAAGTGTGGACTTTGCAGCCAGACATATCTGAGTTATAGTTCTAACTCCACAATTTACCTTCTCTGTATTTCACTTTCTTAAATTGTGTGAGCCTCAGGTTCTACATATTTAGTATTAGGCTAATAATGCCTATTTAAACATTTTGTGAAATGCTCAGAACTGTAATCTCCAAGATCATTGTTCAATTAATATAAGTCAAACAAAGTAAGATGAAAGAGTACCAAACCATCAAACCTCTTCTATTTCCAAGTAGTTACAGAAGAATTTATCAACACTAGTAGCAACGAGGTCTGGTATCCCTCATTTGGTCTCCCCCTTCCTGCTGGATTTTTCCCAGTCTCCTAGAGGCTCAGGCAATCCAAAAGAGAATTTGTCTAACTCCAACACCTGAGAAGAGATGAGCACCGTGGTCTGATAAGATGATGCTGGCCTACTCTAGGAAGATGCTTCAGATGTCCAGTTCTCTGGAAGGATCTCCAGTTTTCTCTGAAGGACAAAAAGCCCATTTTCTCAATTCCAATTTCTTCCAAGAGTGTCCCATGTTGGACTTCACAATTACAATTCTTAGTGCTTCTCTTTCAGACCTACACTCAGCTATCCCTAAGGACAAAGGCAGCTTCAGGAGACCTGGAATAAATCTACTTCTAACTTTATGAACTCAGACTTATGTTCTCTTTGCGATTAGGCAAAGAAAAACATAAATTTAATGGACACATATAGGGGACACATACTGAGTTTACGACATTGACCTTGGTTGCACTGTATCTAACCAAATTTAACCCTGCTCTGACACATTTTAAAATAAATAACTATGCACAGAGAATGCATGCATTATTTTTTTTTAAACATGGTATATGCAGTATAAAATGGTATAAACATGTATAAAACATGGTATATGTTTTTTTAAAACATGGTATATAATATATGTGCATTTATTACAGTAGAAATAGAGTAACGTCCTCCTGACAGTTACAGCAAAATTCCCAGGTGTGATACGCATTGGCTCTATTTAACCTGAATTAGGACACATGACCTGTGCTGACCAATCACTGTGTTTCTGATTCATCATGCCTGTTCCTTTGTTCATACACGGAACAGTTGGGAGGGATATCACCAATCAAACTATATGAATTACAATTAATGGTGGGAGAGGGGTATCTCCCAAGGAAAATTGGGAGGCTATTACCAGAAGGAGAAAATGGATACAGGGCAAAAAGTAGTAGAAATGTATGTGTATAAACATGTATAAGTATACACTAGAACATGGCATTGCTTATTACTTTCCTTATGTCCTTATACCAGACTGGCTTTGGCCTTGGATAATTAGAAGCCGATAATAGGTGAATGAATTAATTTTTTACATGACATATTATTTTAATTTGCTCCCTCTGACTTCATCCAGCTCCCTCCCAAACCCATGATGAATTCGTTAATGACTTTCCACCTGTCCCATTGGTCGTCAATCCTTCTCTAAGCCCTGAGACAACTCTGACCAAAAAAAGAAATATGTCTGCATTTCAGAACAGAACAAACCTTCAGCTACCTAAACGTGACCCAAAAATCAGGTCAGAGAAAGACCCAGAGAAGGAAAAAATACAAAAAGAAGCAAAGACCACGTGAAGCTAGTTCTACTCTATAAAAGTGTCTTTTTCTCTTATTTATTCCCCTTGGGAAATAACTGCTTATTCTAGAACCTTCGTGATAGAAGAATAACTGTTTAATCTTTTCTGATCCACAGGAGCCTGCCTCAATCTCTTCCTCCTTATTGTTCTATCTAACCCCATACCTCAGAATTAATACCTGAATAAAAAGTGTTTTTTCTTTCTCCTCTGACTCCCTTCCCCTTTCCTACCTTCATTTTCTAGCCCCTTAATAAGTTCCCAGATATGGCAATGCCTAATAAGCACCCTATACCCTTCCTGAGAGGCTATTTAAGAAACTGACAGGATTATGCCCTGCACACTTGTGATAAGTGTAACTGAGTCCCCTGTTGGTCCTAAGAAGTGCTGGTTCCCCATTGTTATTTATCCCTCAAGACAGAATCTCACAATTCCTCTGTGTAATCAGCTTGAGTGTCAACCTAAATGTAAATGGCTGTTCATCTTTCAAATCTCTCTATTCCACTACTTTCTAAGTTCAGGCTGATGCAAGAAAAAGAAAAACAAAATACATTGTTCTCTGGAGAAATCTTCATTTTTATTTCTCCATTTCCATCTCAAGGGGAGACATTAGACATTTTCCTCCTGTGATTAGGGACCTAGAGACAGCTGAAATGGTAACAACATAGGGACAAAACTCTGAAGGAATCTTACCTGTCCTATCTGTAAAGTTAACATCTACCACACCCTCTCCCAGTTCCATTTGTGAGTCAGGAAAAGGGTCCTACGTGATTCACCATTATTCTAGACTAAAATCACCACAACAGAAAGCAACAGCCTTGACTCTCTCATGGGTTTCGATATCAATTTCTCATTCCACCCCAGAATCTGGTGGCAGAGTCACAACTGACAAGTTGCTTAATTTGTCCTCAATTTTCCTTGCTGAAATTGGATCTCATGGCACTAGCAGTGTGAGTGGTCTCTGGCAATCCACATCTACCCCTCCATGTTCTCCAGTTGCTGGTGGCCTACTCTGGAGTACCAGAATGCCACTTTTCCCCTAATTCCTAATGTACTATCTAGTGGCCATACAGCGTATCTCCTTCAGAATGAGATCCTGAACTTCATTCATTCCAATAACTACAGTTATTGAGGTCCTTCCACTCACAGAGAGATTTCTCAGACATTTTATGCACCTGACTTCCAAGTATGAACCACCATTTGAATTTCCTTTCTTTGATCCAGGAATGAAAATACCATATGAGCCCCTGAAACTATTTTATAATAATCTTCTAATAGGGATATTTTGAGATGACCAGAGACATATGTTTTTGTAAAAATAAACTGCTCAAATGGCCCCTATTCTTCACCATTCCCTGTGTCCTCTCCTTTTGCTGTGTAACTTTGCAGTCTCCTACCACTCCTACTCCAGGTTCAGCCACGTGACTTGCTTTAACAGATGAAAATGCTGAAGAACCCTCAAGTGTTTGAACTTGCCCTGTGTTTTGTGCCTTTTTAAAAATCAACCTGATAACATGCCAGATGGCCTAGAGGATAAGAGAGATACAAAGCATAGCCAAGCAGCCCCAGTATGTTCAGCTAAATCCAGTCTACATCAGCCAACAGATGGCCAACACTAAGATAAGGGTGAGTCCAGTCTTTTCAACAGAACTGCCACGCTGACTATCATGCCCGAACAATAATTGCTTATTTTTTCATGACACTGAGGTTTTCAGGTCATTTGCTACATGGCATTATTTTAGCAACAGATGATTTATACATGAGTCATACATGGATTTTTAATATCTGATCACCCATCTCACTTCAGTGTCCACAGTCCTTAAAATGACAACTGATTACCATGTTAAGTCAAAATCTCCAAAAATGTGTTGAAAATATAAAGAACCAGCTATTGTGTGCAATTATCCATCTAGATACATTAATATACATAAACAGGAGAACAACAGTATAATGATAAAATGAATAAAGACAAGTAATTATAGCTGAAACCGTTACTTGTGAAGTTTGTGGGTATTAACTCTATACGTTATTCAGGGTAAACAAATCAAGTTAGGAGCATATTTATGGCAAGGTTTGTTTACTTTTTCATTTTGACATGGTCATATGATAATGCTAATAACCAAAATGCTAATAGATATTATAAAATGATCACTGGCTGCAGTAAATATAAGTATCTCCATTCACATAGAGATGCATATTATTGATACTTATTTTTCTCATATCTACAAAGAAAATTATTAACAGAATACACACAGAAAACCTAGTTTTTCCTTTGAGAATTTTCACCAGACAAGTCTGATCTGGGCTTTGGTGAATTTTCTGCAGGCAAAGCAGTAAAATAGGGAGATCATTTGAATGGATTGTCCATGTTTTTGTGGGTTAGAAAAGATTAGATTCATTCAGTTATCATACCTAGGAGACTCAGAAAAAATATATATATATATTTAAACTTGTTAATGAAGATCCTTTTTTAAGTACTACTGCACAATAAAGACATCTTACCTTAGATGCTTACACCTATTCAGTATTTCTAAAGACATCAAGATAGTAAGTAAATTTCCCAAACTTTTCCAGTGATTGATACAGAACTTCTTAACTATATACTTATATTTTTGATTCAGTAAAACAAAAAATGATATATTTTAATATTAATATTGGCCATAAATAATAAAACTGCAAACTTTAATTGAAGTAAAAACAAAAAGTATTGAAATATATGTAAAAAGTAGATAATACATTGTTAAAGATTTCCTTCCTTATCTATTTATTTTTTGTTCTTGAGTTCCTAGACATGTAGACTGAAGGGTTTATTGTAGGTTCTACATTTATTCATATATTCGTTCAGCAAATGTTCTGAGTGGTCACCCTTATGACATAATATGCTCTTTTATGCCTCTAAGTACATTAACGTAAAAAAATCACTGATTTCTGGGATTACAGGAAGCGAAAGTCTCATCATCACCATCAGTCATCATTCTGTGATTTTAAAACATATGAAGCAAAACTGGCAACTAGATGAGAACATGACTCTCATGCTCTCATCAGTATATCAGCATTAGGAGATATCTTAAGAGGATCACATCATTTGGGAATCCATGGTTAAACTTCTAATGTACCTTCGGAATGAGTCACATATGACATGTATAATCACCAAGAATAAGCACTTGATTATGATATTGCTTCACTATGTGCCACCAATTAAGCTAAGAGCTTCTAGAAAAATAACTTCTGTTATACAAGACTCTTTCAAAAGACCAGATGAAAATATAGACAAAATATTCTCAACAATATTTTCCAAGAATTCAGGCAAGTCGGGTTTCAAATGTCTATAATAATGCTCTCATTTATAGAAATCAAAGATACAAATTATAGATTGGTCACAAGTAAAGGTTGTCTTGAAAAACAAATCTGGTTTATTCATTTAACAAACATTTGTTGGCACCATGCAAGTCACTGGTGTTGGGAAGATAAATAGAAAAAATATAAATAGAGTAGCAAAATTTCCAATCAGGAGGATACTCTAAGAATATGATGAGTTATAAATTAACGAATCTATGTCAAAACAATGAAATGACAAACCATAATTTCTTATCATTTATTCTTTACTGTGTGACTTTGGTATTTTCTTCCCCTTAGCATATATCCGTTACCAAGATAACAATTATTATTTTAAAACAATGATGGTGTGCCCTGATACTATCTTATCACTAAAATTGTGCTTTTATAGTTTGTACCCATTGAAATTATCTTTGCTAACTCCTTTCAAGATTAACTATGAAAAGATATTGATGTCGTTATGTAACATCACTGGGATTGTTTGTTCTAGATTTTGCTTGTCTAGCCTAGAAGAATAACATCAAAAACTGGTGACCTTAAACTGTCTTTGAAGATCTCACTTTCAAGCAGAATGCCAATTTCTTTTTTTTTTTGCGGTACGCGGGCCTCTCACTGGCGTGGCCTCTCACGTTGCAGAGCACAGGCTCCGGACACGCAGGCTCAGCGGCCTAGCCACTCCGCGGCATGTGGGATCCTCCCGGACCGGGACACGAACCCACGTCCCCTGTATCGGCAGGCAGACTCTCAACCACTGCGCCACGAGGGAAGCCCAGAATGTCAATTTTGATGTAAAAAGTAATACTCAATCTCCCATTTACAAGTGAATCACACCATATTAACTGGTTAATTAAACTGTATTTTTTAAAATGAGAAAAAGTAAAGAATTGATGATAAATACATGCTAAAAGCAGCTTATAAATCATATGCTAAAGTATAAAAGATTTCAAAAATATTCTACATAAAGATAAAAAAGAAAAATCTATTTCACAAGAATCTGAATGATTAAACATGAGTCTATAACATATTTATTGATGTATGCCATTTGTGATTGTTATATAGATAAGTGTACATGATACATGGTACAGTCCTTTGCTTAAAAAGTATATATTTTTTAATTTTTTCTTTTGAATTTTTAGAGCACATATCTAAGGACTCACATAATTATGCATTAGCCAACACAGTGTCAAAAAACTAAATAATTTCGTTCAATGTAAGGGGTGATTAAAAGGTTTACCACTTCAGTTATTTTCAAGTATTCTCTTTTGCAAACCAAGTCATATTATGTCTATGCTATCTAGAACTGACCCTTCTCCAGGAAGCAAGAATGTAGTGCATGACTTAGAATGAGCCAGTCTATATTTTTCACCCTCCCCTCATAAGGTAGATGAATCAATTCAGGTAAATCAGAGCCAAGCAGACCTAATATAGAGATATGGGGTTCAATTACCATAGCATGAACTTTATTTTCTCTTGTACTACGTGCTGTAATGGTATGAGCTCAAAGCTGCCAATAGCCAATATATGGATTTTGAGAACAGGTTCAACTAGCAAAGAAAGCAAATGAAGAGATGTATCTCAAAGTCGTATTTGAGCCTTAAATCCTTGTGGCAAGTCAGATCTACATATCTGGGCATTTAATTACATAGAACGGTACATTTCCTTTACTTTATTTTGAAGAAAACTGATTAGTCAGAGAGAGAGAGAGACAGAGAGAGAGGGGCTCCAAGGGAGAGCTTGCATAAATAGAATGAGAACACACTGAAATATCTTTGCAAGGCAGGGATATGATGAGACTGGCAGTCTGTAGAGAAAAAAAGAAGGCAGGAGAAGCAAGAAGAGTGGCACAGAAAATGGAGAAAGGGAAAACAGATAAGTTGAGCATCAGGTGAGAAATGATGAGGACCTTAAGAAAAGGATGGGAGGAGGGTTTGATTCTAAAGCTATTAAGGAGGTAGAATTGACAGGAAGATTGTTGCAGTTCGTGAAATATGAGCAGAAAGGAAGAGGGAAAAATCAAAGGCTGATATACAGGTTTTGGAACTGGTGCAAGTTGATGTTGATTGTCATCAGTCACTGAAATAAGAATTTGGTGAAGAAAAAGGAGAGGTTAGGAAGCAGAGGTGGGCAACAGATCATGAACTTAGTCTCACACTTAATGAATTTTAATTACCCATGGATTAGCCAAATGGAAGTTCCAGGAGGCAGCTGGTTTTGCAAATCTGAGCTTTGGAGTGAAATTTGGAGATGTTAGAGTTATAATTTTAGCTGCCATCTGCAAACAGAAATTAGTTAAGAATTTAATAGTGGATGAACTAAATCAGAAGTAATATGAAAGAAGAGAAGAGAAAAAAATATAAGGAAGCACATCTGAGCACACTAACACCTAAGACCTGCATAGAAAAAGAATTGCCTGAAAATGAATCTGAAACGTGTCTTGAGAAATAATATTTTAAAAATAAACAAAAACGACAATAAAACAAAGTGCCAGGGGAAAAGAGTGAGAAGTTCAGAGATCAAGGATTAGTCAGCAAAACTGAATAATGCAGATAAATGAATGTAAGACAAGGCTTGAAATCTTCCATGGGATTTAGCAAATAGGAGGTCACTGCTGACATTGGTATTAGGTATTTCAGGTAAGTAGTGAGACTGGGAGCCTGACTGCAATGGGAACAGTGAAACTGCTTTAATAATTCACTTAAAGGGTCAATGAATTTAAAGTTGAATTCAAACTTCCAAATATAATTCTTTATAGAATCAAAGACCCCTGGAAACTTGGTCATTTCCTATATGAGACTCTCATTAAAAAACAGGGCTTCCCTGGTGGCGCAGTGGTTGAGAGTCCGCCTGCCGATGCAGGGGACATGGGTTCGTGTCCCGGTCCAGGAAGATCCCACATGCCGCAGAGCGGCTAGGCCCGTGAGCCATGGCCACTGAGCCTGCGTGTCCGGAGCCTGTGCTCCGCAACGGGAGAGGCCACAACAGTGAGAGGCCCGCATACCGCAAAAAAAAAAAAAAAAGTGGCAATGTGACTGAGTTCTAGGCAAAGGGGTGTGAGAGGAAGTCACATGTGCCTCATCTAGTCCAGTACATAATCCCCACCTTGCATGCTGTTTGTTTTCCACAGAAGGTTCTCTGGATAACAAACCCTCAGAGAGAATTTGGAAGCCATAGGTTGAATATCACTCCCCAGACTCCTTACATACTACTGATATAAAACCACCTGCAGACAGTTACATAAGCAAAAAAATAAACATGGAGCAATTACATGTGAGAATATATTTATTTCCATGGCCTACATAACCTAACTAATAAATTTTTAGATGTGATTGGAGAGGCATGAATAATCAATCAATCAGTCTCTTGGAAGAAAACCTGGAACCTGAAAAAGGGAGAACAAAGCAGCACACATAATAAAAGGTGGGGATGGGGAAAGAAAATATTACAGAGGGAGCCAAGCAAAACTTAAATAAATAAGCAAAGCTATAATTAATATCCTCACAGAGATAAGAGAATATGTTCATAAAAAAGCAACTGAAGTAACAGTGAACAAGAAGGAGTTCTTAAAAGTGTGAAATATTAAAACAAACAGGAAAAGATAATAGTAACAATGACCGAAATACTTCGAGGCCAATTATCTTTTAATCAATACCATAGTACCCGGACTGCTTGTCATAGTCATTAATGACCTCCAATGTTTGAAATCAATGTTTATTTCTCAGTTCTTATCTTCCTGGAATCAGCAATGGCCTTTAATACATGGATCCTTCTTCTAGGCTTCCCAAGGCCCCAGAGCACAGTCCTCAGACCTCTTTTCTTACAAGTTTATATCCAGGCCCAACATTTCCTCTGAGCTCTAAACTTGCAGAGTTATCTAATTTGAATATACTATATTCATCTCAAGTATGACATGCTGAAAAATCAAATATTGATTTGCCTTTCTAAACACATTTCAGGCTTACTCCTATCAGTGACAACTCCAAAAATCTTGGAGTCATCCAAGAAGTTCCCTCTCTTTCTTTCATACACCACATTCAAGCCATCAATACACTTATGTTGGTTCTATCTTTACAAAATATCCAAAATAAACCACTTATGACCATTCATACTGCTAATACCTTAGTCTGAGCCACCATTTTCTCTTGCCTGGATTATTGCTTTGGCACCTTAATTCCTTGCTTCTGCTCTTGCCTACATGTAGGCTATTTCCACACAGCACCCTCAAGGCAGATAAACTGATAGTGAACCCTCTAGATTTCCTTATTGTGTCCCACGTATCTGGGAAAAGCCTCCAACATGGAATTGCCAACAGACGAAGACCCAAACAGCTCCAAAGAGTCTCTTCCTCCTAGCTAAAGGACTGGGAAAAGGATGGCTGGACAACAGATAAACTTTTTGGCAATACCTGCCCCACTCCAACCAAACACTGGGGGAAAAACTGCATCCCTTCTTTCTCCCCAGGGCTTTCAGTGGGGTCAAGTAGGAAGTTGATTTCCCACCACTAACAACCCTGTTCCTCCCCAGAGAAGAAGGTAGCTACCATCCAATTTCCCTAGTCATGATGGTTAATTTTGTGTGTCAGCTTGGCTGGGCCCTGTGGTATTCAGATATTTCGTCAAACATTATTTGGTATCTGTGAGGGTGCTTCTTGATGAGACTAACATTTGAATTTGCAGTCTGGGTAAAGTAAATTGTCCTCTCTAATGTGGGTAAGCCTCATCCAACCCACTGAAGGTCAGAAGAACAAAAATAATAAGGTAGAATTTGCTCTCTCTGCCTCACTGTCTTCCAGCTGGGTATTGGTCTTATCTGCCTTTGGACTCAGACTAGAACTGGAATTTACATCATTGGGTCTCCTGGGTCTACAGCTTGCTGACTGCAATCTTGAGATTTCTCAGGCTCCATAATTGCATGAGCTAATTCCATGTATATATAAATAAAATATCTTTATATTATCTTTATATATTTATAATATCTATTATATATATATATATATGTAATCTTTCTTTCTCTCTCAATAGAAGATACATATATCTTCCATGGTTCTGCTTCTCTAGAGAACCTTGACTAATACAGTAGTGTTAGCCAGGTTGAGTCCTGGTGGAGTGAGGAGCTCATCTTCTATTCACCATCAGACAGAAGCTGGAGGTGCTCTGATTCCTCCAGTCTCACCTCCAGCATGCTGCCAGAGGGATCCTCCACCAGGTAAGCCAGGTAAGCCTCCACTCTGAACCAGAACCAGGCAGACTTAATTAGGGAGGCAGTGCTAGGCTGAGCTTGTAACCTGTAGACTTCACTCTCCCACCTCCCTGCCCAACCCACAATCAGCAGGGCTCCACGGAGCTGAGCCTCCATCCTGAGCCTACAACAAGTTGGTGTGAGATTGACCTCTACTTCCCCCAGCCCCATATCTGGGTGGCTGTGGGATCACAGTGTGATCTTATACCCCACTCAGAGGCAATGCAGCAGTATAAGTCTGTGTCTGAATATAATTGAAAGGAGGGCTGCCATCTCGGGGAAAAAAATGGAACCAAGAGACCAATGTTTCTGAAGACTTGGGAAGATTTATTGACTGGCATGATCTGTGGAATATTTTGCAAAAAAATAAAGATAGATTCAGAAAAGTAAGCACAAAAATGCAATGTATTTACTATGGAAAGACAAAAATTGGACAGTAAAATCACAGCCTATTGTTGGTATATCATTAGCATATTAAAGTAACTAGAATTTATAATATTGATCTATTACTCCATTTGTAACTTGGGAGAGGATAAAAACGATGGTGAAAAAAGATGGTGATGGTATAAAGCAGCCAAATGTTTAAGTACTATAATAGGAGATAAATAATCAATGAAGAGATAGAATCATAAGGATACTATTTAGAAATGTAGATATAAATAAAGAAGAAACACCCCCAAAATAGAGGGTTGAACAAAGTTGTGTAAAGAGACTTAACTACAGAAGCAGGAACTAATATTTAACTATATACATAGTTTGATTTTTTAACCATGCACACCTACAGCTTTGATTAAAATAAACATGAGCTCTAAGAAATTGCTTTGATTTATGTATGTGTACATAAACATACATACACACATGTGTGTATGTGTGTGTGTGTATGAAAAACTGAGAAGGAAAAGTAATCTACATCCAAATGGCAGCTGCTTGCAAAGTATGTATAATTCTCCATAAATACTAGAAATGCTCTTTGCTTTAGTGCTTTCTCATTCACACAGTATTTTCCACTGAAGTTACGATCATTTGAAAAAATTATTTTCAACTACAGTAAAGTGAAGCCTTATTACCTGAAGCTCTGTTGAATTTTATTCTATTCTAAACCCTGATTTATGATTACAAACTAAGAATTTATATAATGTATACTATTCAGAACTCAGTATATCCTGAGTGAAAATTTCTCCATAAACCTTATAAAGATGTCTAAAATTCTTGCTATCATTTTCTATAAAGTATTAGCACACCAATGGAACAATAGCTAATGTTCCAAAACAGAGCACTCTGGTTCATGCTCACAGTATCACAAAGTAAGGCTGTTTAACAGACTGTCAACGAGGCTTACATGAAGGCATTCATGCAGAGATATTCAGAAATAAAATCTGTTTAAACAGGGAGGGATAATCTGTTCTACATCATCTACCTTGCAGGCTAAATGGATGACAAAACCACCAGGAATAATTCCTGGAACACAGTAGGCACTCAATATTTACTGTTTTCTTCATTTATTTATCAAACAAATTTAACATCACATCAAAGAAAACAGAGAAAAAGCAGTGAAATCAAACTCCTGCATACATTCTCAGACTGCTTTCCTCCAAAAATAGTCATGCATAAGAATTTTATTTAGAGAAGAGAGCTCAATATTTAAAAATTCAAGAATTAAAGAAAAGTTAAGAGAAAACATAAAATGGAAATTAAAAGTTTAAGCACTTCAATTATTTTCTGGCCAACTGCTTAATTTTCTGATAATCTACCCTATAGCTAGGAATAACTTTAGTGCTTTTAGAGTATACATTTTCATGTTTAAATCATAGACATTCTTTTTCATGCTCCTTTCTCCCATCTCTTCTTGGAATTCAGAAAAGTAAGCACATGTTTATCTCATTTTTACAAAATTCTCCTTCTCACTTCTCGTTTTATGCCTTTTTCTAAATTGTGTCCCCTTCTCTTGCCCCAAGCCCATCTTTACTCTTAATACAAACATTCAGTCACTTTTTTCCTAAGTTCCTACCACTTTTCTACTAGTCCTTGAAATATAAATAAATAAGTAAATACATACATACATACCAAAAGCCATCACCAGGACGAGACGAATGTTCACTGTCACGACTATTAGTTTAATTGTTCTTAAGAAAGTAGAATGGACACAGAGAGACCTCTACTATAGCAATTATGCAAATCAATACCACCAGTCTCTGCAAAGCAGATAGGAGGAAACTACTTTATTGCAGTGTTGCATATTGAAACTCCAAAACATCATTTCAGCTTTTCCTTACACTGGAAAGTAATATTCAGAGCAAATATGCATTCGTTGATTAAATATTTACTGAGTACTTACTAAATTCTGGGCACTGAGCTAGTTAGTGGAACTGCTAAAATACGTTGTGCAAAGCAAAGCCGCAAATGAAATATGCTCTTTTCATTTAATTCACAGTGCAAGACTATGAGGTAGAAAATAATATCGGAGTTTTACAGGTGAAGCAACTGTAGCTTATCAACGTTAAACTATTTATCTGCAGAATAAGAATAAGCAAGGATTTGACTTGAGCTCTGACTCCAAAGCCTTTAAAACTGTCCAAATTCTACCTAAATGGTGATGATGGTGATAAATATCAATCTCCATTTACTGAGACATTCCTTGGTTGCAGGTCCTGTGCTAGGATGCTTTACATATGTGAATTATGTCTTTTTGTCAGCCTTTTACAGACAAGCCTGAGTAGTGAGACAACAAGCTCATCACTAGTAAGGGACTGGAGCAGAATTAAAGCTCAGTTCCATCTGCTCTCCTCACCATTCGTCCTGTCTGTCTCACTTCTCCATCTCTGGATCAAAGGCTGTTTTTCTTTCACTTTTTCTCTCTCACTGTCTGTCTCTTTTTCTCTGTCTGCCTGTCTCAATCTCCCTTTCTGCCTCTGTTTTTAGACTTTTGCTTCTATTCTCCTTTCACTATACATCTTTCTTTTTTTTTTACCATTTGTCTTTCAGTTTGTCTTTTTCTGTCCATTTCTCTCCGTCTTGCTCCTTCATTGTGTCTACCTCTACCCCTCTCTCTCTCTCCACCTCTCTCTCTGTTCTTTCCTCACTGTGTATTTCAGTTTCTCTCAGTCCCCATTCTTTTTTTGCCCATCTTTCACTCTGTGCCTCTAACTTACTTTATCTCACTTTTAGTGAGTCTCTGTTTCTGTTTTTCATGTAGCTATCTCTGTGTCTCTCTTTGTGTGTGTGCACCTCTGTATCTCTTGGTGACTTCTCTGTGTCTCTGTCTGTCTCTCAGACAGTGACTTAAGGTTCTAAAGAAATAACAACCTCTCATTCAGTTTTAATGAACCTTCTCTGGATTCCAGTGATGCACTGCAAAGTTGACAAAATCAGTCCCTTAAATGATAAAGCAAAAAGGAAAGTCACTGTCCCTGGATAAACAATTTGCATTTCCATAAGGATTCAGTGATGCAGAATCGGAAAAGGCTCATTCTGACACCTCCATGAAAATAACAGGGAGAGCATTCATTAGCTGGGCTCCCCTCTGAATGATGCACTTCATCGCACACATCGCTGTCCTCCCCCTTTCAGGAAACTACTTAATTCTGTCTGAAACCCGCCCTTCCACTAAGCGTTAGAATGAATGACTTTTCAAAGTAATAGGAACTACACATCTGCCATGGCCTGCGACTGCTTACACTCTAAAAGCCATAAAGAAATTTATACCTGCTGTCAATTTCTCATCCATCAAGAAGCACAATAAACAAGCTTTGAATTTTTCCATTTGCCAGTCCGAAAGAAAGAAATGCTTTAGTTTCTTTAGGTTCTTGAAATAATGACTGCTTTTACCTTTTACATTTATAGCTTCAATAACCATGATCTGATATTCAAGGTTGAGTACAACCTATAAGCAGCTTGTGAGCTAAAAGGAAATCTGTCCATTACATTGCTCAGGTAGAAAATTTTACTCTTTAAAGTGGAAATTATCTCACTGCTGTTATTGCTTGTTGATAGATATATACACACACACAGACATGATCATCTTGAGGAATTGGTAGAAATCAGAATCTTTAACAGTTAATTGATTAATTTAGATTATTTAGCAACATAGAGGTTTCTTATCCATTACCTTGGCTGATCCTTACAAAAATTCTGATAGGCTAAGTTTTACAGACGTTTAGGGAATGTGCCAAGGCTTCCAAGGAAAATTATTGTTGTCTTTGTACTAGAATCTGAGGTTTCTGTGCTCCTTATATCAATTAATAAAGAGAGGGAGAGAGAGACTATCCTGCTCATTAGTGCCTGACTTATTTGCAGGCTGAGACCAAATCACATTCATTTAACAGTCCTGAAAATCCGGCACTGTTTATACATCGCAGGTGGCGATTCTACTTCAAGTCCATACTGTTCATACTCACATTCAAAACTACCTCCTCATTCTTCCTCCCCTCACACACTCATATGTGCAAGGAAGTAATGGTTACATTTTGAATTTCTGTGTATATTCTCTGGTCCCATCACCATTTCAATCTAAGTGGCTCTAGTATTCAATTCAAATAAAAGTTACACATTAATTCAGTGTCTGAGTGCTTTGAACCTTTGGAATTTGTACGGAGACTCTACCAAGAGAACATAATTTTGCCATAAATTACTCACAGTAGCTCTTTTTCTCACTCAGAACTGACTGAGAGCGCTAATGAATTCCCACAGTTCCTTCCAGTATCTCCTCATGCAACCAGTGATATTTGAGTATGAAACTAATATATGAAGCCCCATATGTCATCATTAGTTGGGAATCAACAGTCTGCCATATTATAAACTAATAACAAATAAAAATCCCATTACAAAAGAAAACATATCTATATCCAAACAAAGTTTTAGTTAAAAGTAATAAAAATAGTTTTGGAAAATCACCCTGGTTGAGTAACACTATTTTTTCCATATTATACAATCGTATAGCCTTCCCCATGGACGCATGTGGAAGCTACAGAGACTGACAAAATGGTTCAAAGACACCAGTGATCCCAACAGTAAGAACAACTCTTAAAAAAGTGGAAAAAGAAAAAAATAAAATGACTATAACCAACTCTTAGAATCTCAAGCAAAATTAAACTTTTAGATAATAGACACATCCACTCCATTTAGAAAGTATGTGGTCTCTTTGTTGAGATTATTATTTCTGCCAGCTTGAATTTATTCTTAGGTTGGAACCCTGAGTAAAACTTAAAACCATATACTTCTCCCCAGTGTTAAGGCTACAATAAAATGTAAATGTATAGAGTGCTAGAAAAAAAGTTGAGGTAACAGCTGGTTTGTGAGAGAAGTTTTGTATTCTTTTACACATGTAAGTAGGAACAAAAGTTCCTATTGTCTGAAATTACATCTGTACATTTACAACAGAGGAAATATACTGATCTATCCTTAAAAATATTCACATTTAGCGGATTACCTTTATTTTTTTAATTTTACTTTGTACTATTATTGTAAAGGTTCATTATTCAGGAAGTAAAAGCCCACATGATCAAGTGGGTACAGAAAAGAACCATTAATTACTCAACGTACACTTGTTTGACACACATTTTGCGATCAAAGAAAAATCGTGATTTCCTTTGACAAGAAAAATAATAATTACCTTTTAACTTCAAACTTGAGCTGTGTACCAAAACATTGGGGAATTTTTGCAAAGGGCTTCAATTTATGTCTGCCTGTCTGCCTTTAAAGTTGGATGATGAAAAGGCCCAATGCATATTATGCAAAATTTAAATGTGGAAAGACTAAGAAACAAAGTCTGTAATGGACATTTAACTTGAGCTTTTTCTTCTTAGAATTATTAGTGTTTATTTTTAAACTACTTTTATAGTTCAGGCACTCACTGAGCTCATCAAATAATCTCATAAATGGATATATTATAATTTAAAAAATCTCTTAGAAAGTGAAAGGTTTGAAACTTCTTTTTAAAGAATACTCAAAACTTTACCCCATAATATTCCACACAAGCAGCTAACAGTAAGATAGCACACACTCTGATCTGGTTAAGTCCCTGAATGGTTAATGTTTAGGGGTCATTTTTGTGGCAAAGTGATGGAGATTCACATTCCCTGTTTCGCATGCACATCACTGCAACATCTGAGAGATTAGGATGCCCCCACTCAGTGCAACTGGGCACACATTAAATTGCACTTCTATTTCATAGGAGAATGAGTCCACAGTCAAGCGGGATCAAGTTGCTGAAATTTGAAGACTCACACGTACAGATCAATGCATGGACTCACACTTATCCACAACTAAAGAAAACTAAAGAAACTAATAGAGGAACAATTTGCTGTGAAAAGTAAGTTCCCATGAGCATGCATAAAAAGTTTCAAACTAGGCGTGAAAACTACAAGAAGCATTCTATGTTTAAAATGTGCTTCTTTCACAAAGTATTTGCTTCTCTGACGTTGAGCAACACAATAACTCTATGCCTTAAGTATTTGGTTACCAGATTTGACAATTAGCTCTATTTGTGAAATCAAATGAGTATGGAGCTGGAGTTAACCTTACATGAGGCCGTCACATTATACTCTAGTTAACAATGGGTCTCTGCATCCATGCTACAACTCCATCACATCGATGACCATCTGTGCATGCTAGAGACACACATTAGAGGACAAGCAGACTGGATCTGAGACTTGCTACTCAGGTCCACCTTCTGTATAGTTACCAAACTATGTTTTTACTGTAAAGGCCATACCACGAAGCAGGAAAGCTGTTAGTACCATCTAGCACTAATTCTGTATTACAAGGATAAAGTCCATCTGAACTCAAATTCTAAATGGTTAATGCTCCTGATACTTTTGTAAAGGAGCCGATATTCTAATACACTAAAATATCTATGTGTAAACATCAGGATACTCTATATGACTACAAAACACAAAATATAATTGTGAAACAGTTAGCCACGTAACTTACCCAGTAACTCTAACCTCCTGCAACTATCACACAGAAAACAAAACCTCACCCAGGCATACTTGAACATGCAAAAACCGAACATACCATGTCAGTACTGATACCCTTTTCCTATATTTTGTCAGGGAGAGAGAAGCAAAAGAAGCAGCTGAGGATTATAACTTTTAAAAATGACAAACCACACAGAGTCATAATTCAAAAGTACGGGTCTTTCTAAACATTACATTGACTTCTCAACAAAATTACAATAACACACAGTAATCCGGAAGGCTGAGGGGACAAGGGGCTGTGCTTATTCTTCTAGCAGATAATTACGTGTACATCATTACTGCTCTAGTCTTTGAACACGCATGACAGAAAGTGATACCATGACAGAGACCCACTGTACTGAAACAAAGTCTTAACTTTCTCTGTACTTCACTGCTGCCTTAAATTTGAAAGATCAAGGGGGGGCATGGGGAAATAAAAGAACTTACTTGCCGGTTTAAAGTTTCATCTTTAGCGCATGTAAGATCACGCAGCAAGTTTTCTTGACAAGGCTGCCTCCTGCACATTCCTTTCAAAACCAATGCTCATAATCTAGGTCCAAGACGATTTGTTCTCACGCCATACTTCTTGTTTCTGGGAGGCATTAATATCCAGTTTCACATCATCAAGAAAATGTTACTAGAGATTTAAAAAAACAAAACAAAACACCTCAGCGTATTAACCCAGAAGGCATACTATCCTCCCCGTTCTGAGATATATGCCAGCTGCCTTAGTTATCACAAGCAGCTAACTCTAAGCTGCTAGCAGGAATCTGCCTGCCCTCTATCTGTCACTATTAGCTCAGCATGTTGATTCACTGGCACTGAAGCCACAGCAATTAGCTGTCCTGCTCCAGCACTTGCAGGGAAGAGCTGAATGCACTAACCCACACAGCGATTGGGGAGCTCTTTGCACCAATTAGTAGCAGGTGCTACCTCCCGCTAGATAAACTGATGCCCCACTGATCATCGGTGTTGGCTGCTTTGTTGTACTGTGTCCTGTCAGCCTGTCTGGTGATTCTCTGTTCTCTTTTGTGTGGTTGTTTTTACCGTCTTACTTCATCAGTACTAAGAAGTTTAGCAGCTTACATTCAGTGACAGTATTATTGATAAATCAAAATAATCTCTTAATCTCCTTTTATATTTCTTTCTCCCTCTCTCTCTCCCTTTTAATTCCACCTTCTTATATCAAACCCTCCACATCTTCATATCTTTTGGGCATAAGGAAACTTCACACATTCTATAGAAGCTAAAAAAATTTCTTCTAGGTTCTTATAGGAACATATGACTCATTGATGGTGTTATACAGAAACATACTATAAGAAAAGATACAGCCTATGTCTTAAATATTGTGATATATGAGAACCTCACAACAACATTTTGCAAATGAACACATAAACCGGTGAAAAAACAGTTATTTGTTATCTAAATCAAGAATACCATTTCTTGCCTAGGATTTATGTAAGTTCATATCAAATTTTGCCCACATGTTCATCTGAGGCTCTGAGAAGGAAGAATCAAAAAATGAAAGCAATTTCAGAAGGGTGGTTGTGACAGAGCAAACAGCCTGAAGTTGGTTAAAAGTGACACAATGAAGAGTACACAGGCAAAATCCAGCAATGTCTTCCTCATAGCTAAGGTGGATTATTTATCATAATACACTCATCCTATTTAAGAAAAAAAAAAAAACACTCAATGCCTCCAGAGTGTTGCCATATTTATACACATTCATTCTCAGAGAGTAACATCTCATTTAGTACAAAAGTCACTTATCTGGCAAGTGGGAATTGCCACTTGCCACAATTTGCCAGAGGGGGAAAAATTTTGAAGAAAGTGTAAATAATCCAGGGTCAGTCAAATGTGTCATAAGTGTCAAGCAGTAAAATGTGTGCAGGTAAATCATAGACAAATAATAGGTGAACCCTTAGAACCTTCAGTCAGAACCTCATTGCCTTTGTTTTATATACAACTCAAACAAATGAAAGCATTTGCATCTTTCAAAACAAAGACTGGGGGACAGTGGTGAGAATTTATAGGAGACAGATGCATTTTATAGTTGTAAGAACTGATATTTTAAAGGTTTAAACATTGATATTTTAATAAAGATGCCTTTACCAATAAATATTTAAACAAAGTTGTGTATATTTAGTTTGAGAAGACTTTTTTTCACTTCAGGAAATAGCACACATATGGAATAATCCATACATTGATATTGTTGGTTAAATAAAGTATCTGGTGTTATGAAGACTGTTCCAGTAACAATAGGAATTATTAAACTTAATTTTTATTAAAGACAAAGTCGGCCTCATTTCTGGTGATGTCCAATTATAATTTTGATGACACATCAGAATGATAGCTAGAATGCATGTCCTATGAGAAATTAGACTGTTATCAATTGAACTCTTGTATATTACAATAGCTGCCTTTCTTTCTTTTTTTAAAAGAGATCTCCATATTTAGATTTTGGGAAAATATATATTTAATAAGATGCAAAAAACCCTATATACTACAGGATAAGTATAGGTGAATTGTAGGGGACCAATTTAAAAACACAATAAACAAAAGAGAGAAAGCCACTAAAAAATCTTGAGATAATTTCTGTTAAAAATATGGTGTATAATACTCTAGACTTCTTTAGATCTCTCTCCCCCACTTACATTTTAAAGCCAAATTGATTTTTGCTCTATACCCTACATTTCAACTTCCTTTTCCTTTTAACAAAATATCATGGACATTCTTTCTGTCAATAAATCTAGATTTAAATGATTGTTATTATGTTTCATCATATGAACATATATACAATTTATTTATCAAAATAGTTATATTTTGACATTTAGGTAGTTTCTAATTTTAATATATTTGTAGAAATATATTTTATTCTATTCTACTTATCAGCATAACTTTCTAGGAATAGAAATCATTGGTCTAAGGGAGTTGATCTTTCATTATTATCAAATAAACTCACAGATGACATTTGATGATTTTTGGTGTGTATCTTAGTATCCCTAATAATATAAGTTCCATAACAGCAGGGCCGTATTTAATTTATC
Organism: Aethalodelphis obliquidens; assembly: GCF_003676395.1. Classification (NCBI taxonomy): domain Eukaryota; kingdom Metazoa; phylum Chordata; class Mammalia; order Artiodactyla; family Delphinidae; genus Aethalodelphis; species Aethalodelphis obliquidens. The sequence continues at coordinate 4,165,592 of NW_020837955.1, read as the reverse complement.
TCTGTATTCCTTACTACCTGTAGCCAAGAGTCTCACATATAAAGTAAATGTTTAAATGTTGTTCTATTGACAAAGTACACACATACAGCTCCAATACCTCGTTTGCCTAATATGCCCTTGGAGTAAAATGATTTTAAACACTATAAAATACTCTTTCCATAATATAGAATACGAAACTTCCCCTTGCATTACAAATATTAAAAAAATGGTGGAGCTCATGGTGGACAGAGATTGAAGGAGGCATATTTTAAAGGGCCAGAAACAATAATCCAGGACAAGCAAGAGAAGACCAGACAGAGCTCTCAAATTAGAGAACAAGAGAGTCTGTGAAAATTAAGACTGAGGGAGAGATCTACGTGGAAACAAGAAGCATTATGGATTAGGCACCCGTTACTATCAGGAGAATCCAAAAAGGATAAAGAAAATATTTATACTTCAGATAAATATATTCTCACGGTTTAACTGTGATTTAGGATGAACCTCAGGATTAGAACACAACCATGGAAACATGTAACTCATTCAAAAGAGGGAATTTCCAGCAAAGTGGACTGAGTGGTACTAGGCTGTGTCAAGAACCTAAAACAGAGAGGCTGGGGGCTATGGGTCTGATTTCTGGCTCTGCTTGTTCTAACTAGGCAAATAAGCTGACCTATTTAAGTCTCAATCAGGATCCTTATTTATAGTGAGGAAAATATCACAGAGAATTATGTTACTAAAGAGTTTGCTATTCTTCTAAACACACTATGCTTTCTCATGCTTCTGTGATCATGTCTGTAATTTGGGAGACATATCAGCATGCATGTTAAGTGCTGGAGCTGGCAGGCAAGTGCCTGAGATCTAATGGTTATATGACCTTGAACTAATTCTTTAACCTCTATGAGATTCTAATTTTTAATCTGGATATTAATATAGTAATAACAAGTAGCCACACTTATTGTAATATTTAAATGTGACATATTTTTACAAATACTTAAAATAGTAAAGGAATGTTGTATATATTTGGTAATTTTTAGGTATTAGTATTTCATTTTTAACATAAAGTTTGATATGATTAGGTTATAGGTGCAAACAAGAAAGAGCCAACATACATAGATGAGTTCCAGATAAAGCAAACCCTTGTAATGCAAAGCTTTAAAGTTTGATTTTTATCATGTCACTATAGAATTTCTGTCCAGGAGGTCCTGTAATCAGTTATGTCATGTGTTCTAAGTTTTTATTTGCCTAAGGGTTATAGGGTGATTGTTAAAATAAAGATTTCTGGGGAGACTCTGAATCAAAAGATCCGGAGTGGGCCTGGGAACGGCCAACTGAAGCTAAGTCTATGTCACGGTAGTACAGCAAGACCCCTGGTTCACAACCCCAGCTCACGAGGTTCACAGTGATGCCACGCAATGCTGTGGTCAAGCAGTTGTGCTTTGAAACTGACCATAGGAACTGGAAACTCCATTCTGACATCTACCAGTCAGTTGATCTTCCCCAAGCTTCTTGATTTCTAAGCTTTAATTTTCTCATATGTAAAATAGTAACAGGATTAGTAATTAGAGATTAAATAGAATGTGCATATAAGGCATTACTTTATGGGATGTCTTGCATATATTGTGTGCATATAAAGCATAGAGGAAGTGCCCATTAAATGTTAATCATATAGTGATGAAAATCTTTCCTTGGAATAGGGAAAATAAAAGAGTCTTAAAGGCTAAAGAGATTTGGTTTTGATTCCTGGTTTGACACAACTTCCTGAGCTTCCATTTTACTATCTTTAACCAAGGTCATGGGTAAAGGTGCCCAAAGAGGAGTCATTTGAGGCAAAATTCAATGTGGTCAGTTTGTGAGCCCTTGTGTTCTGGTTTGGGGCTGTGTCTATCTAGAAGAAGAGACACACTTTTCTTCCCACAAAGGCAATACTGTGCTATCCACAGTCCATAATCACACAAAGGTGCCTTTTTAAATCTCATGGAGGTATTAGTGGGCTAGATATCCTGCTTTTGAGTGGAGTTATATGATACAATATGATACAATATATAAAGAGCGTAGCACAAAGTCTAACAAAGAAGATGTATTCTTTAAAGCATAGCAGTCAATGACACATATGTGAAACTGGTTTACTTTAAAGAAGAAATTGGTTACATTAGATGCTTTAGAAAGATTTTAAACATTGAAAGCATTTTTAACATTTAAAAACATTTAAACATGAAAGCTTAGGATTTCATTTATTTTATAAAAGGGAAAAGCATCATATATACAGTTAAGAAATGAATCATTAAGTATAAAGTCTATCAATAACAGGGAAGTGGATATGTAAACTACATTAAATAACTTTAAGGACAGTAATGCAGCCTTTACAGTACTAATCATGAAATTATTAAAAAAAAACATGACAAAATGGCAAATATTTAAAGCTGAAGAAAAATAGTGTTCATACTGTCTTAAAGACTGTATACAAACATATACTGGCAATATCATGGAGAATATAAATTTGGTGACTATCACTGCAGAGACAGTGGTGGATTTCTCCCCACCCCCAGGTCTCTTTCAATGTATTTTTATTTCTTAAATTCTTTTTTTAGCACCTCTTATTCTCATTCCCCCCCTTTCATAGATAAGCATTTGAATATGTTTAACATGTATTTTTGTTTGTGCTTGTGCAAAAATGTATATATTGTGTGTTATTCTAAACCTTCATAAAACTAATTCTAGAGCATTTTGTGACATATTTCATAAAAATGAATTTTACAGAGCAATGGAATAGAAACACATAATGTTTTAGCTGTATGTGAAAAATCAGCTACATCCTACATACAGTTGTGAAGATTACCATAAACTTTTGTACTCATGCCAGTTCATCTGTTCACTGGTATTTAATGAACAATAAAAAGCAAACAGCTGGTCAAAAATACAAATTTTATTTTCTGTAGTTAATTTTTGAAATCTTGACTTATTTTAACAATAGGTTTATATTATACCTACAAACAGTAGGCTTATAATACAAAGCTACTTCTCTTGTTATCAAGAGACTTAAAATGCTGCTTACTCCAATCACTATCTCTGGCAAATTAATACTAACTAAATAGAATGTTTCTTATGGGCTTTAGACTCCAGTCTGCCGGTAGGAAGAATTTCAGAGTATCTGATTTAAGTTAAGCAAACCAATATTAACCCATATATTACTCTCAAATATATCTCATTGAGAAAGCAAGACCTAAGAGGATTTTTGTCTATCCTTCCAGAATGAGGACGGAGTCCTTGAGTCAATAGGAACCATGAAGTAAAGAAGTAGAGAAGGCATTTTTTTTTAACCCAGATTAAAGCTTTAGTGAGCAAAAGCTTTCTCAACATATCAAAATAACCTTGCTCATTACAGGCAGTGTCTCACCAACTTGCCTGGGGTCAAGCCTTTCTAGGCTTGTTATTGTCAGTGGTCATTTAGAGTTGAGATTCAAAGCTGTTGGGTGTAACTACGCAATAATACCTCAATCAGGGACCTGGGGCTGGAGAGTCATCTGCATTCACATTAATAAGTCTCTGTCGTGATTTCATGTAGAACGACTTTAGTTTTGATTCTGACACCTCTGCATTGTCAGGATTCAAGGTAGCTATAGTTAACACAGGTTTTTTTTTTGCCATATATATATTTTTTAACCCAGCACTTGCCTGTTTTATAGTGACAGTTTGGGAAATAAGGGATCGCATAATCTTCATTTAATACTTATCTGTGCTGAGGTATCAAAACAGGCAGACTATTATTTAGAAGAGCAGTTTGGGGATATCATACAGTAGTTTGAGGGCAATGTGAGAGGAATAAATCATTTTATAAACATATAGTTGTGTACGTACATATACAATGTGACTAAGTAAAATATGTGAAGATGCTGAACTATTCACACCATTTTTAAAAATTTAATTCTTAAAGAGTATTGAATTTACAATGAGAAATTTATCTGACAGATTTTGAAATACGGGAACTATTTTAAAGTTTGGATGAGATTAAACATTAAAAAGTCAAATTATTTGTCTCTTTCATATAATCTAAAATCTTTTGACCTAGGGAAATAAAACTAAGAAGAAATATAGATAATAATTGTTATAAAATATTTTCTAAATCCCATGCTTAATCTTTAGCTATTTCATAGTTGCCTTAGGGACACTTTTTTTTCCTAAAGAGAGAAATTTAGACCTTACAAAATAGTTTAATTAGTTTAAATATTTAAAAAAGTATCACTTATGCTACCTCTTCTCAATTCTAATTCTTATCTGCTGGATGTATTAGTTGCATTATTGTGCAACAAATCACCACAAATTAGCAGCTTAAAATAACACACATTTACTATCTCATAGTTTTGTGGGTCACAGATTCAAGTCAGGACTCCACAAAGCTGTAATCAAGGTTGTGATGGCTGGGCTGAGTTCTATTCTGGAGCCTTGATTAGGAAAGAATCCATTTCCAAACTCATTCAGGTGATTGCATTTGGTTGTGACTGTGACTGAGGAACCAGGACCTAGCTTTACCTCTTACTGACCACTGGCTTGTGGTTGTCTTCAGGTGCTAGAGGCTGCTCATCGTTCTGTCTCATGACCCTCCTCTTAGTTTACAACATGGCTGTTTACTTATTCAAGGACAGCAGGAGAAGCCGTCCATGTGTACTAGGAAAACAAAATCTTACATCTCTCTTGTGATGTAATCACAAGCTTGGTATCCCACAACCTTTGCCATATTCCATTGGTTATAGCAAGTTACAGGTTGCTTCCACATTCAAGGGGAGAGGATGATGCACGACATAACACCAGGTGGCAAGGTCATGGAGCTATTTTAGAAATCTGCCTTCCACACTGGATTAACTCCTGATGTATTTAATATATTCAGTTAGACACCAAATTATATCTATCTATGCATAAACAGGAATTTAATAAGGTTGAAGATTCTGAACAATCAAAACTTGTTTTCAATATGTTTGAAAACCTTATAGAACTTTTTATATGTAAAATTACACATTATTTCATTACAGAAAAAAAAGTAATGATGAAACTCTCACTAAAGCTACAAGCACTCTGATTAATTAGTTGACATACTTAAAACCAGAGAGGTTGAGGAAAGCATTTCAAAAAATATACAAGAAAATGTTTTAAAAATCTCAATATAACCTTAAGCTATATCCACCAGAGGTACTTAGGGATCACATATTGTAGGATAGTGCCTACTATGAATTGTACTTTTATATAAATTTCTAAAGATTGGGGACTTTTTTTTTATTAGTGCATAAAATAAAATTGATCCAGTTTTGTGTTGTCTCCTGACTTTAATAAAAAAACCCAGGAAAGATTACCAAGAAAATATCTTAGATTTCTTGAGCCTAAAGCCTATTACTAAACACAGGTTTCATATATATATGCATATATATTATATATATATATATAAGAGAGAAATATATGTATATATGTATCTATATAAATATAAACAAATATAGACACATATATTTATTTTAATATATATTTTTAAATATGTTTATTTATATAAATGCACATATAAACACACACAGAGCTATTTAATAGGTAACTGGTGGAATTACTTTGGTCATTAAAAGCTTTCATTGTTAGAATTAGGTGACGAAGAAAAAAGAGTTTTATGAATCACCTTCATCACTCTGCTACATTGAGGACTTATGAAGAAATCCTTAACATAATATTTTGCTGGATTTAAAATGCCCTCAGTTATCTCTAATTCTAAAATCATAATTCTGAATTTTATACAGATTTACAGTCCTCCTAGAACCCCAGTTTCAGCAAGTATTACTTGGCACTTTCTGTACCAGACTCTAAATGCATTTTCAGATGAAATAAGACAAATCACCAACGTCTACCATAACTGAGACTTATATTATTTGACTTTTTGATTTATACTGGTTTCTCTTGACTCAATAATCACTATTGTAGCTCATTTCAAAGAGCAAAACATGGGGAGACAAACTTGTCCCCCAAATTTGTAAATAAATTTATTCTGTCCTTCTCTGCCTCTTGCCTTTTCCTCCAAAAGCAGTCATAGACCAGTGTGTTGAAGGAAAGCTGCCATTCATTCAAAGCAGAAAGTACCGCTGCCAGGCTTTTCCAAACAAAACCCGACACACAGAGGGAATACAGAGTCTGAGTTACTTAGAAGCCGAGCAGGCTTCTTCTTCACATGGCAGAGCAGATTGAAATGACTTAAAAAGTGTGGGAGAGAGGCAGGCATTTTGTTCACTTGCACTGTGTCAACAAGTCAATAGCCCAGGCAGTTTCATCTTGTAGCTCCAACTGCCACCTCTTAGAGCCACCACCAGCACCTGGATCTTAAAGGATTATGGACAGTTGATTTATTTCTTGGCAATTATTCAAATCTCTCCAAAATGTATAGTCTTCCTTCAACTCCATATCCTGCTGGACTGAAGGAATTTATAACTGCTTTGTAGCTTCATTAAGAAGAGCTTCATACTTTCTAGAGCAACAGATTATAACGTCACATATTTTGGAACAAGGCCAAGTTCCACTCCAGACGAAAAGTGATATGACTGGATAATTCTGCAGTTAATGGAAACATGTAGAAACATAGAAGCAGGGATACTTTCCAAGACACATATGCCTTTAACTATACTCACGTTCACTTTTATGTTGATTCAGCCCTAAAGAGAATTTAAGGGATTGAAAAACAAACAAATTGTATTAGAAAATACTAACACTGACAGCCTGAGAAATAATATTTTTCTTTCTGATCTAGATGATAAAAACTGATACAAGTATGGCCTTAGTAAAAAAATAAAAGCATAAATTACACTGGGAAATACTCTGCACATTGTTAAGGTGGAATATTATTTGTAAGTTATTTGACCACAGAGTCTCTTGCTCTAGCATGTTCGGCAAGCTGTTAGATTCTAGAACAGTCAGAGAATGCTGCAATCTTAATCGAGTTTTTAGTCAACATTCTCTCTTAGTAACATCTTCCTAGATTTGTCTCTACTTAAACTGATAGGTGAAAATAAAAGAAATATAAAATCTAATCTAACTTCATTGATTCCCTCTGTAATTTTCACACAATTCTGAATGAATTAATGAATGACAGTTCTGGGGAAGTTCATAAGGGACTTTCAAGCAATGAAAATATGTGAATGCTGCAATACCTAGCGTTGAATTGGTATGCAAAAGTGAAGCAATTAATCACTGCTTACTAATGACCAAAATGCTATATCCCCACACTGCCCCCTCCAATACTTAAACTGCAACTCGACTTGTCTTCAATTACCCAACACTCCTCCTGCATAATTATCTCAGGTCCCCACTGTCCTCTCTTTTCTCCCATTATCCTACAGAATAAGTGGGTCTCCCACTCTGTGTTATGATAAATGCCAACGTAGTCAATAAGAAATCGTAAGCTCGGCAAACACACTTCAATAAAATTATAGTGAGAATCCAGTCTTCTGTATGTCCAGTATGTTTACTGGACACTATGTTTACATAGTATTATCATTTCATTTTCAAAACTCTCATCTCTTAATCCAGAGATACGTTATCTGAAGAAGCAGTGCTGTACATTTATTTACTCAATATTGAGTGTTACAGTGTGCCAGGCAAAGCTACAGGAACTGGCAACACAGTAGTAACTAAGACTGGCATGCACAAAGCATATAAAAGAACAGATATTATCAAAATGTGTCTGGGTCACAGAAAGAGGAAAAGAAAAGAAGGGGATATGGTAGACAAGAAAGTTGATGATATTGTCAGTTTGCTCAAGCCAAAATTCTCCCTTTGAATAGTTAGAACAAGTTGGGACAATTTTACAATCAGTCACTTCTGCTGTTAGAGAGAAAATGTTAACTCCAACCATTAGTAGTTGTAAGACTTGAAAATACAGTTTGAGGGAAACAACTCATATTCAGAGCAGATATCTCTCTCAGTCTCAATCTGATCAAATATATACTTTTTCTACTGAAGAGTAATCATTTGTTGAAAGTTTTCTCAACCTGTGTGCTTTTAAATAATCCCAAAATGCTCCACCCAAAAATGGGCACTTAGGAACCTCTAGTCAATTTTCAAGAATGAATGATGAACACAGATATGGATTCCCTTCATTATGACTCCCGGGACCTCCTGTGAGAAAAAGATCTGTGTGTACTACTGAGGCATAATAAGTCACAGATCATCATCCTTCATCTCAGAAGCATTATTGTTATTATTTTTTTTACTTCTCACTTCACATACCTGAGAATAAGTCCACCTATCATCACAATTCTGTTACATGATCTAGAATCAGATTCCTACACATGTTAAAAATATATTTGACCAGCATTTGTCATTATTAGAAGATGCTCATTAATACATATTCAACCAACCCCCCATTCTGAAGGAACAAATGCATAATATATCACATGATTTATATATTAAAATATGCCATAATAAATCATATAATTTTATTAACTTTGTTGGCACCCAAATTTCTTGAATTCAGCCTAATATTTTCTTCTCTAATTTTACCTCCAACCAAGTCAAACAGCATCAAGGAAAATAATCAAGGATCAGCCCCAGAATGACAATGAATACATTTTAGAAACCTGTATTAATAAGGACATTAATATGAGAATATGCATGAGAGTTGATTTTCTTTTTGCACTGTTAACAGAAATTAGAATTGTAATAATATAACTAGAATTTGAATTTTCAACCAAACTAAATCCTGAATCAAATATGTTATTTTTTCAAAATGCAGGTCAATTACTGAGCAAATAGATCTGGTTAATGTAAATTGTGGGTGATCTTCTACCTTAATAATTCTTTTTAATCCTAAAGACAATATAAAAATAGCCTGACCATTCTTAATAAGATTATAACTTTGTAGTGTAAGGCAATAAGGAATAGAAGATCAAAAAGAATCTGTAGTAATACATAAGCAGGGCTACTTGACCATGCATCTATAGTTACAAGTTTGAAAGCTATTTTTTCTATAAAAATTTCCCTCACAGTTGCTCCATGTCTTTTTTTTTTTTAATAAGTAGAATTTCTGAAATACACTGGAACTGTCAAACATAAATATACAGAAAAAGTGCAACATAAACAAATCTGAACATTTTCTCCAGAGATTTGTTGCTAATAACATTCTAACTTAATTAAATGAAATTATATTTTTACCTGAGAAACACTTATGGGGAGAAAAAACACATATATATTGTCCAGGGGCCCAAATGTTGATGGGGTGTTTAGTGTAGTTGATTTCATCAACTAAAATCAACTAAAATTTGATTCTGAGATCCTTTAACTGTGCAATTCTGTTTTAACATTTGCTAGGTTGCCAATTTTTTTTTGAAACTGTGCATTCAGTAAGAAGTCAGTGATAGGCACATGATTGAATTTTAAAAATTTATTGGTACTCAGAGTTATCTCAGTAAAAAATAACTAATCTTGATAGTTGGATGAGTTAAAAGAGATGAAAGCAATGAGCTGCTTTCAAAATGGTAGTTTCAGAAAACATGATCTCTTCAGAATAGGATTTTTTTTTCAGTTTTAAAAAACTTCACCTCCAATCCTGTCTGGCATTTATAAACATATTTCAACAGACTCCAAATTGCTAAGGAAGCTTAACTATAAGTCCTTCTCCAAAGATGAAGTACATCTTCACAATTCTTAATTCATTAAGGCTGTAAGGTAGGTAACTAACAGAAATGATGAAAATGTTATGAGAACATCAGTTATAAAATGTTTCCTTAACACAGTCCCAAATATCAACAACTGTACTCAGCCAAGAATATGTTTCCTCTCTCAATCTACAAATTCTCTCCCAATACCAAAATACCCAAAACAAACAAAAATATATGACAAAAAAATTGGTTTCTTCCAGCTATCTCTCCTTCCTCTCCTTAAATATCAAACTTCTTTCAAGAAGATTGTCCTTACCTCCCACTTACTGCTCAAACACTTGAATGTGGATTCCATGACCAACCAAACATCTCACTGTCTCTCAGAGGTGCCTTAGTCTTCAATCTTCCCTTTCCTTGCCCTTTCAATACTTTTCAGAACCTTTGACAATCTCTCTTACTAGAGTCTATTCTCTTGGATTGCCAGAAAACACACTCTCCTGGTTTTCTCCTCTACCTGTGACTGTTACTTTTTAGTCTCTTTTAGTAGCTCTTCCTTCTCTAGTTTCTTTAAATTTTGAAAACACTTAGATTCTATCCTAGGCACTCTTGTCAATGTACTGAAGCTCATCTCCCCCACCCCATGCCCCCCCAGGCCTCTGTTCCATTCCAGTAAATGTTTTTACCAGTGAAGCAAATGACCCACAAGTTTTCATCTCTAGTGCAGAACTCCCTTCCTATATACCATCTGCTTATTAGATGTCTCCATTTGGATGTGCCAAAAATTCAAAAGTTTGAAATTCCTCCTCCACTATCTCTTACAATATTCATGTGGTCCAGTGTCCTTCCTTTCCACAAAAGATACTCCCACTTACACATCTGTTTGAGCTGAAAATCTGAGAGCAATTCTTGATTCCTAATACTCTGTCACCTCACCTCCAAACACACATATGTTGTTAATTGTAACTCATAAGCATATCTCAAAAGCATACACTTTATTCTCCATCTCAGCTACAGTAAAAATTATGACACTTTCATGCTCCTCCTGTGCACCTTTCTGAACGGATGCTCACTGATGCTACTGTCAAAACACCAGACATGCTTGTGGACATAACGTTTTCCAAAGGGAAATGAGAAACTTAGGTATTTTTATGCCCTTTATGTGGGCAGGAAAAATGTGGTTTTAACTCAACAATCTATTTGGTCATTCCTGAGAAAATTTAAAAAGCCAAAGTAATTCACTTCTATTAGTCCAAAATTAATGAAATAAAAAATAAAACATGAAATTAATTATAAGTAAATCTGAATACCTCTGCATAGGGTAGACTTAAGCAGATCTGCTGTAGGACCAATGCTGCAATAAAAAATAGAATCAGAAATATACAGCAAAGGTCTAGAAATATTCCTTATATTGTTACAGAAGGGATTCTTAAATAATGACATCCCTGCCTCTACATGGCTTTACTGTAATCAAATGACAGAAAATGTAGTAATTTGATAGTTCTGAGCTACCCTGACCTTATAGATCCCTCCTCCTACTTCCTGGGATGCAGTGCTACTCAAGGGAAGATCATACGTTTACTTTTTTCTTAATATAAGTAAGCCATTCCTTCTGTGTATTCTTCCAATTAACTTGTTGTTTCCACTGTACTTAACTAAAGTGAAAACAACCTAACCCTTGGCTATCATTCAACCTTAGCTTTGAACCAGGCTTTGTTGTGATCTACCTCATTAAAATACTATTTAATATACTATGAAATTATATTAAAGTCCTAACAGTAAATATTTGGAATATGTTAAAGGGAACTTTCAGAAAAAATAATCTAAGAATAAAATGTAATGAAACTTTGTTGTGTGAAAATATTCATAGTATACTACATTTAAAGAACAGTCTTAGAAGCTATAATAATAATGGCAGAGTTACCTGGCATAGAACAATTACCATGAATCATTTTAATTAAATGTTATCACTTCCCTTCTAAGAATGAGGAAATTCAGCCTTAATGATGCTAAGATAAGTTCCTGGAATCACATGGCTTCTAAAAGGCAGAACAAGATAATCAATATGCCTGTTTCTATAACCCACATTATTAATCATCACTATCAATTGACTCAATGTTAAAGAAATACAAAATGAGTATTCATTTGTCACAAAGGGAAAGATAAATTCCTTTGTCCAGCATATCACTTCAACATTGCTGTCTTGGATCTTTACCAAGATAATTCTATCAGTAAAGTTAGGAGTGAACTAGTGCTAACATGAGACACTTATGGCAATTTCAATCAATTCATTTGCACTGAATCCATCTTACAATGAATTATACATTATGCCCTTGGGGTTACTATGAGACACATATATACCATTTACACAACGTATTTTTATAAACATGTTTATCATCCCATTTTCATAAATGAAACATTAAAGTCACCAAGTGTTAATCACTGACACAAAGACACTAAAACTGGAAGGTGTTTTCATTTTATCAAACTTATTTACATCTTTTACTAATATTACAATCCATCTTATATGCATATACATATTAAAAGTATACATTTCAGAGGGCAGACAACAGAAGTAAGAAGAACTACAATCCTGCAGCCTGTGGAACAAAACCCACATTAACAGAAAGATAGACAAGATGAAAAGGCAGAGGGCTATGTACCAGATGAAAGAACAAGATAAAACCCCAGAAAAACAGCTAAATGAAGAGGAGTTACACAACCTTCTAGAAAAAGAATTCAGAATAATGATAGTGAAGATGATCCAGGACCTCAGAAAAAGAATGGAGGCAAAGATCGAGATGATGCAAGAAATGTTTAACAAAGATCAAGAAGAATTAAAGAACAAACAAATAGAGATGAACATTACAATAACTGAAATGAAAAATACATTAAAGGAATCAAGAGCAGAATAATTGAGGCAGAAGAATGGATAAGTGACCTGGAAGACAGAATGGTGGAATTCACTGCTGTGGAACAGAATAAAGAAAAAAGAACAAAAAGAAATGAAGACAGCCTAAGAGACCTCTGGGACAGCATTAAACACAACAACATTCACATTTTAGGGGTCCCAGAAGGAGGGGAGAGAGAGAGAAAGGACCCGAGAAAATATTTGAAGAGATTATAGCCGAAAACTTCCCTAACATGGGAAAGGAAATAGCCGCCCAAGTCCAGGAAGTGCAGAGAGTCCCACGCAGGACAAACCCAAAGAGAAACATGCTGAGACACATAGCAATCAAATTGGCAAAAATTAAAAACAAAGAAAAATTGTTGAAAGCAGCAAGGGAAAAATGACAAATAACATACAAGGGAACTCCCATAAGGTTAACAGCTGATTTCTCAGCAGAAACTCTACGAGCCAGAAGGGAGTGGCATGATATACTTAAAGTGCTAAAAGGGAAGAAAATACAACCAAGATTACTCTACCAAGAAAGGATCTCATTCAGATTCGATGGAGAAATCAAAAGCTTTACAGAAAAGCAAAAGCTAAGAGAATTCAGCACCACCAAACCAGCTCTACAACAAAGGCTAAAGGAACTTCTCTAAGTGGGAAACACAAGAGAAGAAAAGGAACTACAAAAACAAATGCAAAACAATTAAGAAAACGGTCATAGGAACATACATATTGATAATTACCTTAAACGTGAATGGGTTAAATGCTCCAACCAAAAGACATAGGCTTGGTGAATGGATACAAAAACAAGACCCATATACATGCTGACTACCAGAGATCCACTTCAGACCTAGGGACACATTCAGACTGAAAGTGAGGGGATGGAAAAAAATGTTGCATGCCAATGGAAATCAAAAGACAGCTGGAGTAGCAATACTCATATCAAATAAAATACACTTTAAAATAAAGAATGTCACAAGAGACAAGGTAGGACACTAAATAATGATCAAGGGATCAATCCAAAAAGAAGATATACCAATTGTAAATATTTATGCACCCAACATAGGAGCACCTCAATACATAAGGCAACTGCTAACAGCTATAAAAGAGGAAATAGACAGTAACACAATAACAGTGGGGGACCTTAACACCTCAATTACACTAAAGGACATATCATCCAAACAGAAAATTAACAAGGAAACATAAGCTTTAAATGACACAATAGACCAGATAGATTTAATTGATCTTTATAGGACATTCCATCCAAAAACAGCAGATTACACTTTCTTCTCAAGGGCGCATGGAACATTCTCCAGGACAGATCACATCGTGGGTCACAAGTCAAGCCTAAGTAAATTTAAGAAAATTGAAATCATATCAAGCATCTTTTCTGACCACAACGCTATGAGATTAGAAATCAATTACAGGGAAAAAAACGTAAAAAACACAAACATGGAGGCTAAACAATACGTTATTAAATAACCAAGAGATAACTGAGGAAATCAAAAAATACCTAGAGACAAATAGCAATGAAAACACAATGATCCAAAACCTATAGGATGCAGCAAAAGCAGTTTTAAGAGGGAAGTTTATAGCTATACAAGCCTACATCAAGAAACAAGAAAAATCTCAAATAAACAATCTAACCTTACACCTAATGGAACTAGAGAAAGAAGAACAAACAAAACCCAAAGTTAGCAGAAGGAAAGAAATCATAACGATCAGAGCAGAAATAAATGAAATAGAAACAAAGAAAACAATAGCAAAGATCAATAAAACTAAAAGCTGGTTCTTGGAGAAGATAAACAAAACTGATAAACCATTAGCCAGATTCATCAAGAAAAAGAGGGAGAGGACTCAAATCAATAAAATCAGAAATGAAATAGGAGAAGTTACAACAGACACTGCAGAAATACAAAGCATCCTAAGAGACTACTACAAGCAACACTATGCCAATAAAATGGACAACCACAAAGAAATGTACAAATTCTTAGAAAGGCAAAACCTTCCAAGACTGAACCAGGAAGAAATAGAAAATATGAACAGACCAATCACAAGTAATGGAATTGAAACTGTGATTAAAAATCTTCCAACAAACCAAAGCCCAGGACCAGATGGCTTCACAGGTGAATTCTATTGAACATTTAGAGAAGAGCTAACACCCATCCTTCTCAAACTCTTCCAAAAAATTGCAGAGGGAGGAACACTCCCAAACTCATTCTATAAGGCCACCATCACCCTGATACCAAAACCAGACAAAGATACTTCAAGAAAAGAATATTACTGACCAATATCACTGATGAATATAGATCCAAAAGTCTTCAACACAATACTAGCAAACAGAATCCAGCAACACATTAAAAGGATCATACACCATGATCAAGTGGGATTTATCCCAGAATGCAAGGATTCTTCAATATATGCAAATAAATCAATGTGATACACCATATTAACAAACTGAAGAAGAAAAACCTTATGATCATCTCAATAGATGCAGAAAAAGCTTTTGACAAAATTCAACACTCATTTATAATAAAAACTCTCCAGAAAGTGGCCATAGAGGGAACCTACCTCAACATAATAAAGGCCATATATGACAAACCTACAGCAAACATCATTCTCAATGGTGAAAAACTGAAAGCATTTCCTCTAAGATCAGGAACAAGACAAGGATGTCCACTCTTGTCAATATTATTCAACATAGTTTTGGAAGTCCTAGCCATGGCAATCAGAGAAGAAAAAGAAATAAAAGGAATACAAATTGGAAAGGAAGAAGTAAAACTGTCACTGTTTGCAGATGACATGATATTATACATAGAGAATCCTAAAGATGTCACCAGAAAAGTATGAGAGTTAATCAATGAATCTGGTAAAGTTGCTGGATACAAAATTAACGCACAGAAATATCTTGCACTCTTATACACTAATGATGAAAATCTGACAGAGAAATTAAGTAAACACTCCCATTTACCACTGCAACAAAAGAATAAAATATCTAGGAATAAACCTACCTAGGGAGACAGAAGACCTCTATGCAGAAAACTATAAGACACTGATGAAAGAAATTAAATACAATACAAACAGATGGAGAGATATGTCATGTTCTTGGATTGGAAGAATCAATATTGTGAAAATGACTATACTACCCAAAACAATCTATAGATTCAATGCAATCCCTATCAAATTACCAATGGCATTTTTTACAGAACTAGAACAAGAAACCCTCAAATTTGTATGGAGACACAAAAGACCCCAAATAGCCAAAGCAATCTTGAGGGAAAAAACGGAGCTGGAGGAATTAGACTCCCTGACTTCAGACTATACTACAAAGCTACAGTAATCAAGACAATATGGTACTGGCACAAAAACAGAAATAGAGATCAATGGAACAGGATAGAAAGCCTAGAGATAAAACCACACATCTATGGTCAACTAATCTATGACAAAGGAGGCAAGGATACACAATGGAGAAAAGACAGTCTCTTCAATAAGTGGCGCTGGGAAAACTGGACAGCCACATGTAAAAGAATGAAATTAGAACACAACCTAACACTATACACAAAAATAAACTTAAAATAGACTAGAGACCTAAATGTAACACTGGACACTATAAAACTCTGAGAGGAAAACATAGGAAGAACACTCTTTGACATAAATCACAGTAAGATCTTTTTTGATCCACTTCCTAGAGTAATGGAAATAAAAACAAAAATAGACATATGGGACCTAGTGAAACTTCAAAGCTTTTTCAAAGCAAAGGAAACTACAAACAAGATGAAAAGACAACCCTCAGAATGGGGAAAAAATATTTGCAAATGAATCAATGGAAAAAGGATTAATCTCCAAAATATATAAACAGCTCGTGCAGCTCAATATTAAAAAAACAAACAACCCAATCCAAAAATGGGCAGAAGACCTAAACAGACATTTCTCCCAGAAGACATACAGATGGCCAAGAAGCACAGGAAAAGCTGCTCAACATCACTAATTATTAGAGAAATGCAAATTAAAACTACAATGAGGTATCACCTCACACCAGTTAGAATGCACATCTTCAGAAAATCTACAAACAACAAATGCTGGAGAGGGTGTGGAGAAAAGGGAACTCTCTTGCACTGTTGGTCAGAATGTAAATTGGTACAGCCAGTATGGAGAACAGTATGGAGGTTCCTTAAAAAACTAAAAATAAAATTACCATATGACCCAGCAATCCCACTACAGGGCATATACCCAGAGAAAACCATAATTCAAAAAGACACATGCACCTCAATGTTCATTGCAGAACTATTTACAATAGCCAGGTCATGGAAGCAACCTAAATGCCCATAGACAGACGAACGGATAAAGTTGTGGTACATATATACAATGGACTATTACTCAGCTATAAAAAGGAACACAATTGGGTCTTTTGTAGAGAAGTGGATGCATCTAGGCACTGTCATACAGAGTGAAGTAAGTCAGAAAGAGAAAAACAAATATCGTATATTAATGCATATATATGGAACCTAGAAAAATGGTACAGATTAACCAGTTTGCAGGGCAGAAATAGAGACACAGATGTAGAGAACAAACGTATGGACACCAAGGGGGCAAAGCAGCTGGGGATGGGGGTGGGGGTGGGGGGTGTGATGAATTGGGAGATTGGGATTGACATGTATACACTGATGTATATAAAATGGATGACTAATAAGAACCTGCTTTATAAAAAAATAAAATAAACTTCAAAAAAGATAAATAAAAGTATACATTTCATTCTCTCTTGAATTATAATTATTTATATGCCTAAATGCCTCAGAGGATGATAAAGTATATTAAGGAAAGGACCATGCTTCATTATTATTTATATCATGTTATTTCCTAGCGTACAGTGTAGTACATAGCTGCTACTCCAAAGTTTGGCATATCAAAATCTTTAATTCACATCCCATAATTCTTTTTCTCCTCTTCTTCATTTTTTCATCCATCCATCTATCCATGTAGTCTAGATTATTTCTGTTTAGTTTAGTCTATCTATCAATCATAATGCATTGATTAATACCTAGCTTAAAAGTTAATGTGACAGAGTCTCCATTTATAATGGAACATTTTCAAGGGAAAGGTTTTATTTGTTTAGGAAGAGAATAAAATTGACTATTAGGGTCTGCTCAGTAAAATTATTAATGCTTACTAACTGTGGCAAATTAGTAATGGCCACATCAGTATCTTTCATCACATATGTTCCTCTTATAATATGTCTTTGGACCTCTTCCTACTAAGGGATTGAGTGAATGATCTCTCCCTTTGAATCTATGCTCGTCTGTTGCTCTGGATCCAGTGGAAATGACACTATGTGAGTTCTGAAACTAGGTGATAAAAGGCTATACAAGTTTCCTTGAGATGCTCACTTAGAATTCTGAACAGCCATGTAAGAAGCCTGACTACTGCCGATCTGTGAGGGAGAGTAGGCCATATTCAGTATTTTCAAGTTTGATCTGTAAGTATTTACAATGGATTTCTAGACTAAGAATCACAGTTACTGCTGAATATCAAAATGTGTTGTCTGTCGAGCACAACCCTGTGTCAAACACTGTCCTAAGAAGGTACATTAGAACCTCAGTGTGGTAGTTCCATTTTTGTAGGATCTAAATAATGTACAATTTTATGACTCTCTTCAAGAAAAATAATACAAGTTTACAAATGTAAAATTAAAAGCAAAAGTGAACATTCCCTTAACATTAGAAAATAAACCATAACTCATTAGATTTTTTAATAGTTGACATATACCACTAACATTATAATATCCAGAAAAAAAAATTTTTTTCAAAATAAATGAGCACACATGATACACAGCTATAATGCTTATTTCTCTTACATGTTTTGGCTGCATCATCTTTGACTGCTTCTTAATAGGAAAGCAATTCTGTAATATTAATATCTCAAGCGAAAACTGGAAGATAATTTGGTCCTGTAACTAATACAATTTATCTTTTTGTTGTTATTATTGATAGCTTAGAAGTTTCCTTAGATTCACAGATATAAATTTTGAGTATTGTCAGATTTGATAAATTCTCTATCAAGTTTCTATTTTGTAGGTATTTTAAGATTTTAGGGCATTTAAAGTGGGTTTTTGTAATAAATGCTGGAGAGGGTGTGGAGAAAAGGGAATACTCTTACACTGCTGGTGGGAGTGTGAATTGGTACAGCCACTATGGAGAACAGTATGGAGGTTCCTTAAAAAACTACAAATAGAACTACCATAGGACCCAGCAATCCCACTACTGGGCATATACCCTGAGAAAACCATAATTCAAAAAGAGTCATGTACCAAAATGTTCATTGCAGCTCTATTTACAATAGCCCGGAGATGGAAGCAACCTAAGTGTCCATCATCGGATGAATGGATAAAGAAGATGTGGCACATATATACAATGGAATATTACTCAGCCATAAAAAGAAACAAAATTGAGCTATTTTTAATGAGGTGTATGGACCTAGAGTCTGTCATACAGAGTGAAGTAAGTCAGAAAGAGAAAGACAAATACCCTATGCTAACACATATATATGGAATTTAAGAAAAAAAAAATGTTATGAAGAACCTAGGGGTAAGACAGGAATAAAGAAAAAGACCTACTAGAGAATGGACTTGAGGATATGAGGAGGGGGAAGGGTAAGCTGTGACAAAGCGAGAGAGTGGCATGAACATATATACACTACCAAACGTAAAATAGATAGCTAGTGGGAAGCAGCCGCATGGCACAGGGAGATCAGCTCGGTGATTTGTGACCGCCTGGAGGGGTGGGATAGGGAAGGTGGGAGGGAGGGAAACACAAGAGGGAAGAGATATGGAAACATATGTATATGTATAACCAATTCACTTTGTTATAAAGCAGAAACTAACACACCATTGTAAAGCAATTATACTCTAATAAAGATCTTAAAAAAATAAAGTGGGTTTTTGGCATGATAATTAATCTTAAATAGTCGTTGAATTATTGATATCCATCAACCATTTTCTACAATCCCTGGAAGGGTCCCTGAGATTAGGGCCTCGAGTAGGTGAAGCAAGTGCAGCTTGCCTTGAACATAAAATTTGAGAGCCCTCAAATAATTAACTAATTAAGACAAATAATATGATAACCATATTTAAATACAAAATTTTTAAAAACCACAGATAGGTGTGTGCACATACACACACACACATTTTCATTTTACCTCAGAAACCAATGTAGTTTGGCATGGCACTACATAAGAATAAGATGCTCTGACATCTCACCTTCGGTAGCCTCTTGTTAAACATACTTCTGAAGAGATAATATTGCTATATTTATTTTATAGCTGAGAAACAGAGTGGTTAAGTAATCGTAAAAGCTAATAACACCAGTAACATTCCAACTCTTGTCTAAGTACTTCAGAGCTGTTTTGCACCACTTCCTACAACACCACCATGAAGTAAGTACCTTTTATATTCATTTTTTATGTTAGATTAAATAAAGCATAGAAGGGACTGAGTAATCATAGGTAGAAAATATTAGACCTGAGTCCAGTTTTCTCTGATCTTAAAACCAGAGCCACTAATCGCTATACTATCCTGTTCTCTTAATAATCTATCTTTCCAGTGAAAACTAAGCCACATGATAACAAATCTTGGACCAAATTTTACTATTCTACCACATTTTATGCAATGGAAGCTTACTCCTGCATGTAATTTTAAAATTAGAAAAATCTAACACAAGTTGTTTATGTTTCAGAAAAAAAGATTAAAAAAACCTTTTTTTTCCTTGAAAAAGCTTCATGCAACCAAAGAAATAATACTTGATTTAGATTTTGTAGAACCTTTTTTGAACGGTCAGTGCAATTTTTCTTCCCTGCATTTCCAGGGTTATAACAGAAAAGACAAAAGAATTTACTTCCATGCTTATAAATCTACAGTTTGTCTAGCATACTATCAAATCCCACCATATTCCTACTATCAAAGTATATTAGTACTATTCCTTATTGTTCCCAGGCTTCCAAGGAAAACCATACATCTTCTGTGTAAGTGCCTGTAGAAGAGTTTCTACAGGGATGCCATCATAAAAGTCAAGAGGTTTTATTTCCTTTCTCCAATTTTCTCAGTCCATGTATAAATTTATCATTTGTTTATGGATTCCAAAGTGTTGCCACAGGATTTAAATGTGTGATATGGATATATGTAGTAAAGCCCACTACTGCAGGGATTGTTAAATTGTAATTGATATAATGAGCAAAAAACCAGAAGGAAACATTCTTGCATGATTCCAGTTACTGTCATTTTTCAAGGTCCATCAGAGAAGAAAAAAGAACAACAGCAACAACTGTGGAAAATAAGGCAGGCAGCTAAGTGCCTACCATGGTTAACTAGGCTTTTTCCCACCTGTTACCTTGAAGAAAGAACAAGAACAACGTGGCCTCACATGTACCTCAGGAGGCACTCTCCACCCATTACTGTGATCTCTGGTCTAAAGAACAGGGCCCCAAAGGCCTCCAATATTTCCTATCATGTGTGTCAACTGACAGTTCTTAGAATAGGAAGAAATGGGAAAGAGAAGATGTGAGAGGTAAGAATGTATCAAACGTGGTTCTGCCCTCCTTACCTGGCCTTGTGGACATAACTGACCATGTTCTAGCAGCTTGGATAAGCTTTCATTTGTCTCCATCAGAAACAAACAAACAATAGATCTTCATTTAACTACAAATCTCAGAGAAAATCCATAGGGAGGGAATATAAGGGTGGAAATAATACCACCATGTTTTTCCCCTCAAAACTTAAAAACATTACTTTTTTAATGTTTAATACTCTATTTATATAATTTAAATGTTCTTCCTGTCTTGTAAGATTCTAACCCCCTCCTTCTTCACTAATAAGCAATTATCACTTAATATGTTCTTTTTTGTACTAGAACATGGAAATAATCAATGATATTGCAGTCATGATACATAGGGCACTGAACATACAAAACATCAGGAAACACCATATTCTCCATAATATATTCACTAAGCACTGAGCCTGTTCTTATAGCCTCTAATATTGAATGATTTCCACATATTAAGTCCATCATGGCATCAGTTTAAAATGTGTGAGTACTCACAGCTCTTAAATAAAAATTCTATTCCATGGCAGAGTAGTTCTCTCCAGTAAAACATTGCCTAATGCCTTCAGATGGAGTTACAGATGATTCTTTCTGAATGCTTTATGTTACCGTATGAAATATTTACCCCTTACATGGCAGAGACCTTATCTTTTATTTGTATCATAGGAACCTAGAAAAGGGCCTAATTTCATTATTAGAGACTCCATTAATGTTTTGTGACTGAATAAGCTAATCAATCAATCTGTAAATATGATATCTAGGAACTTTTATTCAGCCTAGATTGCTTTGTAGAAATTCTTCCTGACATTCAGATAGTTTAATAAAAGTATGGTTAATCACATCAGAGTTAATTATGCTCAACATAGAATGGCAGGTATGTGAGGAGAATATAAAATGGGAAGACAGCCAAAACAAAATCTGAAATGAGATTAGCCCACTCCCCCAAAATAATCTGTAGATCTATTAAAACACTATGACAAATTATGAAGCACATATATGGAAAGTGGGGAAAAAAAAGAATTGTAAAATCAAATTTAATTTACACTTAAAAATAAAATTACTATGTTGGGATAAAAACAAGTAAGCAGTGAGTCATAATTTTAAATTGCATCATACAATACCCTACAAAATTTTAAGCAGGTCAAGACACTTTAAGAAAATCCACACTAGAAATATAAGAGTGAGGCATTACTGGATCATATGGCAGCTCTATTTTTAATTTTTTGAATATCCTCTATATGGTTTTCCATAGTGGCTGTACAAATTTATAATCCTACCAGCAGTGCACAAGGATTCCTTTTTCTCCACATCGACACCAGCATTTATCTCTTGTCTTTTGTTAATGGCCTTTCTAACAGGCATGAGGTGATATATCATTGTGGCTTTAATTTGCTTCAGCAATTTCACTTCTGGGACTAGACCCAGAAAAAACAAAAACACTAACTCAAAAAGATATATGCACCCCCATGATTATAGCAGCATTATTTATAACGGCCAAGACATGGAAACAACCTAAGTGTCCATTAATGGATTAATGGATAAAGAAACTGTGGCATAGATATTCAGCCATAAAATGAAGAAATCCTACCATTTGCCACAACACAGATGGACTTTGAAGGTATTATACTAAGTGAAATAAGTCAGACAGAGAAAGACAAATACTGAAAGATCTAGGTTATATGTGAAATCTATTAAAAACAAAAACAAACAACTCATAAAAAAGAGATCAGACTTGTGGTTACCAGAGGCAGAGGGTTGGAGGAGGGGGGAATAGAGGAAGGTGGTCAAGAGGTACAAACTTCCAGTTAAATGATAAATAGGTATTAGGGATGTAATGTACAACATGATGACTACAGCTAACACTACTTTATGATATATAGGAAAGTTCTTAAGAGACTAAATCCTGAGTTCTCATCATAAGGATAGCTTTTTTTCTCTTTTCTCCTATTTCTTTCCTTTCCTTTTATTCTATCTATGTGAGAAGATGGATGTTAGCTGAACCTGTTGTGGTAATCATGTCACAATATATGTAAATCAAGCCATCAGGCTGTACGTCTTAAACTTATACAGTGATGTATGACAATTATTTCTCAATAAAACTGGAAAAAGTTGACAATTAAAAAAACTGCAAAGAGACTGAAATGTCCAACAGAGAGATGGATAAAGAAGATGTGGTACATATATACAATGGAATACTACTCAGCCATAAAAAAGGATGAAATAATGCCATTTACAGCAACATGGATGGTCCTAGAGATTGTCAGACTGAGTGAAGTAAGTCAGACAGAGAAAGACAAATATCATAGGATATCGCTTACATATACAGTCTAAAAAATGGCTACAAATGAACTTATATACAAAACAAATAGAGTTACAGATACAGAAAATAAACTTATGGTTATCAGGTGGTAAGAGAGGGAGGGATAAATTGGGAGATTGGGATCAACACATCCACACTACTATATATAAAATAGAAAACTAATAAGGATCTACTGCATAGCACAGGGAACTCTACTCAATACTCTGTAATGGCCTATATGGGAAATAATCTAAAAAATAGTGGATATATGTACACGTACAACAAATTCACTTTGCTATACACCTGAAACTAACATAACATTGTAAATCAACTATACTCCAGTAAAAATTAAAAAAAAAAAAAACTGCAAAGAGGAAAAGTTTTGACTACTGAATCAAAAAATTAATCAGTAAAAAAAAAAAGGAGGCATTAAAAGGTCCTCATTTTCCTCATTTGCTAATCCTAAAAGATAGGATAACCTATACCAGAGAAGGTAGATATAGAGCAAGTAGATGAGCACTCTTCCCTCCCTAAAAGATGTGACTAATTAACTCTAGCATTCTTTTCTACTGAGCTTAGATGCAGACTCAGGATTTTGGACACAGGACGCAGCACTCTACACAAACACAAGCAATCACTAGAACTTGTCTCTTGAGATGAAAACTATTTGCTTTTCCTACTGAAAACAAACTAAGAAGACTCTGGTTGGACTTCTGGGCACACTCAGAGCTGGGTTCCAAGTGCACATATGGGAATACATATGTGTTGTGAGGAATGGACACCAGAAAACGTCTTATGGTAGCAGATGGCCAGATAGCCAGTTCACGTCTGGATGACAGTGACTCCTCTAGTAGGAGAGTGATGTCTATAACTAGCAATGCCATTGATAGTGCTCAAGTGCTCTCTGAGAAAACAGCTACTCAGTATGAAACTGTTGCAGTCTCTCTCGAGTCCACTAGCCAGAATACAAATATTTATAATGGTTTTCAAATGTTTACTCAAGAAACAGTAAAGTGAACACTTCTTTTTTTTTTATGAACTGTTAAACAAACAACAGATGGTAACATCCAATGATCCTAAACTGGGCAGTGTTTGAACCAGTGACTAGAAGATGACCCATTGAAAATCTTGTTATTAGTTTCCTGAGTTGTGGTCTTAACAGTGTCTTCATTCTGCTCTATCTGCAATAATGCACTTTTTAGCTTTAATTATTTAATTATCTTGTGTGCAAGATAGTGAGAGGAAAAGCAATTTTCAGTACATGGACATTTAAATCAACTACATTTCACTCCTTTTCTCTCCACTGGGATCAGAGTCCTGATTTTCAGCATGGAAGACCTGGCAGAAAACAACTGCGTCTTATTAAATTGCCTGTTGGGCTTATTTAAACCTTTAAAATGATTATAGACCCAATTGCAATTTTCATTTAGTTGGCAAAGACAACAGATATTTATTGTATCTACCATGTTCCAAGTTCTCTAAACATTAATGCTCAACAATGTATAAGAATGCAGATTTTCAATATGAATGATTTGGAATGTGGATTCAAACAGCTTTGCTGCAGGTGATGAAAGAAGCTTTCATATGAATTAATTATACTTCCCCCAAATAAGCTACGTTTTTAAAGAATATAGATATACGTGTGTGTGTGTG